>NC_041389.1:600506511-600652473 GCF_002162155.2 Triticum dicoccoides | reverse complement strand
TTTATGCTATCCAGAAATTCTATATCATTTCCAATCAGTAATATGTCATCCACATATAATATCAGAAATGCTACAGAGCTCCCACTCACTTTCTTGTAAATACAGGCTTCTCCGAAAGTCTGTATAAAACCAAATGCTTTGATCACACTATCAAAACGTTTATTCCAACTCCGAGAGGCTTGCACCAGTCCATAAATGGATCGCTGGAGCTTGCACACTTTGTTAGCTCCCTTTGGATCGACAAAACCTTCTGGTTGCATCATATACAACTCTTCTTCCAGAAATCCATTCAGGAATGCAGTTTTGACGTCCATTTGCCAAATTTCATAATCATAAAATGCGGCAATTGCTAACATGATTCGGACGGACTTAAGCATCGCTACGGGTGAGAAGGTCTCATCGTAGTCAATTCCTTGAACTTGCCGAAAACCTTTTGCGACAAGTCGAGCTTTGTAGACAGTAACATTACCATCAGCATCAGTCTTCTTCTTAAAGATCCATTTATTCTCAATTGCTTGCCGATCATCGGGCAAGTCAACCAAAGTCCATACTTTGTTCTCATACATGGATCCCATCTCAGATTTCATGGCTTCAAGCCACTTTGCGGAATCTGGGCTCACCATCGCTTCTTCATAGTTTGTAGGTTCATCATGATCTAGTAGCATGACCTCCAGAACAGGATTACCGTACCACTCTGGTGTGGATCTTTACTCTGGTTGATCTACGAGGTTCAGCAGTATCTTGATCTGAAGTTTCATGATCATTATCATTGGCTTCCTCACTAACTGGTGTAGGTGTCACTGAAACAATTTTCTGTGATGAACTACTTTCCAGTAAGGGAGCAGGTACAGTTACCTCGTCAAGTTCTACTTTCCTCCCACTCACTCTTTTCGAGAGAAACTCCTTCTCTAGAAATGATCCATTCTTAGCAACGAATGTCTTGCCTTCGGATCTGTGATAGAAGGTGTACCCAACAGTTTCCTTTGGGTATCCTATGAAGACACATTTCTCCGATTTGGGTTCGAGCTTATCAGGTTGAAGCTTTTTCACATAAGCATCGCAGCCCCAAACTTTAAGAAACGACAACTTTGGTTTCTTGCCAAACCACAGTTCATAAGGCGTCGTCTCAACGGATTTTGATGGTGCCCTATTTTAAAACGTGAATGCAGCTGTCTCTAATGCATAACCCCAAAACGATAGTGGTAAAGAGATATCATAGATCGCACCATATCAAATAAAGTGTGGTTACGACGTTCGGACACACCATAACGATGTGGTGTTCCAGGTGGCGTGAGCTGTGAAACTATTCCACATTGTTTTAATTGAAGACCAAACTCGTAACTCAAATATTTGTCTCCGCGATCAGATCGCAGAAACTTTATTTTCTTGTTACGATGATTTTTCCACTTCACTCTGAAATTCTTTGAACCTTTCAACTATTTCAGACTTATGTTTCATCAAGTAGATATACCCATATCTGCTCAAATCATCTTGTGAAGGTCAGAAAACAACGATGCTTGCCACGAGCATCAGCACTCATTGGATCGCATACATCGGTATGTATTATTTCCAATAAGTCAGTAGCTCGTTCCATTGTTCCGAAGAACGGAGTTTTAGTCATCTTGCCCAAAAGGCACAGTTCGCAAGCATCAAGTGATTCATAATCAAGTGATTCCAAAATTCCATCAGTATGGAGTTTCTTCATGCGCTTTACACCAATATGACCTAAACGGCAGTGCTACAAACAAGTTGCACTTATCATTATTAACTTTGCATCTTTTGGTTTCAATATTATGATTATGTGTATCACTACGATCGAGATCCAACAAACTATTTTCATTGGGTGTGTAACCATATAAGGTTCTATTCATGTAAACAGAACAACAATTTATTCTCTTACTTAAATGAATAATCGTATTACAATAAACATGATCAAATCATATTCATGCTCAACGCGAACACCAAATAACACTTATTTAGGTTCAACACTAATCCCGAAAGTATAGGGAGTGTGTGACGATGATCATATCAATCTTGGAACCACTTCCAACACACATCGTCACTTCACCCTTAACTAGTCTCTGTTTATTCTGCAACTCCCGTTTCGAGTTACTAATCTTAGCAACTGAACTAGTATCAAATACTGAGGGTTTGCGATAAACACTAGTAAAGTACACATCAATAACATGTATATCAAATATACTTATGTTCACTTTGCCATCCTTCTTATCCGCCAATCACTTGGGGTAGATCCGCTTCCAGTGACCAGTCCCTTTGCAGTAGAAACACTTAGTCTCAGGCTTAGGATCAGACTTGGGCTTCTTCACTTGAGCAGCAACTTGCTTGCTATTCTTCTTGAAGTTCCCCTTCTTCCTTCTGCCCCTTTTCTTGAAACTAGTGGTCTTGTCTACCATCAACACTTGATGTTTTTCTCGATTTCTACCTTCGTCAATTTCCGCATTACGAAGAGCTTGGGAATCGTTTCCGTTATCCCTTGCATGTCATAGTTCATCACGAAGTTCTACTAACTTGGTGATGGTGACTAGAGAATTCTGTCAATCACTATCTTATCTGGAAGATTAACTCCCACTTGATTCAAGCGATTGTAGTACTCAGACAATCTGAGCACATGCTCACTAGTTGAGCGATTCTCCTCCATCTTTTAGCTATAGAACTTGTTGGAGACTTCATATCTCTCAACTCGGGTATTTGCTTGAAATTTTAGCTTCAACTCCTGGAACATCTCATATGGTCCATGACATTCAAAACGTCTTTGAAGTCCCGATTCTAAGCCGTTAAGCATGGTGCACTTAAACTATCAAGTAGTCATCATATTGAGCTAGCCAAACGTTCATAACGTCTGCATTTGCTCCTGCAATAGGTCCGTCACCTAGCGGTGCATTAAGGACATAATTCTTCTGTGCAGCAATGAGGATTTAACCTCAGATCACGGATCAAATCCGCAACATTGCTACTAACATTTTTCAACACAATTTTCTCTAGGAACATATCAAAATAAACACAGGGAAGCAACAACGCGAGCTATTGATCTACAACATGATTTGCAAAATACTACCAGGACTAAGTTCATGATAAATTTAAGTTCAATTTAATCATATTACTTAAGAACTCCCACTTAGATAGACATCCCTCTAATCCTCTAAGTGATCACGTGATCCAAATCAACTAAACCATGTCCGATCATCACGTGAGATGGAGTAGTTTCATCAGTGAACATCATTATGTTGATCATATCTACTATATGATTCACGCTCGACCTTTCGGTCTCCGTGTTCCGAGGCCATATCTGCATATGCTAGGCTCGTCAAGTTTAACCTGAGTATTCTGCATGTGCAAAACTGGCTTGCACCCGTTGTAGATGGACGTAGAGCTTATCACACCCGATCATCACGTGGTGTCTGGGCACGACGAACTTTGGCAACAGTGCATACTCAGGGAGAACACTTCTTGATAATTTAGTGAGAGATCATCTTATAGTGCTACCGTCAATCAAAGCAAGATAAGATGCATAAAAAGATAAACATCACATGCAATCAATATAAGTGATATGATATGGTCATCATCATCTTGTGCTTGTGATCTCCATCTCCGAAGCACCTTCATGATCACCATCGTCACCGGCGCGACACCTTGATCTCCATCGTAGCATCGTTGTCGTCTCGCCAATCTTATGCTTCCACGACTATCACTACCGTTTAGTAATAAAGTAAAGCATTACATCACGATTGCATTGCATACAATAAAGCGACAACCATATGGCTCCTGCCAGTTGCCAATAACTCGGTTACAAAACATGATCATCTCATACAATAAAATTCAGCATCATGCTTTGACCATATCACATCACAACATGCCCTGCAAAAACAAGTTAGACGTCCTCTACTTTGTTGTTCCTTGTTTTACGTGGCTGCTACGGGCTTAAGTAAGAACCAATCTCACCTACGCATCAAAACCACAACGATAGTTTGTCAAATAGACTCCGTTTTAACCTTCGCAAGGACCGGGCGTAGCCACACTTGGTTCAACTAAAGTTGGAGAGACAGTCGCCCGCAAGCCATCTCTGTGCAAAGCACGTCGAGGGAACCGGTCTCGCGTAAGCGTACGCGTAAGGTTGGTCTGGGTCGTCTCGTCCAACAATACCGCCGAACCAAAATATGACATGCTGGTAGGCAGTATGACTTGTATCGTCCACAACTCACTTGTGTTCTACTCGTGCAAATAACATCAACATCAATAACCTAGGCTCGGATGCCACTGTTGGTTTACGTAGTAATTTCAAAAAATTTCCTACACACACGCAAGATCATGTGATGCATAGCAACGAGGGGAGAGTATTGTCTACGTACCCAACGCAGACCGACTGCGGAAGCGATGCCACGACGTAGAGGAAGTAGTCGTACGTCTTCTCGATCCAACCGATCAAGCACCGAAACTACGGTACCTCCGAGTTCGAGCACACGTTCAGCTCGATGACGATCCCCGGACTCCGATCCAGCAAAGTGTCGGGGAAGAGTTTCATCAGCACGACGGCGTGGTGACGATCTTGATGAACTACAGCAGTAGGGCTTCGCCTAAACTCCGCTACAGTATTATCGAGGAATATGGTGGCAGGGGGCACCGCACACGGCTAAGGAATTGATCACGTGGATCAACTTGTGTCAACTTGTGTGTTTAGAGGTGCCCCTGCCTCCATATATAAAGGAGGAGAGGAGGGGAGGCTGGCCGGCCAAGGGGGGGAGGCGCAGGAGAGTCCTACTCCCTCTGGGAGTAGGATTCCCCCTCCAATCCTAGTCCAACTAGGATTCCTCGGAGGGGAAAAGAGGAGGAGGGGGCCGGCCACCTCTCCTAGTCCTAATAGGACTAGGGAAAGGGGGGGGGGGCGCAGCCCAACTAGGGCAGCCCCTTCTCTTTTCCACTAAGGCCCACTATGGCCCAAATAGCTCCCGGGGGGTTCCGGTAACCCTCCCGGTATTCCGGTAAAATCCCGATTTCACCCGGAACACTTCCGATATCCAAATATAGGTTTCCAATATATCAATCTTTACGTCTCGACCATTTCGAGACTCCTCGTCATGTCCGTGATCACATCCGGGACTCCGAACAACCTTCGGTACATCAAAATGCATAAACTCATAATATAACTGTCATCGTAACCTTAAGCGTGCGGACCCTACGGGTTCGAGAACAATGTAGACATGACCGAGACACGTCTCCGGTCAATAACCAATAGCGGGACCTGGATGCCCATATTGGCTCCTACATATTCTACGAAGATCTTTATCGGTCAGACCGCATAACAACATACGTTTGTTCCCTTTGTCATCGGTATGTTACTTTCCCGAGATTCGATCGTCGGTATCCAATACCTAGTTCAATCTCGTTACTGGCAAGTCTCTTTACTCGTTCCGTAATACATCATTTCACAACTAACATATTAGTTGTAATGCTTGCAAGGCTTATGTGATGTGTATTACCGAGAGGGCCCAGAGATACCTCTCCGACAATCGGAGTGACAAATCCTAATCTTGAAATACGCCAACCCAACATCGACCATTGGAGACACCTGTAGTACTCCTTTATAATCACCCAGTTACGTTGTGACGTTTGGTAGTACCCAAAGTGTTCCTCCGGTAAACGGGAGTTGCATAATCTCATAGTCATAGGAACATGTATAAGTCATGAAGAAAGCAATAGCAACATACTAAACGATCAGGTGCTAAGATAATGGAATGGGTCATGTCAATCAGATCATTCAACTAATGATGTGACCTCGGTAATCAAATAACAACTCATTGTTCATGGTTAGGAAACATAACCATCTTTGATTAACGAGCTAGTCAAGTAGAGGCATACAAGTGACACTCTGTTTGTCTATGTATTCACACATGTATTATGTTTCCGGTTAATACAATTCTAGCATGAATAATAAACATTTATCATGATATAAGGAAATAAATAATAACTTTATTATTGCCTCTAGGGCATATTTCCTTCACTATTTGCATTGTTTGTAGGCTTTGTTTGCCTTTGTGCTGTGAGCAGCCACAAAGGAGCTTGCAACTGATGAAATCAATATACCTTTCCGTCTTTTTATGTTTATGATACTTGATGTCATAATCTCCAGTCATGTGGAAATGTGCCAATAAACGTGTGTCCCTTTCTGTCTCTCGAATTGACTGTTACGTGTCTCACAGTGTAAGCATAAAGTGTTGACATATAAACCCGATTCTACTAGGTTTCAGTTATAAACGCACATACGTGGCCATGCCTCCGTGGTCTTCACGTGCATGCCTCTTCTTCTGACGGAGTCTACCGAGCCATTCAGAATAGAAACACAAAATATTTGTGTGTGACTGTATATAATAGCTCGGCATGCCTTTAAGGGCTTTATGCCCGTGCTTGCGACCCTGAAACACAGACGTGCACGAACGTCTATGCCTTTATCGAATAATATACGTAGAATTAAGAAAGAAGCATTACGCGACTCAATACGGAGCCATGTTCTTATGGAATTCCCGTCCGTGCTTTTAAATACAAAGAGTCAGCGTCTCTAACATAGGCCATTCCGTGCCTCAGAGAGTAGGCACCCGTGTATGTTTAGCATGGCTATGCGTAACACAAAAGTTCAGTTCTGTGGGCTAAATGCCTGTGCATCTCCGTCTGATCGAGTCACAGGCGAGCATGATTCTATGTAATACCACGGACCATGCCTTTGAGCGTTGCATGCTCGTGCTTATGAGACGAAACATCCGTGCCTTTCAGTCTGAACTAGTCGACGGAATCATTCGGAACACAAACCCAAGCGAACATGACTCTATATAATACTACACCATGCTTTCCTGGGCTGTCCACACGTGCCTGTGTATGTTTTCTTCCGCAATAGTGAAGGAAAATGACCGTTCTTTGTTTTCTACCGCAACAGTGAAGAATAAAATATAATTTATAGTTGTCATCCAATTGGTCGACGTCCCCTCCCCTCCTTTCCTCACACGCGGGATCTGCCTGCAGTGGAGACCTAGTAGTTTTTCCAGATCCACGCCACATATAGCGGTATTCGCAGGCGGCGCGAATCCAGTAACGGAGACGGGGATGGAGATCCGGCCAGGTGCCCCGAGCAACAAGAAGGCGAGGTTCGGGCCACCGGCGACTTCGTCCTCTAGCGGCATGGCGGTAGCGGCCAGAAGGGGCGCGGGGTCAATGGATGCATTTGTAACACAAAGAGACACGAGGTGACTCTGGATAATTACAGGTCATGCGTTTGTGGGCTTGACAACCGTGCCTGTGACCTGAAAATCTGACACACATAAAGTCGTCTTCATGCGTAAAGGACAGTGACGCTGCTAAACATATAAAGCCGCCTTCGTGCATTTGAGGTAAAATCTTACAACGGAAACAATTGTAACAAGGACAGTCGCCTGATTCTATTAGGTTTCCATAATAAACACACAAATGTGACTCCGAGTAAGAACAGAATATGCCTCTGTGGGCTTGACATCCATGCCTCTCCTTTTGACCGAGCGCACCGACTCGTTCGGAATACAATCAGAAAACCTTTATGCGTGACTCTATATAATAGCACGCCATGCCTTTGCGGGCTGTATGCCCGTGCTTGTGACCCTTGACACTGAAACACAGATAGCCACGAGCGTCGACGCCTTTATCAAGGAGGAAGAGTGACGCAACTCGATACTGAACCGTGTCTGTGTGGACTTCACGCCTGTGCTTTTAAATACAATGAAATAAGCTTTAAAAAACGTCTCTCATATAGGCAATTCCGTGCCTCACAGAGTAAACGCCCGTGGCAGTGCCTAAGACAAAGGTTTAGTTCCGTGGGCTAGACGCCCGTGCATCTCCGTCCAGTCGAGTCTCACAGGCGAGCATGACTCTATGTAATACCATCAACCATGCATAATAAACACATGATTGTAACCGTGCCTAATACTAAAGTATGCCTCCATGGGCTTCTCGTCCGTGCCTCTCCATCTAAACGAGTCGACTGAATCATTGGAACACAAACACAAGCAAACATGACTCTATATAATACCACATGATGCCTTTGTGGATTTGACGCCTGTGCCTGTGACCCTAATGACTGAAACACAGAGAGTCAGAAAGGTACATAACCGTGGCTGCAGAGAGTGCTAGCCCATGCCTTCATGGGCATCACGTGCGTGCTTGTCTTTCCTACCGAGTACAACATGCTTTCATCGTCGAACAGATTCTTGTATCAAATGTGTGCTGCAAATAATTAAAGCACTAAGGGTTTCATCATCGACGGTGCCTGGTCTGCATGTGCAACATTGCATTTCGTACCTTTAAAAGAAAAAAGAAAGAAGTAATTAATCTGGACCCCTCCGCTCCCCGTCGTGGCTATTTAAGTCGTTTCGTGGATTGACAGGCTGTAGTCCATTTCTCCAGATCCACCATCTCTCCAGATCCACGCCACATATAGCAGCGCTCGGAGGCGGCGCGATCCCAGCAATGGGGACGAAGATGGAGGTCTACACCGGTGCCCCCAGCACCAAGAGGGCGAGGCTCGCGCCACCGGGGACGCCTTCATCTGGTGGTTTGGCGGTAGCAGCTGGAAGCGCCGAGGGTGCTCCTACTGGATCCGAGGATCAAGAAGAGCAGTCTTGTCCAGACCGCATCAGTGACCTCACGGACGGTGTCCTCGGTGAGTTCATCTCCCATCTGTCCACCAAGGAAGGCGTTCTCACTCAAATCCTCGCACGTCGGTGGCGTCCTTTATGGCGTACCGCTCCTCTCAATCTCGACTGCAGTGAGATCCCTGTCGGTCATCTTTTTAAGCCCTTAGAAACAATTCATATTGACGTACTGTCTATGCTCCCCAGTAAGGATGTCATTCACATTAGATATTTTGGAACTCGGTGTAGTTTTCAACTTGACGTTGATTGTTCGTGCCTTTCGAAAGCTATCCTCTCCGGTCATGGGGGCGTAGTTCACCGCCTCTGCATTCCCGCGTGCTACCTCCACTGTAGAACCTCTACAGTCGATGCTTGACTTCGATCCCCAAGGCTGAAGAATCTGCAGGTTCTCGAGTTCTACTACATGTTCCCACATTTCGTGGGAAAAACCATCACACTATCACACGAATTCTCTTCGTCCGCCGCCTCGCCACTGACTTCCACGCTGCTGTTTTCCTCCTCGCTGCACACCTTCACATTTGCTCTTTGCCAGATACCTGATGAGTATGCACAGTCGTTCAAACTTCCACTCCTTAAGAGGCTTTCGTTTTTGGAGGTTGATATATCAGACGTCTCACTACAAAGCATAATCAACCATGGTTGCCCGGCCCTCGAGTGGCTCCTGCTTGTTTGCAATAACCTGGACCACTGCATCAGAATAAACTCAGCCAAAGTTGAACTCATCTGTATCCTTTGTGAGAATGGTGAACTCGTTGTTGAGGATGCACCCTCACTTAAACGACTGATTCATGATATTCAGAGTTGGCAGTTGCAGATAACTGTTTTCTCTGCACCTAAACTCGAGTGTCTGGGCAATTTTTACGAAGGATTTCCTGAATCCAAGATTGTTTTTGGCTCTACAGTTATCGAGGTACTCACCTTTTGCACTATATTCTTTAGTTGTATTCGTTCCACTGTCCAAGTTTCATGCCCAAGATTGTTTATGATATGTGCTTGGTGCAGGCTTTGTATGTAGTTAGCTTATCAATGGCGGTTCAATCTGTGAAGACCTTGCTTATCCACATGTCATTAAATCTAAGCAAGGTTGTTGCCTTGATGAGATGCTTTCCTAGCCTAGAGAACTTGTTTATCGAGGTAAAATGATTTCCATACGCATTGAAAGCACAAACAATGCATAGTGTACTATATTGGAGGCCTCTCTTTCCCCTTGTAGTCCTCAAGTATTCTCACTCTTTATGCATTTCCAGGGAGGAGTCTGTCGTGAGGAAGGTGTAACAAACAAGTGGCGCCACAAGCACCAGGTGTTTCTCAAACAGCATGACATTCGTCTGAAGACAGTAACGCTGGAAAAATATGTTAACTACAACAAAAACATTGAATTTGCAACATTCTTTATTCTGAATGCAAAGGAGTTAGAGACTATGAGGCTTAAGTTTCTCTCCCCCCAGACAACATCACTGAAGGATTTTATAGACGTCAAGAAGAGGTGCTTCAATGGGGCAACAAGGCTTCTAGACATGCTCGTCTTATATTGTCAGGGTATTGTAGGCATATGAACTTGGATTTAAAAGTACACATCTGGACAAACCGGTGTCCAATCATTGATTTGCCGGATCCACTGACTTGTGAATGTTGAAAATGGTTCAGTTTGGATTTCCAGCTTGTACTTTATGCACTGTCTGTGAGGTTGTCAGGAACTTGTTTTTGCGCTCTTCAGTCGGGAAGCAACTCAGAAGCTTAAAAAACTAACAAGTTTTCATGTTTTTGTGCACCATCTGTAAGTTTGGATTTCCTTTTGTGAATAGAGCGAGCGAATAAAATCACCTGGAACACGCAGTCACGTGTGATGTGACGGCCGTGCCTCTCCAAATAACTTGTTAGCTGAAATATTTTACAATACAGAGGTGCTCGTGCCTCTTGTGCCTGTAAGACTATGTGTCTGTTATCACTGCACGACACTTACTTTGTGATGGACCAAATAGGTATGACCGTGGAATCACGGCCGTGCCTGTGTGGCATGTAGGACAGTGCTTCTGCCATGACTTCACTTACTTGGTTTTGTTCGCGTTTAAGCAGAATCATCTGCAAAGCAGAGGCACGACCCTGAATCTTCTAGTGACTTAATTGTCAACATGCTCCTGGAAAATTTTGCTGCTTGCAGAGGCAAGATGACTGTAGAACCGTGCCTCCGGCGTCGAACAGATCCACAAAGGCAGGCATGCTTTGTGAATGTGAGCGGTAAATAATTAAATCTCGGAGCGGCACGCCCGTGCCTGGTCTGCAAGTACAACAATGGCTCGTACCGTCAAATTCGTGGCTCTATTTGATGTTTCATGCAGCCACCTAGCATTGACTTGTTACTACTTTTGAGTTTTTAGTGAACCAGTCGATCTGTCATGATCAGGACTTCTATTTATTGTGTGTGTTCACTATTACCAGCTTAGTTTATCTCTTGTAGTCCACTTTTTGTGTATCTCTCTATATGCGTGCGCATGTATAATGTGATTCATTTATGATGATGTTAACCAATATGCCTCCTCGTGCCTCTTGTACCTGTAAGGGTGCGTCTGTTATCACTGCACGGGACTTCCTCTGTGTATGTTCGTGACCGTGTGGTGAACGTTTGGGTGGAAACATGCTGCACAACCTAGAACATAGCATCCTATAGAACCACAACAGTGTTGTTTCTGCAAATCGAGACGTGCTTGTGCTTTGTTTAAAAGCGTGCCCGTGCTTCATTGTGAAACAATGAAATATAGATAGCCACGAACGTCCACGTCTTTTATATCGCATAATATACGTAACACATCAAGAAAGAAGTGTGACGCAACTCAATACGAAAACTTGTGCGTAGGGAGTTCACGTCCGTGCTTTTAAAATACAAGGAAATAAGATTTTAAAAACAGCGTCCCTCACAAAATTATTCCATGCCTCCCAGAGTAAACGACCGTGGCTATGCGTAAGACAAAGGTTCATCTCTGTGGGCTAAACGACTGTGCATCTCCGTCTGATAGAGTCACAGGCTAGCGTGACTCTATGTAATACCACCGACCATGCCTTTGAGCGCTTGATGCCCGTGCCTCTGACCCGAAACACTAAAACAAATAAACGCCTTCATGTGTGCACAAGACATGACTCTAGTTGGTACAATGAACCTTGGCTGCATAGACTTGACGCCCATGCTTTTAAAAACAACGCTCGAATCGGCCATTACGTTAATGTTCACATCTGTACCCATATACATGGAAGGAACGTGGCCCAGGAAACCAAATCAAGTTTGTTAACTGACTACGAGGTAATGCAAGACAAAATAAGAAACTTTTAGTCCACTGCTTAATTGTTTCAGATACAGCTATTAGGGTCGCTGGTCGCGAAGTTCCTTGATCTCTTTTATCATAACGTATATGTCCAGCTTCAAATTGTCGTAGTTAGGTTTGAGCTGCGCCTTCGTCTTCTCATCTTCAAGATGGTACAACCTCGTGCATTGCTTCACGATCTTCAAGAGGTGAGCTTCCGTAGCCTCCCATCGGTTCTTCACCTGCACAAAATAGAAGGTGTCAGATTGATGGCAGGACGCACAATCATCAACTTAGGATGAAGTTCACCATAATGATTCACGTTTCACAACTAATCCGGGTAGCCGAAAGAAAGAAAAAACGAATGAAACGTAAGCAGAGTGAACTTACAGATGAGGAAGTCTCGCCAGCTGAGATCTCCTCCTGCGTCTGGTCACGACTCTCTGGAGTAGTGTCATCCTGTACAGACATGGCGGAGAGTGTCAGGGAAGAGAACAACAAGAGGAGTGGATGTCCTGGATGCAGATAAAAGGATGAAGGGGATGTGGCTAGGGTTTCGAGATTCTGTCTGGCTTATTCACGTTTCTCAACTAAATCAAGCAGCCGAAGGAAAGAAAAAAGGAAAGGAGCGGAAGAAGAGTGAACTTACAGATGAGGAACCCTTGCCAGTTTTGATCCCCTCCAGTGTCTGCACACGGGGTTCTGCAGTAGTGTCCTCCTGCGCAGCCATGGCGGAGAGGGTCAGGATGGAGGTCAGTAAGAGGAATGGATGGCCTGACGGCGGGCAGAGGTGGGAAGAGGGTGTGGCTAGGGTTTCGAGACCCCGTCCTGCTTAAATAGCCGGGGCTTGGCCTCGGGCTACGAGCGAGAGCGGCGTCACCGGAGGAGACGCCCGTCGGACCCTTGGGTTTCCGGAGAGGTGTCACGTCGCATTCACACCCGAATAACATACTATGGACTGTATGTCCATGCTTTTAAATACAAGGAAATATGCTTTTAAAAACAACGTCTCTCATATAGGCCATTCCGTGCCTCATACAGTAAACGCCCGTGGATGTGCAGAAGACAAAGGTTAGCGTGACTCTATGTAATACGACCGACCATGCCTTTGAGAGCTTCATGCCTGTGCCTGTGACAATTGTGACCCTGTGTAAAACACAATCATGCCTCTCTGGTCCGACATACCGTGCCTCCTCTGGTGATAGAGTCAACGGAATCATTTGGAACACAAAGAGACACGAACATAGACCCGAACTGTTCTACATGCCTGTGTGGCATGTAGGACAATGCGTTACAATGCCGAAGGGAGGACCGTGTGTCTGGTACGTGACAAGCTGTGCCTCTACCACACTTCATTGGTTTTGTCCGTGAGCGTTTCAGCAGAATCATCTGCAAAGCGGAGGCACGGCCTTGAATCTTGTAGTGACTTAATTTGTCAATGTGCCCATGGAAATTTTTGCTGCTCGCAGAGGGAAGATGACTGTAGAACCGTGCTTCCGGCGTTAAACAAATTCTTCTATTGAATGTGTGCCGAAAATAACTAAAATATGGACGGGCACGCCCGTGCCTGTTCTGTGTCTTCAACCGTGCATCTTGTACCTTGAAAGCCGTGGCTCTATTTAATGTTTCAAGCAGCCACCTACCTTTTAGTAATTACGAGTAGTAATTAACCCAGACCCTCCCGTCAAAAGAAAAAAAGAGGTAATTAATCTTGACCGCTCCGCTCCCCGTCGTGGGTATTTAAGTTGTTTCATGGATTGACAGGCTGTAATCCATTTCTCTAGATCCACCTCAGTGAGCACAGGTCGTGGGCGGCACCACCCCAACAACGGAGGTGGAGATGGAAAGCGCTGCTCGTAGCATCAAGAGGTCGAGGGTGGTGCCTCTGGCGACGCCGCCTTCTGGTGGTGTTCTTCTCGTCGGAGGGGATGGAAGCGGCGACCGTGCTCCCTCTCAATCCGAGGAGGAAGAAGAGGGATGTCGTGCGGACCGCATCAGCGATCTCGCCGACAGCGTGCTAGGTGAGATCATCTCTTGTCTTCCCATCAAGGATGGCATCCGTACTCGAATCCTCGCACGTCACTGGCGTCCTTTGTGGTCCATCGCTCCTCTGAATCTCGACTGCCGTGAGATCTCTGTCTCTCATCTTTTTAACGATGGAGAAAAAGTTCATATCGAGACCATATCTCATCTGTCCGCCTTCACCAAGGAGTGCGTTCGCAAATGCTATTCCGGTCGAAATCCTATCTCTGATGTTGTCAGTCTTCCGGAATCCATTCTGTCCGGCCATGCTGGCTCTGTTAGCAGCCTCTCTATCCTGGCATGCTACCTACAATGCAGACCCTCCACCGTTGATGCCTGGCTCCAATCCTGGAAGCTGGACAATATCCAGGTTTTTGAGTTCTACTACCTCTGCCCAAGGTTTCTGACGCAAGAGGTAACATTACTGGATCTATGCACTTCATCTACGCCCTCGGCACCGGAGTCCGTGTTTCGGTTTTCTTCCTCTCTCCACACTCTTGCCTTTGCTCTTTGCCAAATACCGGACAATTACGTTGGGATGCTTAAGCTACCACTGGTGAAAAGGCTCTCGCTTGTGGAAGTTGATATATCAGATGCCTCGCTGGAAAGTATAATCTCCTCTAGTTGCCCTGGACTTGAGTCTCTCCTATTTGTTTGCAATAGAGGAGGTCGTCGCGTCACAATAAACTCGTCTAACCTTGTAAGCATTGGCATTCATTATCCATACGGAGAACTCATTATTGAGGATGCCCCTTCGGTTTGACGGTTGATTGTTGATTGTCTGGTCGACGACTGTTCGATAACTGTTGTCTCTGCACCTAAACCAGAGGCGTTGGGTGAATTCGTGTTCGTGCCTCCCTCGACGCGTCTTGAGGTACTGCCTTTCCTTCATACTGGAACAGAGCTGCACTTGTTCCGATGTTTGTTCTATTAATTTGATTGTCTATGTTCTATTCTTCATGCAGAGTCAGGAGTTGGAGTTATCGGTGTCTCTACGCCTGATCCGTATCCATGTCGTCTCATGTGTATTGAGGTATTGAGTTTTCACGATACTTCCAGATTCACTTTGTTTGTGAGGAAACAAGTTTTATTTCATCCAACCTTTATTCTATTAGTTTTGTGATCTTCTTTCTGTTACTTTTCATCAAGGGTTTGAAGGCAATCAGTCTAACAAGAATGCGTCAATCTATCAAGACCTTACTTATCTACATGGGTTATAAAGTGGACATTGTCTTTGAATTGTGGCAGTGCTTTCCAAAACTGGAGAACTTGTTTGTTGAGGTGATGATCTTCAGAAATGTGCATACTTTAGTACTCGTTCTTTTTCAAAATGTTTTTCTTAATTTTGACTGAAATTGATGCACCCGTATCTACACATTATTTATTGTTGGATACATCCATACATAGACAAGTCTATGTCTAACTTCTTGTCACGGAGGTGGTAGAACTATTTGTTTCATTTGGTTTTTTCATGGTCTGTATCTTTTTATAGACGCTAAGTATTTTAAACCTATCATTTATATTTTAGGGATTGTCGATTTCTCATGGTGAAAAAAAATGGCGTCGTAAGTACCAGCAGTTTCTCAAATATCACGAGATTTGTCTGAAGACAGTATCACTGGAAGATTATGTTTGCTCCGAGAGTTACACTGATTTTGCAATGTTCTTTGCTCTTAGTGCAAAGGATCTGGATACCATGACCATTAAGTTTTCCTCCCCTCCTGCAGAGTTCACGAGAGTATTTTACGAAAAGCAACAAAAGGTTCTAGAGTGGCATAGAAGGGCTTCTAGACGTGCACGTCTTAGATTATCATCAAGTTGCAGCCATGCGCGCCCGCATTTAAGAACGAGGAGTATTGAATACCTGGATTTGATGGTTCCATTCAAGTGTGGATGCTGAAATCAGGCCTTGTGTTACTTGTCCAGGTGTATGGAGTTATTTGTTGTTGCAATCTCTTTGCATCGTGTGTAGGCTTGTCTGAAAGAGGAGCTTGGGTTTTATGTAAACTTTATCAGAGAACCGTTGTAGTCTTTGCACCGTGTGTAGGCTTGTCTGTTTTTGTGTTGCGTGCAGCCATGAGGGAAGTGTGTGGTTTTGCGGCTTTGTACGGGCCAAAGGACTACAAAATGTTGTGGCACCAAGGTTAAAATATATAGAGTAGTTTTAATTTTTCAGTGGAGAAATGCTCGCTGTACGTGTAACCGTACCTGTGTTGTACGTACGACAGTGCCTCTCGTATGTACCTGTCATGCACAGAATGGATGCGCATCCGTGCCTGTGTTGCAGGTAGAGCAGTGCTTCTCGTATGTACTTGCCATACACACTGAGGAGCTGCAGTTGAGCCTTGCACTGATGGAGCTGCATTTGAGCCACTGCTGTTTCTGCTCCTTCTTCTGTGGTTATAAAAAACGGCTTGTAAGTTTATTTGGTGAAGTTGTAGAAACAAAGCAAATTTAAGCAAAAGAGATTTTGCTTGTTTAGGTATTTTTATTACTCAGTTGAGAAAATATTATAAGGGCGATAGGTTTGCGGGTAATTTTTTGCAGCCGTTTCTGCTCCTTGTTCCGTGGTTATAAAAAACGGCTTGTAAGTTTATTTGGTGAAGTTGTAGAAACAAAGCAAATTTAAGCAGAAGAGATTTTGCTTGTTTAGGTATTTTTATTACTCAGCTGAGAAAATATTATAAGGGCGATAGGTTTACGGGTAAATTTTTGCAGCCGTTTCTGCTCCTTGTTATGTGGTTATAAAAACGGCTTGTAAGTTTATTTGGTGAAGTTGTAGAAACAAAACAAATTTAAGCAGAAGAGATTTTGCTTGTTTAGGTATTTTTATTTCTCAGCTGAGAAAATATTATAAGGGCGATAGGTCGCGGGTGAATTTTTGCAGCCGTTTCTGTATGAAGCTGGATGGTGTAAGAATACAACCATGCGTCTCTGCTGCGACACAGGAGAGATGAAAAGAGCTCAAAGCATAGATAGCCACCACAGTGGTCAACCAAACCTGTTTCGCGGGGCGTTACGTAGTGCCTCTGGTGACCGCACAACCGAGTTTCTACTTAACAGGCCACACCCAAATGCGTCTCGAGGATTCTAGCAGTGACACTGCAGACTCACAACCATGCTTTTGACATTGCCGTGACATCGTGATGTTTGTTGTGTGCTTGAGTAACGTGCCTTCCACACCCACTCTACTATGCGTGTAGCAAAGGAGCAACGCCAGCTGATAAAGTGCTTTTCTACTGCTAAAAGTGTGGCCCTCGTTGCTTGACTTCCATTCGTTTGACAGTGGCTCTTTGGTACAGAACCGTGGTTTGCTTTTAAGGACAGTGTCTCTCGGATCAGTCATTCATTGCCTCACAAAGTAAACAGTGAGGATTCGTATCTGAATCCAATTTTGTTATATTTCTGCAGTAAACCCTCGAATGTGACTCTGCCTAATACTGAAGTATGCCTCCATGGGCTTCTCGTCTGTGCCTCTCCGTCTAAATGAGTCGACAAAATCATCCGGGAAACAGACACAGGCGAACATGACTCTATATAATACCACACGATGCCTTTGTGGATTTGACGCCCGTGGCTGTGATCCTAATGACTGAAACACTGAAACACAGGCGAACGTGTTTGCATTTCTGTTTCACAAATGAATATAGTGCCTGGTAGTAGGTTCACGGCGTTTGCTGTGTAAGAACCCTGTGTGGCATGTAGAACAGTGCGCGTCGCATCACTTCACGGCCGTTGTGTGGTACATGGCAAACCGTGCGCTTGCCATGGTCGTGCTCGTGTGACAGACATGATCGTCTGTGTGTTTGCTGACAAACCGTGGTTCACTGAATCATTCGTAACACAAACACAAGCACAAGCGAACATGACTCTATATAATACCACACGATGCCTTTGTGGATTTGACGCCCGTGCCTGTGACCCTTATCACTGAAACACAAAAAGTCACAAACATACATAGCCGTGTCTGCAGAGAGTTGAAGTCCGTTTAGCTAATGAAATGTGCGGCTTGCGCAATAAACGCATGAACGTGACTCTGCCTAATACTAAAGAATGCCTCTATGGGCTTCTCATCCGTGCCTCTCCGTCTAAACGAGTCAACGGAATCATTCGGGAAACAGACACAAGCGAACATGACTCTATATACTACCACATGATGCCTTTGCTGATTTCACCTCCATGCCCGTGGCCCTTATCACTGAAACACAGACAGTCACAAACGTACATAGCCGTGGCTGCAAGAGACTTGAAGCCCCGTTCAGCTAATGAAATGTACGGCATAAGAAAAAGACCGTTTAGCCATAGACCGAAATACCGTGTTCACTGTTGGCAAGGTTACAAATTGAGCAAAAAGGTACAGGCATTGTTTCACCACACCTACGTAAATTCCAAACCGGAAAGTGGCGGCAACATATCACTCCAAGGCTATTTTCAACACTTACAAGTGAATGGATCCTTTAAATCCAGGTGCTCAACGCATGCGTGCCTTAGATCCAAGTTCCCGTGGTTGCAACTTGGTGACAACCTAAGGCAAGCATGTTTAGAAGCCTTTTTGTCCCACTGAAGCACATTTTGTTGTTGTTTGTAGAATTCTTCCGTGAAGTCTTCCTGATGAAGAAACTTTATCATCATAGTCTGCAGTTGTGCTGCATTGAGAATAAAGAATGTCGCAAATCGAATGCTTTTCTCGCATTGAACATAGCTTTCAAGCGTCAGTGACTTCAAACGAATGTCATGATGGTGCTTGCAAGGACAGTCATTAGCAAGACTTTCTTCATTAGAGGCTATTTCCTGAATAAACATGAAGATTTGAAATGGTTAAGCTCCATAAAGAGTGATTCTGCTGGGAGAGCAAGTGAAGGAATAATTATATAACCTCTGTTGTGATAAAAGCTTTTTTTAGTTTTGTCCTAATACTTGTCCATGACTATATAGAGCTTTGTCCATTACATACAAATGTAAGTGACTTTTTTGTTGTTGTTGAATGGAGTTCTACACCATGCATGGTATGTGTTTACAATTTGTGAGAGAAGCATCACCTCGATATACAAGTTCTCCAAGCTTCGGAAGTGTTGCACCAAGGAAAAGACCGCGTGCATGTCATAATCCATGCTGATAGACAACGTCTTGACAGAATGAACTGCTGTGGATGTGCTGACCGTCGGCAAACACTTCAAGTGGAATAAAATATAATATTAGTAGAGTAAAGGTTGAATTGCATGGAACTTGTGTGTGCCAACGAATGGATATGAAAGTATTGTTGAAAGTCAGTACCTAAATAATTATATGGTCATTTGTGATGCCGGATTCAGAGAAAATATTAGAAAATTTGCACATGACCTGCAGTTTAGGTGCAGAGGTGATGACTATCCGCAACTTCTTGCAATCACCATCACAAAGCAACCGTTGAAGTGACGGGGTATCTTCTATAACAATTTCCCTTAGATACCAGAAATGCCAATGCTCATAAGGTTAGGTGAGTTTATTCTGATGCAATGGTGCCTGACTGTCCAAACAAGCAGCAGAGACTCAAGTGTAGGAGAAGTAGAGGTGATGATGCTTTGTAATGAGACGTCTAATACATTAACATCTACTAGCGAGAGTCTCCTCAGCAGTGGTAGTTTAAGCGCCCATACATAATTGTCTGGTAACTTGCAAAGAGCAAAGGCGATGGTTTGGAGAGAGGAGGAAATCTGAGGGTTTAATGCTGGTGGTGATGGCATGAGCGAAGGGCATGAGAATGGCCCTATGTCCTGTTGTCTCAAGCATGGTGGGAACAGGTAGTAAAACTCGACCACCTGGAGATTGTTCAGTCTTGGGGATCGAAGCCAGGCGTCGACTGTGGAGTACCTGCAGTGGAGGTAGGACGCTTGCAGTGGAGGTAGGACGCCGGAATGCAGAGGCGGTGAACTGTGCTCTGAAGGCTGGAGAGGATGGTATCTGGAAGGTACAAATCATCATACGAATTATCTTCACCGACATGTTCTCCTCTAAAAAAAGTTCCAGTGAATGTTACGCGAACGAGTTCCTCCGGTGTGGTGGAGTACGCGGTGACCAACTCGAAATGTACTTGATCTAGTGGGTTAAAAATACACGGGACAGGGATCTCACGACAGTCGAGATTCAGAGGAGCGGCGCGCCAAACAGGCGCCAACGACGTGTGAGGATTTGAGTGCGAACGCCTTCCTTAGTGGACACAAGGGAGATGATATCACTGAGGACACCGTTCGGGAGGTCACTGATGCGGTCCAGACCAGACTGCTCTTCTTGATTCTCGGATCGAGCAGGCGCACCCTCGCCGCTTCCAGCCGCTACCGCCAAACCATCAGAAGAAGGCGTCGCCTGTGGCGCGAGCCTCACCCTCTTGGTGCTCGCGGCACCGGAGTGAACCTCCATCTCCGTCTCCATTGCTGGTATCACGTGGCCTGCGAGCGCCGCCTTATGTGGCATGGGTCTGGACAGTACAGAAAAGAGGGTGTGGCTAGGGTTTCGAGACCCCCTCGGTCCGCCTTAAATAGCCGGAGCCTGGCCTCGGGCGACAAGCCAGACCGACGTCAGCGGAGGAGACGTCCATCGGACCCTTGGGTTTCCGTAGCGGCAGCATGTGGCGTCCACAGTCGAATAGCGGCGGCACTAATGTGACTCTGTGTAAGAAAAAACCATGCCTCAGTGGAATGGACGCCCGTGCCTCTGCTTTTGACCGAGTCCACCGACTCATTCGGAATACAATCAGAAAACCTTTGAGCGTGACTCTATATAATACCATGCCATTCCTTTGAGGGCCGTATGGCCGTGCTTGTGACCCTTGACATTGAAACAAAGATAGCCTCGAACGTTGATGCCTTTATCAAGAAAGAAGCGTGACGCAACTCGGTACTGAACCGTGTCTGTATGGACTTCACGTCTGTGCTTTTAAATACATGGAAACACACTTTAAAAAACAGTGTCTTTCGTATAGGAAATTCCGTGCCTCACAGAGTAAACGCCCATGCACCTCCGCCTAGTCGAGTCTCACATGCCAGCATGACTCTATGTAATACAATCGACCATGCGTAATAAACGCATGATTATGACCCTGTCTAATACTAAAGTATGCCTCCATGGGCTTCTCGTCCGTGCCTCTCCGTCTGAATGAGTCGACTGAATCATTCGGAACACAAACACAACCAAACATGACTCTATATAATACCACACGATGCCTTTGTGGATTTGACGCCTATGCCTGTGAACCTAATGACTGAAACACAGAGAGTCACAAACGTACATAACCGTGGCTGCATGGAGTGCTAGCCCGTGCTTTTGAAAAACATGCGCCAGTGGTGACATCTGGAATTATTTCCTTGCGCTGTGCCTCATACTCGTTTTTTTGTGAGGTCTTCTCCCCCTCCTCTGTTAAGCTCTTGTGTTTTTTGTACGTGCCCAGTGAAGGCCTAACCTAAGTGTCTATCTCGTGTCCGGTTTGTGCAGTAAACGCTCGAACGTGACTGTGCCTAATACTGAAGTATGCCTCCATGGGCTTCTCGTCCGTGTCTCTCCGTCTAAACGAGTCGACGGAATCACCCGGAGAACAGACACAGGCGAACATGACTCTATATAATACCACATGATGCCTTTGTGGATTTGACGCCAGTGTCTATGACCCTTATCACTATGGAGATTTCACGTCCGTGCTTTTAAAAACAGCATCTCTAGAACTGGCCATTACGTTAATGTTCATCTGAACCCATAAACTTGGAATGAATGTGACCCAGGAAAGCAAAACACATTTGTTATCAAAGTTACTAATGACACGAGGTAACGCAAGACAAAATAAGAAACTTTTAGTGCACTGCTTAATAGCTTCAGATACGAGGATCAGGGTCGCTGCTGTCTACTTAGTGCGGCGAGACTTCTTTTTTGGTTGCTCGACGCAAAGTTCCTCGATCTGTTTCTTCATAATGTATGATTCCAGCTTCAGCTTATCGCGCTCAAGTTTGAGCTGTGCCTTCTCATTCATAAGACGTGCAATGATGGCTCTATTCTCATCATCAAACTTCGCGGATGTCTTGATGAAGTCTTCCACAATATTGAACAGGTTATTCAGCTGGTCAAAGGAGAAGGTGCCAGGTTGATGCACCCTCATCAACATTAGGATGAAGCTCACCACAATGATCCATGTTTCACATCTAAATCAAGTAGCCGACAGAAAGAAAAAATGAATGAAGTCGAAGCAGAGCGAACTTACAGATGAGGAACCCTCGCCAGCCGAGATCTCCTGCTGCGACTGGACACGGCGCTTTGGAGTAGTCTCCTTCTGCACAGCAGTGGCTGAGATACTCAAGATAGAGAACAGCAAGATGACTGGATGGCCTGGAGGCGTACAAAAGGTGGAAGGGGATGTGGCTAGGGTTTCGAGACTCCGTCTGGCTTATTCATGTTTCACAACCAAATCAAGTAGCCGAAGGAAAGGAAAAACGAATGAAGCGAAAGCAGAGTGAACTTACAGATGAGGAACCCTCGCCAGCCTGGATCTCCTGCAGTGTATGGACACTGGGTTCCGCAGTAGTCTCCTCCTGACCAGCCATGGCGGAGAGGGTGAGGATAGATATCAGCAATAGGAATGAATGGCCTGGCGGTGGGCAGAGGGGGAAAGAGTGTGTGGCTAGGGTTTTGAGACTCTGTTCGTCCGCCTTAAATAGCCGGAGCCTGGCCTCGGGCGACGAGCCATACCGGCGTCACCGGCGGAGACGTCCCTCGAACCATTGGGTTCCCATGGCGGCACCACGTGGCATTCACACCTGAATAGGTGGAGACGCCCGTTGAAATGTTGGGTTTCCGCAATCAATGCACGAACATGGCATCGCGTTAAACACAAGTATGCCTCCCTCGGTGTCCCGACCGTGCCTGTCCTGGTAATATAGTCAATGGATGCATTTGGAACACAAAGAGACACGAAGGTGACTCTGGATAATTACAGGTCATGCATTTGTGGGCTTGACAACCATGCCTGTGACCTGAAACATTGACACATATAAAGTCATCTTCATGCGTAAAGGACAGTGACGCTGCTAAACATATAAAGTCGCCTTCATGCATTTGAGGTAAAATCTTACAACGAAAACAATTGTAACAAGGACAGTCGCTCGATTCTATTAGGTTTCCGTAATAAACGCACAAACGTGACTCCGAGTAAGAACAGACTATGCCTCTGTGGGCTTGTTGTCCATGCCTCCTTTTGACCGAGCGCACCGACTCATTCGAATACAATCAGAGAACCTTTATGCGTGACTCTATATAATAGCACACCATGCCTTTGCGGGCTGTATGCCCGTGCTTGTGACCCTTGACACTGAAACACAGATAGCCACGAGCGTCGACGCCTTTATCAAGAAAGAAGCGTGACGCAACTCGGTACTGAACCGTGTCTGTGTGGACTTCACACCTGTGCTTTTAAATACAATGGAATAAGCTTTAAGAAACAGCGTCTCTCATATAGGAAATTCCGTTCCTCCCAGAGTAAACGCCCATGGCTGTGCCTAAAACAAAGGTTCAGTTATGTGGGCTAGATGCCCGTGCATCTCCGTCCGGTCGAGTCTCACATGCGAGCATGACTCTATGTAATACCATCGACCATGCATAATAAACACATGATTGTGACCCTGCCTAATACTAAAGTATGCCTCCATGGGCTTCTCGTCTGTGCCTCTCCGTCTAAATGAGTCGACTGAATCATTTGGAACACAAACACAAGCGAACATGAATCTATATAATACCACACGATGCCTTTGTGGATTTGACGCCTGTGCCTGTGATCCTAATGAGTGAAACACAGAGAGTCAGAAACGTACATAACCGTGGCTGTAGAGAGTGCTATCCCATGCCTTTGTGGGCATCACGTGCGTGCCTGTCTTTCCTACCGAGTACACCTTACTTCCGTCGTCGAACAAATTCTTGTATCGAATGTGTGTCGCAAATAATTAAAGCACTGAGGGGCACGCCCGTGCCTGGTCTGCGTGTGCAACAGTGCATTTCGTACCTTTAAAAGTAAAAAGAAAAAAGTAATTAATATGGACCCCTCCGCTCCCCGTCGTGGCTATTTAAGTCGTTTCATGGATTGACAGGCTGTAGTTCATTTCTCCAGATCCACTGTCCATCCAGATCCACGCCACATATAGCAGTGTTCGGAGGCGGCGCGATCCCAGCAGTGGAGACGGAGATGGAGGTCTACACCAGTGCCCCCAGCACCAAGAGGGCGAGGCTCGCGCCACCGGCGACGCCTTCATCTGGTGGTTTGGCGGTAGCGACTGGAAGCGCCGAGGGTGCGCCTACTGGATCCGAGGATCAAGAAGAGCAGCCTGGTCCGGACCGCATAAGCAACCTCCAGGACGGTGTCCTTGGTGAGATCATCTCCCATATGTCCACTAAGGAAGGCATTCGTACTCAAATCATTGCATGTCGGTGGCGCCCTGTTTGGCCCACCGTTCCTCTAAATCTGGACTGTCGTGAGATCCCCGTCGCTCGTCTTTTTAAGCCCCTAGAAACAGTTCATGTTGAAATCAGTAGGGACTCTGCCTACAGTGAGGAGCTTGCTCGCATACGATACATCGGAACTTGGCATCAGGGAAAAACAGTTCCTGATGATGGTTCGTCCCTTCCAGAGTCCATCCTCTCCAGCCATGTGGGCACAGTTCTCCGCCTTTGTATACCAGCATGCTACCTCCAATGCAGATCGTCTACTGTCCACGCCTGGCTTGAGTCCCCCAGATTGAACAATCTCCAGGTGCTTGAGTTTTACTACCTGTTTCCATGATTCGTGAAAAAAACTGTCAAACTATCACACACATGCTCTTCATCTACAGCTTCACTACCGAAGTCCGTCTTTCGCTTTTCCTGTTCTCTGCGCACTGTCAGCTTCACGTGTTGCCAAATACTAGACTTTTATGTAGAGGTACTTGAACTACCACTGGTCAAGAGACTTTCGCTTGTTGAGGTTGATATATCATACTTCTCATTGCAAAGCATAATCAACTCTAGTTGCCCTGCACTCGAGTGCCTGCTGCTTGTTTGCAATAGAGAAAGGCATCGGATGACTATAAATTCCCCTAACCTTGTAAGCATCGGCATCCATGGTGAGATAGGAGAATTCATCATCAAGGATGCCCCCTTACTTCAAAGGTTGATCCACGATCTCCAGAGTAATAACATGCAGGTATTCATCGTCTCTGCAGCTAAACTGAAGACATTGGGCAAATTCAGGATCTCGCATGGCTCCACAGGTCTTATGGTACTAACATTTCACAATAATTCCAGCTGCATTTCCTTAAGAAAGTAGTTTCATGTCACCCAACCTTTTGTTGTAATAATTTTATGTTTTATTTTCTATGTTATGTGAAGGATTTGGCGACGGTCAGCCTATCTACAATGCGGCAATCTGTCAAAGCCTTGTTTTTGGCCATGCCTTATGAAGTGGACAGGGTCGTTCACTTGCTTAAGTGCCTTCCAAATCTGGAGAACTTGTTTATTGAGGTGATGATTCTCATGCCCAATGAAAAGCTCTTATCGTACATAGTGCAGCACTCCTTGGTTCTCAAAAAGCTTGTCTTACATTTTGTCTGCAATGGATACACCCTATGCCTAGGCATGTTTTATTATTATTATTATACATATATCCATATCTAGGGAAATGTTCGACGAACTGATTGGGGCGGGGGTCATGGAATTTATCGTTCATTTTGTCGTTCAATAGATCTTGAGTATCTTCCAACCTTTATGCGTTTTCAGGGAGGAAACGTTCCTGGTGGTACAAGAAATTTTTGGCGTCGCAAGCACCGTGCGTTTCTCAAAGAACACATCATTCATTTAAAGACAGTATCACTGGAAGATTATGAAAAAAACGGGAGGAACACTGAGTTTGTGAGGTTCTTTATTCTGAGTGCAACGAAGCTAGACACTATGAGGATTAAGTTTCGCTTTCCCTCAGACTTCACGCAAGAATTTTACGAACAACAACAGAAGTTGTTCATGTGGGAGAATAAAGCGTCCAAACATGCCCGTCTCAAGTTATCAGCACGCTGCAATCATCTGTGCTTGGATTTGAAACACAGGCTTGTTGAATGCCTCAATTTGTCAGATCCGTTCACTTGTGCCTGCTGGACACAGGGCTGTAGTTAGTTCCTCAAGCTAGTGCAGTTAGATGTTGTTGCGCCAATCCGAAGCTGTGTTATGTCTAAACATGGCCAAACAATCCATTCACCTTTTGCACCGTTTTGTAAGCTTGTTATAACAATGCTTTTGTGTTATGCACCTGCTGTTCTGATAATTTGATAGTTTTGTTTCATTCTATCGTGATGCTACAAAAACATTCGTGTGCGATAGTCGTCAAGGGAACAAAACATTTGGAAGAGAAGAGGCACTGCCTTGCCTGTTCTGCAAGGAACGTGCGTCTAGTGCATGAGAGCCAGTGCATCTGCAGTGACCGGACAACACTGCCTTCTTTCGTGGCAGACTGTATGTGCACATGGCCGTGACTCTGCTTAATCTCGAAATGTGCTCCCAGCGACCTCAGACTGTACGTGCCTTTCGTGTAAACGCATGTCCGTGAACGAGTTTATGTCTGAGTACAAACTATCGAGTCACGGAGGCACATATGTGCGTCTGCATCAGGAGTAAGCACGACTCTGTAGATTGTAGATTTTATGTGTGTCAGCGCTAGTGCGGTGTTTCTGTCTCACATAGGACTGTGCCTTTGACAAGTCAGTGCCAGGTTATCATAGGCACATAGGACTATGCCTTTGACAAGTCAGTGCCAGGTTATCAAAGGCATGGTTCCCCATGCCAAAGCGACATATGTGCCTTGCTAAATTACAGTAACCCATGCCTCATTGAACGATGCAAGACGAAATATTGTTGGATGCGCCTCGCTAGCAGCACGTTTCTTTGAAATATAAAATATTCAGGAGATCAATATTTGATGTGCGTAGACTGTCACACACCCTTTGAGAGATTGCAAAAAATGAGATACATGCCTTTAGTCAAGTAACCATGTCCAAGCATAAACTTATACTAGACGAGTATCCCTTGCAACGTTTCAAAAGAAGGCAACTGTTAATGATCATTCTTCGAGGATTGCCTTGAGCATCAGGAGGTCATCACTGTTCGCAAACCCTTGCCCCAAAAGATCACAGATGACGCTTTGCATCTTGCTTCTATTCTCCTTCAGCTTATGCACCTCCTCCTTCAGAAAATCCCTGTCTAGCTTAATATCACCCTTGTCGTCCTTAAGATTATGAATGGCACTTGTGAGAGACCTCTGAATGCGCTTGACGTCTTTATCAAAGTTACCCATCTGCTTCTTCTGCCTATCAATCTTCATGGTAGTTACATTACTTCTTTCCACAACTGCAACAACTTTCTCGAGCTTAAGGTTCACTTGTTCAATTTCCATTTTAAGCCTGCTTATCTCTTCATCCTTTGCTTGCAACATTCCCCAGAGCTTGAGTAGGCACCTCTGCATAATGACATGCCATGGGCGGTCAACCCATTCGACGACTCCACAGTTCACGCCTCTCTGCGAACAAAAAGGAACAAAATAAGCAGAGACTATTAATACAGTGCTGCACGAGCTCTGGAATATAATAAAGTTCACATATACTTGCTTTATAACCTGATTCAACTAACTATGAACCGTGTTTGTGTAACATGGTGCGTCAATGGTTAGGTACCCACAACACTAATTATGGTACTTCGCCCACCCTGTTCGCGGAGTTATTTCATAATTGTACTTAGTTTATTTTAAGCCAGCTTGAATTAACCTGGAGCTACCTCTGGAGTCAAGTTATTTAGAGATTTTTTTTGAAGAATATACTGACCATTAAATAGAAGTCCCATTTGTAAACAAACATGAGAGTGTCTAGATCACTTCTTTTGTTTCCAGTGATGTAAAATAAGTAGTGACCTCTACCCTTTTATGTAAAGTAAAAGGACGACACAATGTTTTCTACAATCAACCAGAAAACACAAGAAGAATTAAGTCTTCTTTGGAAGACTACAAGTCCTATATACAAACAGTTTGATTCAATAAGAAAGTAGATCAGATTTTCGAAAGTGACTAACTTTCCCAGCACAGCCGTAGAACCTCCTCCCCGTGTCACTTCCTTCAAAAGCCACACACCTGAGAGGCTTGGTATCATGGAGAACGCAGTAGAGAGGACGGTCGAGCTCTTTGCCACAGAAATCATGGTCCTGGATGGTATCAAGGTTCTCCTACAAGGACACGTGAATGCTTAGCTCAGATCTTTTGTTTGGAAAACAAACCCCAGTTCAACGCTCCGCATGTAGCAGGAAATCACCTACATAGAAATCAAAATCCAGCTCAAGGAAGTTCAGGCCTCCTTCCTCCCCTTTTGTCCAAACTTTTGTGTCGACATGGCCCAGAGGATGTGAGCAGATGCGATGCCGTAGGCGGCGTCGAATTCGAGAGAGAGAGGGGGGGAAGAGATACAGTGAGAGAGCGAGAGGACTTCGACATGGTCCGACTCGACCAAATACTCCACCTACTCACTAGACCCACCAACCACCACCCACCTCCCTCGTCCCCTTTTTTTTTAAAAAATTAGTTTTTGCGCTGGGATGGCAAGGAGCCATTTACTATTATTAGTACTAGTTTTAGCTTTGGCGAGCGAGTACAAAAAATTACTTCCCTCTCCATAATTACTCCATAAATACATCATTTTGTTTGTCTTCTCTCCAGAGTCACTTGCTCTTCTGCTACCCTTCTTCTCCGGTTCCTTCCGTCTTTCTTGCTTCGTCTTCCTCACTCTACAGTCCACATAGATGGATCTACGATTCGCCCACTTGCTCTGAAATACAGTAAGTTTTTTCCCCTCTGCTTAATACTTACACGTTGCGCACTGTGTTTTTTAGATGGATTCTTGTTTTATGTTACCCTTTTAATTTTAGTTTTTGTGTTAATATCTTACCTCTTTTAAGAGGTTCCATAGGTGAATAATCTTGGAGGGCTACAGTTGATTTTTTTTCAGTTAGTTCGCTGCAAGCTTGTAGATTTGAGAAGGTATGTGCGTGTTTTTTCATTTTTTTACACAGACACTAACATCGAGGGATATCACCATAGCATCATTCGTTCCGCTCTATCTTACTCATTAAAACAAGCGTGTATCAGTGATATACAGTCCTTTAATTCTTTGTGCCATTAGCGGAGTGTTGAAACAATTTTTTTAATAATCAATGAACCTGAGTCTTATATATTGTTACATCTCACAGATAAAGATGGCGTGTGATGTTTGCAGGAACCTCAACTGTCCCGGTGTTGAATCTGATGTTGCCCAATCTTTCTTGATTGTGTCCTTGCCTCGTTCTTATGAGTCATGCCTGGTAAGTTATCTTTATTCCGTAGTCAGCAACCACACGTATTCCTTTCGGAGTGAACTATACTGCGCATGCTTGTTTTTATTTTATAGGCCTTGATGTAATGTAATTAGAAGTTCAATTGTTTTGTATAGGTTTAATTAAATTTCATAGATGGTGCCCGTGCCCGTGCCTGAAAGCCAGGAGATTTCAAGGAAAAAACGCTTTCATGCATTTTTTTTGTTCTGAAAATCACTAAAATATTTATTTACCTATGTCTTATTTTTACTTTTATGCAGTATGTCCCATGCTACTACCGGAACCAGGTCCTTTCTTTGATCTCTTTATGGAAAGATGAAGCTTTCGAGGATGGTTTTGAAGACGAAGATTTTGACCTTGTTTTCAGCACTACTGAGGAATTGTCTTACAAGACTAAGTTTACAGATTGCAACCACAGGTCTAAGTTTCATGGACCTGGATGGGAAAAGTTGATACGTGACTATGATCTGTTTTATGGTGATATTATAAAATTGGATTTGCAAGCAGAAGATTTCTTCTTTCCGATTGACTTGATGTTGAGTGAATCTCGAGGAGGTCACAAAGCGTTTCCCAAACCTTCCGTTGGTACGTTCTGATCGCTTATCAATATTTGTTCTGGTTTAACATTTATCTTTTATAATTTTACTGTGGCGTGCCGTTGATATCTATGTGCTTAATCTTTGTGATATAATGTATTAAATCTTTCTTTGTACTCACAATGTAGTTTAAAACTGTAATTTCCCTTTTAAAATCCAATATTCGTTTATTTTAGTTTTAACTGCTGTATTCATTGCTTCACACATGGTGGCTAATACATGGTTGTATTTATTTAGCCCTCGAAGGCCTCAGTTTATCGGAAAGGAGCTACATAGACGAGACAGTCTACACCCGGGGCATAAAACTTTCCTATATCGACATGGCTTGCATGACTAAACTAGTCCTAAATGCTAAACACATCCCTGCCATTACCTTTGTGCACCGTCTATGTTTCACGAACGTTCACACAGACCGTTTGCTACGTCATTGTTTCTTTCTCTAAACCACAGTCAACATGCGTGTCTTCGTAATCTAATGCCAGAATAATTTGTTATTGTACAGAAAATCCCAGCTATTGTTACCAATGATCTTAGGATGAAGCTTGGATATTTGCCTCTCAAAGGCAGCATCAAGCTTGTTCAAATTTTCAGCAACATTGATTTACCTGGCACCTACTGTATACACAAAGATGGAAGGATGGCGATCACTGGGATTTCTGCTTTTGCAAATGCAGCCAGGCTGACAGTTGATTGTGTTGTACTCATCAGTATCGAGTGGCACACTGTGCGCAGGGAGGACTCGCTCTCACTTGTGATCACCGGTCTTTAGACCACATAAATTTGAACTACTATGGTATTAAGTTAAGTATTGTACGTGTGTTATTTCAAACTATGAGTGCACTTGAAATCCTCGTAGTACATACCTAATAGAACTTATCAATTGAAATTCTTATTCAGACTATGGTACTGAAAGCAGATGCGATCCTAAACGTGGTTGTTGTCGCTGTTCTTGTTGTTCTGGTTGTTGTTGTTGTTGTGGGTGTGTCTCTTGGTTCGACATGTTTGCTCAGAGAGGCACTTGAACCTAGTGCAGGTTCAATCCTGTGTTAAGAAGACTCATGGTCATGCCTTTGTGCTTTGATTAACTTAGCTGACTTTGTGCAGTAAGAGAGGCACAACCGTGAAGTTAGTGAAGGCATGGTCATGTAGTATAAGAGGGTATGGTCTCCCCTCCCAGTTGTCATTATTTCAGCTAAGTCGTGTCCTCAGAACGGCACGTTGGTCGAGTAAGCGGAGGCACGGTGCCATATTATGAAGAAGACTTGCGGTCGTGCATCCCATGTCAAAAAGAAGAGCTACGATCGTGCGTCCGTGTTCAGTATGTTTGTAGTGACACACTGCTCGGAGAGGCATGTGCATCAATCAAGTGGAGGCATGGAGTCCGACTTGTTGCCACTGTCCGATGTCACTATTCTCGCAGCGACATCACTTCAAAAATACTACTTTTTCTGATAAATGGTGTTTTGCAACACCTCCGTCCTCCAAACCGTCTTTCCAGATCCACCGCACCCGTCGCTCCTATATGGAGTCCGATGCTTCTCGTACCAAGAGGGCAAGGCTCGTGCCACCGACAACGCATTCCGCTGGGTGTTTGGCGGTATCGGCGGGGACCGGTGAGGGTCCGCCCACCGGATCTGAGGAGCACGGGAAAAAACTCGTCCCGACTGCATCAGCGATCTCCCGGACGTCATCGTAGGTGATATCATCTCTCGTCTCCCCATCAGGTATAGCACCCATACTCGCATTCTCGCTCGTCGATGGCGTCCTTTATGGCCCACCGCTCCTCTGAATCTCGACTGCCATGAGATCCCTGCCGCTCGTCTTTTTAAGCCTCTAGAAACAGTTCATATCGAGAAAATCTCCGTGGCGCCTCCTACCTGGGAGCTCACCTGCGAAAGGCACTTCGGAACTTGGTGCCCTCGCAAATCTGGCACCGACGATACGACCCTTCCGGAAGCCATCCTTTCTGCCCATGGCGGCGCAGTTCACTGTCTCTGCATACCGGCGTGATACCTCCAGTCCAGACCCTCCGTCGTCGACGCCTGGCTAAAATCATCCAAACCGAACAATCTCGAGGTGCCCGAGTTCTATTACACGTTCCCAGATTTCGTGAGAGAGTGTGTCATACAACCACTCACACAACCATCATTCGTGCCTTTTGCACCGGCATCCTTCTCTCGCTTTGCATCCTCCCTACACACCGCCACCTTTGCTCTTTGCCAAATACCAGACAGTTACGTTCAGGCTCTTAAACTACCACTGCTCAAGAGACTTTCACTTGTGGACGTTGTTATATGAGACATCTCGCTTGAAAGCATCATCCACTCGAGTTTCCCCGCACTCTGGTGCCTTCTGCTTACTTGGAATATGGAAAGCCGTTGCATACGAATAAACTCACGTAACCTTGTAAGCATTGGAATTCGATGTGGACATGGCGAACTTGTTATAGAGGATGCGCCGTCACTTCAGCGGTTGCTTAACGATATTATCAGCAGCAACTTGCAGATAACTGTCATGTCTGCACCTAAACTGGAGACTGTGGGAAAATTCCATGATTTTTTCTCTGAATCCAAGGTCACGCATAACCCTACAGTTATCCAGGTACCTAGTTTTCAGCTGCATTTGTCCAAGTAAACAAATTTCATGTAATAGAACCTTTTGTTCAATTTTTTAAATCGTTGTGCGTGCACCATATAGGGTTTGCCGATAGTCATCCTGTCAACAGTGCTTCAAACGGTCAAGACTTTGCTCGTCAAGGTGTGTTTTGAAGTGGACGTGGCCGTTTCCCTGATGCAATGCTTTCGAAGCCTTGAGAACTTGTTTATCGAGGTGATGATTCTCACACAAATTGAAAACCCATAACATGCATACTGTACTACTTCTACTGTATCTCTGTTTTTAGAGCTTAAGTATTTTCATTCTTCATGTACATCTAGGGAGGACTCTGTTGCGGAGAAACAAATACATGGCGTCGTAAGCACCAACCGTTTGTCAAAAGAGATGACTTTCGTTTGAAGAAAGTAACGCTGGATGACTATGAACCCTCCTTGGTAAACATTGAATTTGTGAGATTCTTTGTTCTGAGTGCAAGCAAGATTGAGACCATGAGGCTTAACTACCGTTTCGACCAAGACTTCACGGAAGAATTTTACAAAAAGCATCAAAAGGATCTTCTATGGCAAAAAAAGGCTTCTGAACATGCTCGCCTTATATTATCAGGAGCATGCAATCACGGGTTATTTTATTTAACACTCACGCATGTTGAATACCTGGATTTGACGGACCCATTCAGCTGTGACTGCTGAACACAAAGCTGGAGTAAGTTGTTCAAGGTTGCAAGTTTACATGTTGTTGCGCCCTTTCGAACGTGCGTTTTGTCTAAACATGAACAGACAACCCTTGTAGTATTTTGTACCATCTGTAAGCTTGCCATAACAATCCTTGACCAGAAAGTGTTGTCACTATGCAAATGGAAGTGTTGTGACTGTGCAAACGTCCGTGCCTTCAAGCACATTGAATGTTTCAGCGGAAAGATTCTGAGTATTTTACCGGCACGGCACTGACTCTTTGTTAGTACAGTACCATGTTCCCACTGATAATGAACTCGTCAGTAGGAACCTTTCCATTACCAAAGAAAGTCCGTGATTCGTAGGCCAATAAAACCATGTGTCTCGTGACATGACGGTTGTTCTTCGTCTTGAGTTCAGACTTTCTCTAGAAACTTCACAATCGTAATTTTCTAACTGAGTACCATGAAGGTTGGTACACGTACATTTAGAGGCCTTACTTCGGCGCCTTCTGCGCACACTTTTCTGCACCCAGAGAGGGTTTATGCTGAGCCAGGCCTGGAGAAACGCCACACCCGTGCGTGTAGTGGCTCCTGAGGTAGTCCTGGATTAGGGGGTGTCCGGATGGCCGGACTATGACCTTTGGCCGAACTCCCGGACTATGAAGATACAAGATTGAAGACTCTGTCCCGTGTCCGGATGGGACTTTCCTTGGCGTGGAAGGCAAGCTTGGCGATACGATATGAAGATCTCCTCCCATTGTAACCGACTCTATGTAACCCTAGCCCTCTCCGGTGTCTATATAAACCGGAGAGTTTTAGTCCGTAGGACAGACAACAATCATACCATAGGCTAGATTCTAGGGTTTAGCCACTCCGATCTCGTGGTAGATCTACTCTTGTACTACCCATATCATCAATATTAATCAAGCAGGAGTATGGTTTTACCTCCATCGAGAGGGCCCGAACCTGGGTAAAAACATCGTGTCCCTTGTCTCCTGTTACCATCCGCCTAGACGCACAGTTCTGGACCCCCTACCCGAGATCCGCCGGTTTTGACACCGACACTGGTGCTTTCATTGAGAGTTCCTCTGTGTCGTCGCCTTTTAGGCCCGATGGCTTCTTCACTCATCAATCGCGATGCGGTCCGGGATGAGACTTTTCTCCCCGGACAGATCTTCGTATTCGGCGGCTTCGCACTGCGGGCTGACTCATTCGGCCATCTGGAGCAGATCGAGAGCTACGCCCCTGGCCATCAGGTCAGGTTTGGAAGCTTGAACTACACGGCCGACATCCGCGAGGACTTGATCTTCGATGGATTCGAGCCACAACCGGGCGCGCCACACTGTCATGACGGGCACGATTTAGCTCTGTCGTCGGACAACGCCCAGAGCGTCGCTCCGGTGTCCGCTCCGACCATTAACTCGGAGCCCACTACACCAGTCGGGGACAGACGATTAGACGCCACCCCGGAAACTGCAATCTCTACGGCGATAGAGCCGGATACCAGCTTAATCCCTCGCAAGGCCCATGACTCCAAGGTGCCGGACTCCGATCCGGACTCCGTAAATCCCACACCTCTTCCGATTAAGCCCGATTGGGCTCCGGTCATGGAGTTCACCGCCGCGGATGTCTTTCAGCACTCACCTTTCGGCAACATCCTAAATTCGTTAAAGTCCCTCTCTTTGTCAGGAGAGCCCTGGCCGGACTACGGCCAACACGGTTGGGATACGGACGATGAAGAAATTCGCAGCCCACCCACCGCCCACTTCGTAGCCACTGTCGATGATTTAACCGGCATGATCGACTTTGACTCCGAAGACATCGACGACATGGACGCCGATGAAGGAGACGATCAAGAACCAGTACCTATAGGGAACTGGAAAGCCACCTCGTCATATGACATATACATGGTGGACACCCCTAAAGCGGGGGATGGCTAGGAGAGAACGGAGGATGACCCCTCCAAGAAGCAACCCAAGCGCCGACGTCAGCGGCGCCACTCTAAGTCCCGCCAAGGCAAAAACGGCGATTTCGGCACCGGAGATAACAATACGCCGGACAGTGTCGAAGACAACCCCCTCCAGCAGGATTCAGTATAGGAGGAAGAAGGAGCCAACCCTCATGAGAGAGCGGCCGACAAAGAGGATGAGGACGACAATTACATGCCTCCCTCCAAAGACGAGGCAAGCCTCGACGACGATGAATTCGTCGTGCCAGAGGATCCCGTCGAGCAAGAGCGTTTCAAACGCAGACTCGTAGCCACGGCAAGCAGCCTCAAGAAGAAACAGCAGCAGCTTAGAGCTGACCAAGACTTGCTAGCCGACAGATGGACCGAAGTCCTGGCGGCCAAAGAGTATAAACTAGAACGCCCATCCAAGAGCTACCCGAAGCGCAGGCTGCTTCCCCAACTTGAGGAGGAAGCAACTAAACCTACATCACCAGCGTACGACGCGCCCGATCGGCCACCCCGTGGCCGCGATAGAGAGGCCTTCAGGCCCTCGACCCAAGCCGCACCCCGACACCGCTCAAAACATACCAGAGTACAGGGAGACGCAACAGACCTGCAAGACATCTTGGAGAATAAGGCAAGACAAACAAGATTGATCTACAGATCACATGGGCACCCCGCTTCACGTGACGCTAGCCGTCACGCCGGACATAATAAGTATGGCACGGCCGAATACAACAGACCAAGCTCGTCCGAGCTGCGTCGTGATATAGCCCAGTACAGGGGCGCCACACACCCACTATGCTTCACAGACAAAGTAATGGATCATCAAATCCCCGAGGGCTTCAAACCCGTAAACATTGAATCATACGATGGCACAACAGATCCTGCGGTATGGATCGAGGATTATCTCCTTCACATCCACATGGCCCGTGGCAATGATCTACACGCCATCAAATACCTCCCGCTCAAGCTTAAAGGACCAGCACGACATTGGCTTAATAGCCTGCCAATAGAGTCAATCAGGTGTTGGGAGGACCTGGAATCCGCATTCCTTGACAACTTCCAGGGCACGTATGTGCGACCACCAGACGCCGATGACCTAAGCCACATAATCCAGCAACCAGAGGAATCGTCCAGACAATTCTGGACACGGTTCCTGACAAAGAAAAACCAAATAGTCGATTGTTCGGATGCCGAGGTCCTCGCAGCCTTCAGGCACAACATCCGAGACGAATGGCTTGCCCAGCACCTAGGACAGGAAAAGCCGAAGTCTATGGCATCCCTCACGACACTCATGACCCGCTTCTGCGCGGTAGAAGATAGCTGGCTAGCTCGTAGCAATAACATAAGCAAAAGGCCCGGCAATTCGGATAACAAGGATAACAACGGCAGGTCACGCCGCAACAAGCATAAGCGCCGCATTAACAGTGACAATACTGAAGATACGGCAGTCAATGCCGGATTCAGAGGCTCTAAACCGGGTCAGCGGAAGAAGCCATTCAAATGAAACCCTCAGGGCCCATCTAGCTTAGACCGGATACTTGATCGCTCATGCCAGATACACGACACCCCCGAACAGCCAGCCAATCACACCAACAGGGATTGTTGGGTGTTCAAGCAGGCAGGCAAGATAAGTGCCGAGACCAGAGACAAGGGGCTACATAGCGATGACGAGGAGGGGCCCAGGCCGCCGAACAACAAAGGACAGAAGGGATTTCCCCCGCAAGTTCGGACGGTGAATATGATATATGCAACCCACATCCCCAAAAGGGAGCGGAAGCGTGCTCTCAAGGATGTCTATGCGCTGGAGCCAGTCGCCCCAAAATTCAACGCATGGTCCTCCTGCCCGATCACTTTCGATCGACGGGACCATCCCACCAGCATCCATCACGGCGGATTCGCCGCACTGGTCCTAGACCTAATTATCGATGGATTTCACCTTACCAGAGTCCTAATAGACGGTGGCAGTAGCCTGAACCTGCTTTACCAGGACACAGTGCGAAAAATGGGCATCGATCCTTCGAGGATTAAACCCACAAAGACAACCTTCAAAGGTGTCATACCAGGGGTCTAAGCCAGCTGTACAGGCTCGGTCACACTCGAGATGGTCTTCGGATCACCGGATAACTTCCGGAGCGAGGAGTTAATCTTCGACATAGTCCCATTCCGCAGCAGCTATCACGCCCTGCTCGGACGAACAACATTTGCAAAATTCAATGCGGTGCCGCACTACACATATCTCAAGCTCAAGATGTCAGGACCTCGCGGGGTCATAATGGTAAATGGAAACACAGAACGCTCTCTCTGAACAGAGGAGCACACTGCGGCCCTGGCGGCGGAAGTACAGAGTAGCCTCTCAAGGCAGTTCTACAATCCAGGCGCCAAACGTCCGGACAACGTCAAGTGAGCCCGAGGTAACCTACAACAAATCCGGCTGGCACGTTCCGAGCAAGCATAGCAGTGCGGCCCCGACCCCAGCCCCCGCCAAACGGCAATGCTGGTACCACGCGTACATAATTATGCCTTAGAGATACCATGGGCATAAGGGGAGGGGCACAACAACGGCACGCCTAGAATGCGACTTAACCACACTAGGGGGCTCCCTATTTCGCCGTTTTTATTTCTTCACACACTTTCAGGACCCAACTATTCAGAAGGCCTGTCCGGCAATACTATCGTCGAACCAACGATGCAATAGCCAGGGAGGAAGCAAGCTACGTCAAAAGTCAAGGTGGTCTCTATAACGAGTTTAAATACCTGTTTCTCTTACAATACTGCAGCTTGCCCCTGAAGGGGAATATGTCAAATACTCCCATCTCTTGCTTACCACACTTTTTGTATCGTTCTGCTTTCGCAACAGCCCTTTTTTAATGAAAAATATATAGCGCTTACCTATTATTGTACTTATATATTTTTATATATGCAAATATGTTCAGTCATGACACTATGCAACCGTACACTTTGGTACGGATAATACACCAGGGGCTTACAACACCCCATAACATGGTGTGAGAAGACCGAACACTCTAACAAGTGCGGCACCCCGAACTTATAGTACTATATGCATCGGCTCCAAATCATGTCTTTGGTCAATAGTTGGGTTTGCCCGGCTCCCATGTTTTGGTACCTTACGTTCCGCATTGTTGGCTAAGGTAGCACTGGGAGAACTACTGCGATTGTGCCCCAGTTGAGCTGGGTTAACACCTCAGTAGAGAAAGCTAAAACTGACTGTCATGATAGCGCGATAGACCCGTCGCTGTTCGCGAGGTTTCTTCGAGTCCTTAAAGACTTATGCCGCTTCGAGCGAGGAACCGGACTTATCCAGCCTAGGCGTGGATAGCGCCCATAACTCGGTTTTCCGAATGCTAGGGGCTTCACCGAAATTTAAAATTATAGAATTATATGGCTAAGTGAGAGTGATAAAGCATTATAAGTCCGACGGCCTGGTTCGTTGTGCTGAACGCCTCCCTAGACGGACCCAAGAATGGGAACAAGAGCGCTCAGGTTTATCCCGAACACCCCAACACTCGTGGCATGGGGGTCGAAGCCGATGACTTGCATCTCTCAGATTTGATAAACGGCCGCACAGAAGGTAATATTTTAAATTAACAAGTGTTGCTTAACGCATATGAACAAAGCTTCAACGTACAGGATAACAAATGCGAGTTTACTCAAAAATTACATCTTTGGAGCACTCATCCGCTATGCAGCGGGCACCCTTCAGAACGCTATTATAATACATCTCGGGCGTACGATACTCCTTGCCCGGCGGTGGCGCGTCCGTCAACAGCCTCTCCGCGTCTAGCTTGCCCCAGTGCACCTTAGCACGGGCAAGGACCCGACAGGCACCTTCAATGCAAACGGAGCGCTTGACGACCTCAATCCACGGACACGCATCCACCATCCGCCGCACCAGACCGAAGTAGCTCCCAGGCATGACTTCTCCAGGCCACAGCCGAGCTATGAGGCCCTTCATGGCCTGTTCGGCCACCTTGTGGAGCTCAACCAGCTGCTTCAGCTGGTCGCTCAGGGGCATCGGATGTTCGGCCTCAGCATACTGAGACCAGAACACTTTTTCTGTCGAGCTCCCCTCTTCGGCTCGGTAGTATGCGGCGGCATCAGACACACTACGGGGCAGATCGGCGAACGCTCCTGGAGAGCTCCGGATTCGGGTAAGTAGCAGATAATTAACTTATATATTTTTGCTTTGCATAAAGAATGCCTTACCCGCCGCTATCTTCTTCATCGCCTCGATCTCCTGAAGGGCCTTCTGGGCTTCGGCCTTAGCGGTCTTGGCACTCTCAAGAGCCAAGGCAAGCTCGGACTCTCGAGTCTTCGAGTCACGCTCCAAACTCTCGTGTTTTTCCACGATACCCTGGAGCTCTTGCCGCACCTCCGCCACCCGCGCCTCCTGCTTCTCTCGCTCGGCGCGCTCCAAGGCCGCATTCTTTTCGGCCTTGGAGACCGCCTCTTTCAGTGTCGCCACCTCGGTCGCGGATCCTGCAACATTAACTTTGATCCTATTATTATTATGCAACCAAGTATTTCTATATACATTTACAGGAGGTGCTTCGTACCCTCTTTATCCTCGAGCTGCTTCTTGGCACGGCCGAGCTCGCTCTCGGACCGCTCGAGGCTTTCCTTCAAGGTATTGACCTCCGCAGTCAGTGCGGTAGAGGTCAGTAGCGCAGCCTGCATTCCCATATTGACATATTTCTATTAGACTCCTGTGTATATCTTTTAAGATACTCAGTTCGGCTTTTCTTTCCGAACACCGAACTAAGCATCAGGGGCTACTGTCTATGCGGTAACATTTTTTATATATGTTTTTTAACACATACCTCAAAGCCCGTTAACAGGCTTGTGCAGGCTTCCGTCAGCCCGCTCTTGGAGGACTGAACCTTCTGAATCACCGCACTCATAACAGTACGGTGTTCTTCGTCGATAGAGGCGCCGTTGAGTGCCTCCAGCAAATTGTCAGGCGCCTCCAGGTGGACGGAAGTCGCCGGCGTCGCGGACTTGCCCTTCTTGTGAAGGCGCCGCCTGTCGGGCTCTGGAACCACTGATGGTTCCGGAGCAGTGTCCGGCCCAGGGCCGGACTTAGATCCCTCCGGGGTTTTACCCCCTTTGGGTTGGGAGTCCGGAAGGTCGCCTTGTGGCGCTTCCAGGACCACCTCCTCCTGGTTTTGTCCCCTACGGGACTCCACCTCCACGCCGTCTATGGGGAGAGGGGAGGAGGCCGTCAGAAGTGAAACGCTATTCACATCCGACGAATTCAGAGATCCGCTCGACGAATCGCCAAGCTGAGCTCTGGGCGGACTGTATGATTAGCTTCGATGTTAGAAGCTATCAAATAATAAAGGAGTGTAATAAGTCATTCGGGTAGCTGGACACTTACGATTTTGCCAGGGGCATGACCCTGGAAGGCCAGTCCTCCTCGCCGTCTTCGGCGTTGGGGGCGTAGTCCGGCAGAAGGGGTTTGCCCTTCTTGGACCCTCCGGCTTCCCCAGTTGGGACGGCCTTTCTCTTCTTTCCTCCCCCCGCTGGAGGGGGAGAGGCATCTTCTTCTTCCTCCTCCTCATCTTCGGAGGCGGAGGGCGCATTGCAGCCGTCGGGCAAATCCGACGACACCGGGCGTCGAGAACTCCTTTGGGTCCCCGTGGCCTTCTCCTTGGCCTTCTTCTCCGGCACCACATGGGGTGCCGGAACCAGTAGCTTCGCTAAGTATATGTCTACTGGGCCTTCGGGCAAAGAGGCCGGACAGTCAAACTGTCCGGATGTCCTCTTCCAATCCTGTCAAAGGAACGGGAGTTTAGATCCCACATAAGGTCACACTATGAAATGCAGATATCCCGTAAGGGACTAAAGGTAAGCTTACTTCGGAGGCTTGACGTTTGGCGCAGAACCCGCAATCATCGGTGACGGGAGGGGAGACCTCGAAGCTTTTGAAAAGCACCTTCCAGGCGTCCTCGTGCTTCATTTCGAAGAGCCGGGATAGAGTCTGGTGCCGGGCCGGGTCAAACTCCCACAAATTGAAGTCCCGTCGTTGACACGGGAGGATCCGGCGAAAGAGCATGACCTGGACCGCGTTGACAAGTTTGACCTTCTTGGCCACCAGTTCTCGAACGCAGGTTTGGAGTCCGGTCACCTCTTCCGGATTGCCCCACGACAGGACTGTCTCTTCCCATGAGGTGAGCCGCGTGGGGATGCCAGATCGGAACTCGGGGGGCCGCTGCCCATTCAGGGTCACGCGGCTCGGTGATGTAGAACCACCTAGATTGCCATCCTTTGATGGTTTCCACAAAGGCACCCTCGAGCCAGGTGATGTTGGCTATCTTGCCCACCATGGCACCTCCGCATTCCGCCTGTCGGCCTTGCACGACCTTCAGCTTGACGCTGAAGATCTTCAGCCATAGGCCAAAGTGGGGCTATATGCGGAAGAAGTCCTCGCACACGACGATAAACGCCGAGATATTGAGGATGAAGTTCGGGGCCGGGTCATGGAAGTCCAGGCCGTAGTAGAACATGAGCCCCCGGACGAACGGGTGAAGAGGAAAACCCAGTCCGCGGAGGAAATGGGGAAGAAAACAACCCTCTCATGGGGCCTGGGGGTGGGAGTGAGTTGCCCTGCATCTGGGAGCCGGTGCGCGATGTCGTTAGACAAGTATCCGGCCTCCCTCAGGTTTTTGATTTGTCCCTCCGTGACGGAGGAGGCCATCCAACTACCACCCGCTCCTGACATGGTTGGAGAAGGTTGAGGTGGGAAGTGCGGGCTTGGGCGCTGGAGCTCGAGCGCGCAGGGACGGATAAGCAGAGGAGGAAGAGGGCGTGAATGGAAAGGGCGGATTCTTATCCCCTTATATGGGCGGCCAACACTATGAGCCCCCCACCGTCCTAATAAAACTCGCTTATCCCCCAAGCACCGCGGTTAATGGCGCGGTTGGGTTACCCACACCCGTATTGATGAGAATCCCGAAATAAGGGGACACGATATCTGCTTTGACAAGACGTGCCAAGGAAACCGCCTCGCTAAACGCGCTGAGGTGGAACAATAAAATAAATAAAGAGCCTGGCTGTGGCACGATGTCATGCCACAGAATACGTCAGCAGACCCGATTAATACAAATATTATTCTCTCTACGAAGGAATGTGGAACTTATTTTGCAGAGCCGGACACTACCCTGGTGTTCAACATCTTCTATGAAATATTCGGAGGAGGAACCCGCCTTGCAATGCCAAAGACAACTTGCGCGCCGGACTCATCATCATTGAAGCCTGGTTCAGGGGCTACTGAGGGAGTCCTGGATTAGGGGGTGTCCGGATGGCCGGACTATGACCTTTGGCCGGACTCCCGGACTATGAAGACACAAGATTGAAGACTTCGTCCCATGTCTGGATGGGACTTTCCTTGGCGTGGAAGGCAAGCTTGGCGATACGATATGAAGATCTCCTCCCGTTGTAACCGACTCTGTGTAACCCTAGCCCTCTCCGGTGTCTATATAAACCGGAGAGTTTTAGTCCGTAGGACAGACAACAATCATACCATAGGCTAGATTCTAGGGTTTAGCCACTCCGATCTCGTCGTAGATCTACTCTTGTACTACCCATATCATCAATATTAATCAAGCAGGAGTAGGTTTTACCTCCATCGAGAGGGCCCGAACCTGGGTAAAAACATCATGTCCCTTGTCTCATGTTACCATCCGCCTAGACGCACAGTTCAGGACCCCCTACCCGAGATCCGCCGGTTTTGACACCGACAGCTCCCCAACAGTGCCTCTGGCGCCTGCATCTACATGCCTCACATCACATAAGCCGTGACTGTTAGGTGCCCGTGGAACCAGACGCCCGCGGGTCCAGAGAGCTCACAACGGTGTCTCTCGAGCAGAGCATTCTCACCACAGTTTAGTATATCCATTTCGGTTGAGACTCATGCCTAAGAGGCTTCATTTCCGTGCCTCCGGTGTTTCAATACACGTGCCCCACATCACACTTGCCCTGACCTTTGTGGTTGCGGAAAATACACACCCGTGCCTCCATAGCCAAGTATTCGGATCCATGCCTCTGCAACTATAATTTTGTGCATCCACATGGTTGAAAATCGTACGTGCTTGTAGAGGCTAGACTTTGGTGCCTCCGGAGCCTGCACCCTTGTGCCTCACGTGCCACGAGCCGTGGCTGTTACGTTCCCCTGAAGACACCCGGGACGTGGATCCAGAGACTCCACAACCGTGTCTTTTCAACTGAGAGTTTGCAGCCATGCCTCTGCCACCACACTTTTGTGCATCCAGGGAGTTGATACCTATGTCTGTAGAGGCTTCAATGGGGTCGGTGCTTGCACATACTACAGTTATGTGCCTCAGAGCATGCACGCACGTGCCTCACATGAAACTTGCCATCGTGTCGTGGCTCCACACCATCGTGTCTCTATAGACCGCACAACTGTGCGTCCTTAACTGAGTATGCCAAACCTTGGCTCTGCCACCAAACTTCTCTTGTATCCGGACGGTTGATAGCCATGCCTCGTGTAGACGGACGTCTGTCGAAGCCGTGACTATTCCACCACGTCGGTCGAAATCGTAAGACCCTAACCCTCTTCCCAGATCCACCGCACAGAGAGCCGCAACGGAGGCGGCATGAGATCGACAATGGAGATGAAGAAGCGTGCCTCTAGCAACAAGAAGACGAGGTTCGCGGCTGTACCCGTGCTCTCTAAGCTCGCTAAGAGGAGCGACCGTGGCCAACCCATTGGATCCGAGAACCATGTTGAGCCTGGTCCAGATCGCATCAGCGATCTCCCGGATGCCATCCTTGGCGAGATCATCTCTCGTCTGCCCATAAAGGAAGGTGTCGGTGTCAAAACCGGCGGATCTCTGGTAGGGGGTCCCGAACTGTGCATCTAGGCGGATGGTAACAGGAGACAAGAGACACGATGTTTTTACCCAGGTTCGGGCCCTCTCCATGGAGGTAAAACCCTACTCCTGCTTGATAAATATTGATGATATGGGTAGTACAAGAGTTGATCTACCACGAGATTAGAGAGGCTAAACCCTAGAAGCTAGCCTATGGTATGATTGTTGTTCTTCCTATGGACTAAACCTCTCCGGTTTATATAGACACCGGAGAGGGCTAGGGTTACACAGAGTCGGTTACAACGGGAGGATATCTACATATCGTATCGCCAAGCATGCCTTCCACGCCAAGGAAAGTCCTATCCGGACACGGGACGAAGTCTTCAATCTTGTATCTTCATAGTTCGGGAGTCCGACCAAAGGTCATAGTCCGGCCATCCGGACACCCCCTAATCCAGGACTCCCTCAGTAGCCCGTGAACCAGGCTTCAATGATGACGAGTCTGACGCGCAAATTGTCTTCGGCATTGCAAGGCAGGTTCCTCCTCCGAATACTTCATAGAATATGTTGAACACAAGAATAGTGTCCGGCTCTGCAAAATAGTTTCCACATACCGCCGTAGAGAGAATAATATTCGCACAAATCTAATCTGCTGACGTATTCCGTAGTGTGACATCATGCCACAGCCAATCCTTTATTCCAATCGTTTTACTGTCCCACCTCAGCGTGTTTAGCGAGGCGGTTTCCTTGGCACGTCTTGTAAAAGCAGAGATCATGTCCCCTTATTCCAGGATTCTCATCAATACAGGCGTGGGTAACCCAACCGCGCCATTAATCGCGGCGCTTCGGAGATAAGCGAGTTTTACTAGGCTGGTGGGGGCACATAGTTTCGGCTGCCCATATAAGGGGATAAGAATCCACCCTTTCCATCTACGCCTTCCTCCTCCTTCGCTTATCTATTCCTGTGCACTCGAGCTCCAGTGCCCAAGTCCGTACTTCCCACCTCAACCTTCTCCAATCATGTCCGGAGAGGGAGGCAGGTGGATGGCCTCCTCCGTTACGGAGGGGCAAATCAAGAAGCTGAGGAAAGCCGGATACTTGTCCAACGACATCACACACCGGCTCCTAGATGAGGGGCAGCTCATCCCCACCCCCAGGCCCCATGAGAGGGTCGTGTTTCTCCCTCATTTCCTCCGCGGACTGGGTTTTCCTCTTCACCCATTTGTCCGGGGGCTCATGTTCTACTACGGCCTGGATTTCCACGATCTGGCCCCGAACTTCATCCTCAACATCTTGGCGTTTATCGTCGTGTGTGAGGTCTTCCTCCGCATCCAGCCCCACTTCGGCTTATGGCTGAAGACCTTCAGTGTCAAGCTGAAGGTCGTGGGCGATTGACAAGCAGAGTGCGGAGGTGCCATGGTGGGAAAGATGGCCAACGTCACATGGCTCGAGGGCTCCTTTGTGGAAACCATCAAAGGGTGGCAATCGGGGTGGTTCTACATCACCGAGCCGCGTGACCCTGAATGGGCAGCGGCCCCCCGAGTTCTGATCTAGCATCCCCACGTGGCTCACCTCATGGAAAGAGACAGGCCTGTCGTGGCGTAATCCAGAAGAGGCGACCGGACTCCAAACCCGCGTCCAAAACCTCATGGACAAGAAGGTTAAACTCGTCAACATAGTCCAGGTCATGCTCTTCCGCCGGATCCTCCCATGTCAACGGCGGGCTTTTAACCTGTGGGAATTCGACCCGGCTCAGCACCAAAATCTGTCCAGGCTCTTCAACACAACGCACGAAGATGCTTGGAAGGTGCTTTTCAAGAGCTCCGAGGTCCACCCTCCCACTACCAAGGATCACGGATACTGCGCGAAGCGCCAAGCCAGCGCGGTAAGCTTAGTTTACCCAATACAGGGTATTTGTTTTTCATAGTTTGACTCTATGCGGGATCTAAACTCCCATTCCTTTAACAAGACTGGCAGAAGAAGGCCGGACAGATCGACTGTCCGGCTCCTTTGCCCGAAGACCCAGCAGACGCCCGCTTGACGAAGTTGCTGGTCCCGGCACCCCATGTGGTGCCGAAGAAGAAGGCCAAGAAGAAGGCCATGGGAACTCGAAGGAGCTCCCGGCGACTGGTGGTGTTGGACTCATCGCCCGACGACCCCGAAGCGCACTCCTCCTATGAATTCGAGGAGGAGGAAGAAGAAGCCTCTCCCCCTCCAACGGAGGGAGGAAAGAAAAGGAAGGCCGCCCCAACTGGGGAGGCCAGAGGGTCCAATAAGGGGAAGACCCTTCTTCCAGACTAAGCCTCCGACGCCGAAGACGGTGGAGAGGAGTGGCCATCCAGGGCCAAGCCCCTGGTGAAATCGTAAGTATCCGGTTACCAAAATAACTCACGGTATTCCTTTATTGCACAGTGCCTTCCGACGCCGAATATAATCATGCAGTCCGCCCAAGGCTCAGCTCGACGATTCGTCGATCGGCTCCCTGGATTCGTCGGATGTGAATAGTCTTTCACTCCCGACGGCTACCTCCCCCCGCCCTACAGACGATGCCAAGGTGGAGTCCCAAAAGGGGCTAAACTAGGAGGAGGTGGTCCCGAAGGCGCCGCAAGGCGACCTCCCGGACTCCAGGCCCAAAGGGGATAAAACCCCTGAGGGATCTAAGTCCGGCCCTGGGCCGGACACCGCACCGGAACCTTCAGTGGCTCCGGAGTCCGGCAGGTGGCCCCCTAGCAAGAAGGGCAAGCCTATGACGCCGGCGGCCTCCGTCCAACCGAAGGCGCTGGACAATTTGCTGGAGGTGCTTAACGGCGCCTCCATCGACGAGGAACACCGCACTATTATGAGTGCGGTGATCCAGAAGGTTCAGTCCGCCAAGAGCGGGCTGACAGAAGCCTGTGCTAGCCTTCTAACAGGCTTTGAGGTATGTATTTAAAACATATAAAAATGTTACCGCATAGACAGTAGCCCATGATGCTCAGTTTGGTGTTCGGAAAGAAAAGCCGGACTAAGGATCTAAAAAGATATACGCAGGAGTCTAACATAAATATGTCAATATGGGAATGTAGGTTGTGCTGCTGACCTCTGCCGCACTGACTGTGGAGGTCGATGCATTGAAGCAGAGCCTCGAGCGGTCCGAGAACGAGCTCGGCCTTGCCAAGAAGCAGCTCGATGACAAGGAAGGTAGGTAGTACCTTATGTAAGTATATAAAAATACCTGGTTGCAAATAATGACAGGACCAACATGAATATTACAGGGGCCACAACCGAGGTGGTGGCCCTGAAGGAAGCGCTGTCCAAGGCCAAAGACAATGCGGTCGTGGAGCGCACTGAGCGAGAAAAGCAGGAGGTGCAGGTGGCGGAGGTGCGGCAAGAGCTTAATGCTCTTGTGAAAAAACATGAGAGTTTAGAGCTTGACTTAAAGACTCGAGAGTCTGAGCTTGCCTCGGCACTGGGAAGCACCAAATCTACCAAGGCCGAAGCCCAAAAGGCCCTCCAGGAAATTGAGGCGATGAAAAAGATAGCGGTGGGTAAGGCATTCTTCATGCAAAGCAAGCACATGAAAGTAAATTACCTGTTACTTACCCGAGTCCGGAGCTCTCCAGGAGCATTCACAGATCTGCCCCGCAGTGTACCCGCTGCCGCCGCATTCTACCGGGCTGAGGAGGGGAGCTCGACGGAGAAGGTGTTCTGGTCCCAGTATGCTGAGGCCAGACACCCGGTGCCCTTGAGCGACCAGCTGAAGCAGCTGGTCGAGCTCCATAAGGCAGCCGAACAGGACATGAAGGGCCTTATAGGCCGGCTGTGGCCTGGGGAGGCCATGCTTGGGAGCTACTTTGGGCTGGTGCGGCGGCTGGTGGATGCCTGTCCATGGCTTGAAGTCATCAAGCGTTCTGTATGCATCGAAGGCGCCCGTAGGGCCCTTGCCCGTGCCAAAGTGCACTGGGGCAAGCTGGATGCTAAGAAGCTGGTGAAGGATGGGCCACTGGAGGGGAAGGAGCATCGCAGGCCCGAGATGTACTATGAGGGCGTCCTGAAGGGTGCCCGCCTTGTGGCGAATGAATGTTCCAAGGATTTAATTTTTGAGTAAACTCTCTTATGTTTGTCCTGTGCGCTGAAAACTTGTTCATATGCACTAAGCAACACTTTTTGAATTTAAAATATTACCTTCTGTGCGACCGTTTATTAAATCTGAGAGATGCAAGTCGTCGGCTTCTGCCCCCATGCCACGAGTGCTGGGGTGTTCGGGATAAACCTGAGCGCTCTTGTTCCCATTCTTGGGTCCTTCGAGGGAGGCGCTTAGCACAACGAACAAGGCAATCGGACTTATAATGCTTTATCACTCTCACTTAGCCATAGAATTCTATAATTTTAAATTTCGTCGAAGCCCCTAGTATTCGGAAGACCGAGTTCGGGGCGCTATCCACGCCTAGGCCGGATAAATCTAGCTCCTCACTCTAAGCGGCATAATTCTTTAGGGACTCGAAAAACCTCTCAAACAGCGACCGGTCTCTCGCCCTATCATGACGGTCAATTTTAGCTTTCTCTACTGAGGTGTTATCCCAGCTCAACTGGGGAACAATCGCAGTAGTTCTCCCAGCGCTACCTTAGCCGATATAGCAGAACGTAAGGTACCAAAACATGGGAGCCGGGCAAACCCAACTATTGACCCAAGACATGATTCGGAGCCGATGCATATAATGCTATAAGTTCGGGGTGCCGCACTCATGAGAGTGTTCGGTCTTCTCACACCGTATTCTGGGGTGCTTAAGCCCCTGGTGTATTGGCCATACCAAAGTGTACGGTTGCATAATGTCATGACTGAACATATTTACATGAAAAATGAATGCAATAATAGACAAGAGCTATGTATTGTTTATTAAAGGGCTGCTATGAAAGCAGAACGATATAAATAGTGCAATAAGCAAGAGATGGGATTTTTTAACATGCCCCCTCCAGGGGCGAGCTGCGAGACTTTAAGTAAGACAGGTATTTAACTCGTTATAGAGACCACCTGGACTTTCGACGTGGCTTGATATCTCCCTGGCTGTTGCATCGTGTGTTCGGCGAGTGTATTGCCGGACAGGTCTTCCGAATAGTGGAGTCCTGAAAGTAAAAAAAGAAAAATCACAAAAATCAGGAGCCCCTAGTGCGGTTGAGCCGCATTCTGGGCATGCCGTGGTTGTGCCCCTCCCCTTATGCCCATGGTATTTCCAGTGCATAATTATGTACGCGTGGTACTGGTTTCGCAATCTGGCGAGGGCTGGGGTTGGGGCTGCACTGGTATGCTAGCTCGGAACATGCCAGACGGTCTTGTTGTAGGCTACTCTGGGCGCGCTTGACGGTGTCCGGACGCTTAACAGCCGGACTGGAGAATTGACTTCAGAGGCTACTTTGTACTTCCGCCGCGAGGGCCGCCGTGTGCTCCTCTGTTCGGAGAGAGCATTTGGTGTTTCCATTGACCGTAATGACTCTGCGAGGGCCTGGCATCTTGAGCTTGAGATATGCGTAGTGCGGCACCGCATTGAACTTTGCAAATGTGGTTCGTCCGAGCAGGGCGTGATAGCCACTGCGGAACGGGACTATGTCGAAGATTAACTCCTCGCTTTGGAAATTATCCGGGGATCCGAAGACCACTTCGAGTGTAACTGAGCATGTATAGCTGGCCTGTACACCTGGTATGACGCCTTTAAAGGTCGTCTTTGTAGGTTTAATCCTTGAGGGATCTATGCCCATTTTCCGCACTGTATCCTGATAAACAGGTTCAGGCTACTGCCGCCGTCCATGAGGACTCTAGTGAGGTGAAATCCGTCAATGATTGGGTCCAGGACCAATGTGGTGAATCCGCTGTGATGAATGCTAGTGGGGTGGTCCCTTCAATCAAAAGTGATCGGGCAGGAGGTCCATGGGTAGAACTTTGGGGCGACTGACTCCAACACATATATGTCCCTGAGCGCACGTTTCCGTTCCCTTTTGGGGATGTGGGTTGCGTATATCATGTTCACCGTCCGCACTTGTGGGGGAAAGCCCTTCTGTCCTCTGTTGTTCGGCAGCTGGGGCTCCTCCTCATCATTGCTATGCAGCCCCTTGTCTCTATTTTCGGCACTTAACTTGCCTGCCTGCTTGAACACCCAACAGTCCCTGTTGGTGTGATTGGCTGGTTGTTCGGGGGTGCCGTGTATCTGGCACAAGCGATATAGTATCCGGTCTAAACTGGACGGGCCCGGAGTATTTCTTTTGAATGGCTTTTTCCGCTGACCGGGTTTAGAGCCTCTGAATCCGGCATTAACTACCGTATCCTCAGTGTTGTCACCGTTAATGCGGCGTTTGTGCTTGTTGCGACGCGACCTGCCATTGTTGTCCTTGGTATCTGAATTACCAGGGCTCTTGGTCATGTTATTACTACGAGATAGCGAGCTGTCTTCTCCCGCGCAAAAGCGGGTCATGAGTGTTGTGAGGGCTACCATGGATTTCATCTTTTCCTGTCCAAGGTGCCGGGCAAGCCATTCGTCACGGATGGTATGTTTGAACGATGCGAGGGCCTTTGCGTCCGGACAGTCAACTATTTGATTTTTCTTGGTTAGGAACCGTGTCCATAATTGTCTGGCCGATTCCTCTGGCTGCTGAATTATGTGGCTTAGGTCATCGGCGTCTGGTGGTTGCACATAAGTGCCCTGGAAGTTGTCAAGGAATGCGGATTCCAGGTCCTCCCAGCAACCAATTGACTCTACTAGCAAGCTGTTAAGCCAATGCCGAGCTGGTCAATTAAGCTTGAGTGGGAGGTATTTTATGGCGTGTAGATCATCACCGTGGGCCATGTGGATATGAAGGAGATAATCCTCGATCCATACCGCAGGATCTGTTGTGCCATCGTATGATTCGATGTTTACGGGTTTAAACCCTTCAGGGATTTGATGATCCATTACTTCATCGGTGAAGCATAGTGGGTGTGTGGCGCCTCTGTACTAGGCTATATCACGACGTAGCTCATATGAGCTTTGCCTGCCCTGTTCGGCCTGGCCGTATTTGCCATATTCGGCGTGACAGTTATCGTCACGTGTCGTGGGGCGCCCATGCGATCCGTAGATCGATCTTGTTTGCCTCGCCTTGTCCTCCAATATGTCTTGCAGGTCTGGCGCGTTTCCCCATGCCTTGGTACTTTTTGAGCGGCGCCGGGGTGCAACTTGAATGGATGGCCGAGAGGCCTCTCTATCGCGGCCACGAGGTGGCCGGTCGGCCGCGTCGTACGCTGGTGATGTAGGTTTAGTTGCTTCCTCCTCTAATTGGGGTAGCAGCCTGCGCTTTGGGTAGCTCTTGGAGGGGCGTTCGAGTTTGTACTCTTTGGCCGCCAGGACTTCAGTTCATCTGTCGGCTAGCAAATCTTGGTCAGCTCTAAGCTGCTGCTGTTTTTTCTTGAGGCTGCTTGCCGTGGCCATAAGCCTGCATTTGAAATGCTCTTGTTCGACGGGATCCTCAGGCACGACAAATTCGTTGTCATCGAGGCTTGCCTCATCTTCGGAGGGAGGCATATAATTGTCGTCCTCGACCTCTCTGTCTGCCGCTCTCTCATGAGGGCTGGATTCCCCATCCTCCTGTGCTGAATCCTGCTGGAGGGGTTGTCTTCGGCACTGTCCGGGGTGTTATTGTCTCCAGTGCCGGAATCGCCGTTTTTGCTGTGGCGGGATTTAGAGCGGTGCCGCTGACGTCGGCGCTTAGGCTGCTTCTTGGAGGGGTCATCCTCCGTTGTTCCATCGCCATTCCCTTCTTTTGGGGTGTCCACCATGTATATGTCATATGACGAGGTGGCTTTCCAGTGCCCTATAGGCGCGGGCTCTTGGTCGTCTCCTTCATCGGCGTCCATACCGTCGATGTCTTCGGAGTCGAAGTCGAGCATGTCGGTTAAATCATCGACAGTGGCTACTAAGTGGGTGGTGGGTGGGCTTCAAATTTCTTCATCGTCCGCATCCCAACCTTGCTGACCATAGTCCGACCATGGCTCTCCTGATAAAGAGAGGGACTTTAGTGAATTCAGGATGTCGCCAAAGGGCGAGTGCTGAAAGATGTCTGCGGCGGTGAACTCCATGATCGGAGCCCAATTGGGTTCGATCAGAAGGGGTGCGGAAGATTCGGAGTCCGGCACCTTTGAGTCACGAGCTTCACAAAGGACAAGGTTGGTATTTGGCTTGATTGCCATAGAGATTGCAGCCCCCGAGGCAGTGTCCAACCATCCATCCCCGATTGGCGCAGTCGGCTCCGAGCTAAGGGTCGAAGCGGACACCTGAGCGGCCTTCTGGGCACTGTTCGGCGGCAGAGCTAGATTATCGCGATAGTGCGGCGTGCTCGGCTGTGGATCGAATCCGTCGAAGATCAAGTCTCCGCGGATGTCAGCCGTGTAGTTCAAACTTCGAAATCTGACCTGATGGCCAGGGGCGTAGCTTTCGATCTGCTCCAGATGGCCCAGCGAATTGGCCTGCAGTGCAAAGCCGCCGAATACGAAGATCTGTCCGGGGAGAAAAGTCTCACCCTGGACCGCATTGTTGTTGATGATCGGAGAAGCCATCAGGCCTAAAGGTGACGACATAGAGGAACTCTCAATGAAAGCACCAATGTCGGTGTCAAAACCGGCGGATCTCGGGTAGGGGGTCCCGAACTGTGCGTCTAGGCGGATGGTAACAGGAGACAAGGGACACGATGTTTTTACCCAGGTTCGGGCCCTCTCGATGGAGGTAAAACCCTACTCCTGCTTGATTAATATTGATGATATGGGTAGTACAAGAGTTGATCTACCACGAGATCAGAGAGGCTAAACCCTAGAAGCTAGCCTATGGTATGATTGTTGTTCATCCTACGGACTAAACCTCTCCGGTTTACATAGACACCGGAGAGGGCTAGGGTTACACAGAGTCGGTTACAACGGGAGGAGATCTACATATCGTATCGCCAAGCTTGCCTTCCACGCCAAGGAAAGTCCTATCCGGACATGGGACGAAGTCTTCAATCTTGTATCTTCATAGTCTGGGAGTTCGGCCAAAGGTCATAGTCCGGCCATCCGGACACCCCCTAATCCAGGACTCCCTGAGAAGGCATGCGCACACAAGTGCTCGCATCTCGGTGGCGCCGCATATGGCGCACCGCACCACTCGATATCGACTTCCGTGTGATCCTTGATACTCCTTCTATGAGATCTCTGGAAAAAAAATATGTTGCCAAATCATCCACGTTCTCCCGGGCAAGCAAATCGTCCAGGAAACATATGTCAGAACTTAATGCCGACATCTTAGTTGCAACTGTCACGGAGAATCTGTCGCCGATGGCTTCAGTCTTCCTGTATCTGTCCTCTCCGATGACGAGGGCCTGATTCGCCACCTCTGCATCCCGACAAGCTACCTCCAGTGCCAACCTTGTGGCGTCGATGAGTTGTTCCTGTCTCGGAATCTGGACCAACTCTAGGTTTTAGAGTTCTATCATATATTCCCAAATTTCTTCTACACAGGGCCATTAGCATGCAGAATCCCTTCTTCTATGCCGTCGCCACCGGCATCCATCTCTAGATTTCACTCGTCTCTCCACACCGTCACCTTTGCCATGTGCAATCTAGAAGACAATCTAGTAGAAATGCTTTGCCTCCCACTACTCAGGAGATTTTCACTGGTGGAGGTTTATATATCGGATGTCTCCTTGCGGAAGTTCATCCACCACGGTTGCCCTGCCCTGTAGTGCCTGGTGCTTGTTTGCAACAAGAAATTCTTCTGTCTACGAACAAACTCATCTAGGCTTGTAAGCATTGGCATTCGTTCCGACGGAGGAAAACTGATCATTAAGGATGTGCCTTGCCTCCGGAGACTGCTACATGATTCTGTAGATGCACAACTACAAATAGCAGTTGTGTCCGCGCCTGTGTTGGACACACTGGAAAAAATTTCTGAATTTCCCAACGAAACAAATATCGTCATTGGGTCTACAGTTATTCAGGTACTGCCTCTGCATGTTACTTTGACCTGCTTATTCAAAAGCACTTGAGATTCACATCCACGAGCTAATAATATCTTGTTATGTGCTCAATGAAGGGTCTCTGCATAAGTAGCCTACATGCGGTGCTAGATTCTGTCAAGACCTTGTTTATCTCACAGACATGCTTTAATCTGGATGAGATTGTTGACTTGCTGTGATGCTTTCAATGCTTGCAAATTTTTTTATCAAGGTGATGATTTCACACACGTTGAAAGCCCACGCACAATATACATAATATACTGGCACTAACTGCTCAGGTTGCTCCTCATGTGTGTTTAGGGGGGAGGATGGGATCAAAGAGGTATAACAAATGAATGTCGCCAAAAGCAGCTGGTGTTTCTCAATAATCACGACATTTGCTTGAGGACATTAATGCTGGAAGACTATGAAGTCACAGATGCAAACACTGCATTTGTGACAATCTTTATTCTCAATGCTAGGATGCTACTGACCATCAGGCTTAAATTTGGCCTGCGCAGAGATTTCACTCGTGAATTTTACAAACAGCAATAAGAGGCACTTCAGATGGACAAAAGGGCTTCTAGTTGTGCCAAGCTTAAATTAGCAACAACTTTCAAGCATATGCACATGGATTTAAAAAACACAGGTGTTCAATTGTCACATCCCTAGTTCTGGCCTGTCCTATGCCTGCTTCCATCTGAGCATCATGTTTAAATTTTTGAAACCTGAACTGAGGAATTGGAAGCCTCAAAACCCTAAATAAAGAGGGGCAAGAAACCCTAAAATTGCAATCAGTAAATCCAAAATGCCCTAGAAATAGCTCTGACAATTTTGGCAAGAGTTATAAATCAAACCAAAATTGTGGGACATTTCTAAGGAATTATTGGGCTCTGATTTTAAATCAATATTTTATTTGAATTTGGAGTTATATTCATAATATATAATGAATATATTTTCAAATGACCTGAGATATTTTTGTTATGTGTGGAGAAGTCCATTAAGTGACTTAAAAATATCCAGGGGAGTTTTGGCACTGTTTTCAAATTCTGTTTGAATTAAAATTCAGTGCCAATTAAATAAAACAGAACAAAAATAGAAAACAGAAAAAAATAACACAGAGCAGAAGACTTACCTGGCGCCTACCTGTCCAGCCCAGCCGGCCCAGCTCCCCCACCTGGCTAGCCCAGCCCGCCACCGCTACTCCCCCCCCTGTCGTCTTCCTCTGCCAGTACGCAGAGGCGAGGCGTGGCGCGTGCCCGAGAGCTCCGGCCACCTCCTGCTTACCTGCTCGTCGCTGGAGGCACCCGAGGGAGCCACGCACTCCCCCTCGCCCCCTGCACCTCTCCTCTCTCCCCCTGGACCCCATTCCCTCCCCTGCTTCCCTCTCGTGCACACCACCGAGCGGAGCTCGCCGTCATCGTCGCCGTACTCATGGCCACCGGCCACCCCTAGCCTCGCCGATGCACCTAGGAGCTCCGCCTCGACCCCCTCTTCCTCCCCACCGATCCACGGCCCTCCAGAAGCCCTGCCTCGCCGCCAACGCGCCGTCTTCAACCTCCGGATCTGACGGCCCCCTCCGGTCAATTTGCGGCCTCAGCACGTCCCCGACTACACCGAGTTGCTCCCCCTCACCGCTGTGAGCTCCTCTTCGTTCTCCCCCTCTCCCCACCATCGATTGCATCCCCTAGACGTTATTTCTGTGATGGCCGAGAGCTCGCCGCCGCCGCCGTGAAGCTCGCCGTTGCTAGCGACCCCCGCTGACCATGAAGAGCACCTGGACGAGTTCGACACGTCCCGCAGATGCTTCCCAACCGCCTAGCTTGTTCATTTGGAAGCTGCAGCCCCGCGCCGCTCGAACCCGTAGCTCCGGCCGCCGCCGTTCTGGTCGCTGCCGTCGACCCCGGCCTCCCTGTGCCCCGATGCGTGCGCCCCTAGACGCGCGGGAGCACGGGCTCCCTCCTGGTGCCCTCAGGGTGCCCAACCGCAGCCTGTAGCGCCGCCTCGACCAACTCCGGCGAGTTCCCGCCGCTGCTGTGGTCGCCGGCGTCACCTGTGACGTGGCGCCGGTTAATTAGTGCTAATAACCCCGCTAAACACCCCAGAGCCACTGCCATGTGGGCCCCTGCGCTTAATTAGGTTAATATAATTATTCTGTTAAATTAGTGTTAGTGCCGTGGACCCCACGTGTTAGCTTTGACTCTGGCCCAGTCATCGTTGACCGGTCCCACCTGTCATTCACTCAATCCAGACCTGAGACATTGACCAGTGGGTCCCACTGGTCAGGTTTGACCCGAGCCATCCCAGTTGACCCTGCTGACATCACTGTGACGTGGTGCTGACGCCATAATTCATTTCTGGATTTATTATTATTCAGGAAATTCCAGAAAATGCCTAAAACTTCTAAAATTCATAGAAATTCAACCGTAGCTCCAAATTAAATAATTTATATATGAAAAATTATCAGAAAAATCCAATCTATCCATCTGTACCATTTTCATGCATGTTAGAACAACTTATAACTACTGTTTAGGACAAAATGAAGTGAATGACATTTAAATAACCCCATATGGAGTTTGAATTTGAATCTTGGATTCAAACCAACTTCATTTAATCTGGTTTTAGGTGCATTAGCCCAAAACACATTCATATTGCCATGTCATAGCATGCCTCGTATTGTGCATTGCATTGATCGTGTCTTTTCTGTATTTGCCGGTAATTGTCCCCTCTCGATAGACGTGATACCGATGATGTGATCGTTGACATTGATGAAGACTCAATGTTATCTTCAGAAGTGCCAGGCAAGCAAAACCCCCTTGTTCATTCCGATAAAATCCCACTCTCTCGCTCCTGCTCTCTTTTACTGCATTAGGACAACACCGATTCAACTGTTACTTGCTGCGGTAGCTGAACCCCTTTATCCTTTGCATGACCTGTCATTGCCACAGTAAATAGATGAAACCCACTAGCATGAGTAGGAGTTGTTTGAGCCCTGTTGTGCCTACTCATTCATGTTTGTTTGTCATGCCTGCTACTGCTTAGAGTTGAGTCAGGTCTGATTCATCGGGGATGAATCAGAGGCGTGTGAACATGTCCTACTGTGTGTGAGCTAAGTGTGTGAATACGATTTGGTAAAGGTAGCGGTGAGAGGCCATGTAGGAGTACATGGTGGGTTGTCTCATTGCAGCCGTCCTCAGGAACTGAGTTCTGTATTTGTGATCCATGATTCAGCTACTACCATGCATTGGGCCCGAAACCAATGGACCCTCTCGGCTTCTTGATCACCCTTGTCCTCTGTCCAGGAGTTGCAAGTAGTTTCTGGTGTTTGTAGCTTACTGGAGGCCGTGGACAGCGATGACCGTAGGGGTGGGCTGTGATGCGGTAGGTACGTGGCACGGTGTACCGGATGCCCGTTTGGTATCTCGGGAACCCTGTTCACATCGTTTGGGGCTGTGAGCGAAACTCCGGCCGGATCTCCTCATGGATGGAACCCGAATAGGCGATAAACCTGGACTAGAGACTTGAGTGTTTAGACAGGCCGTGGCCGACACCCACGTTGGGCTTCCGCTTGAAGGTTGCCGAGTACATGTCGTGTAAACGGCGGTAAGTGGTGAGAGCGTGTGTGAAGAAGTACACCCCTGCAGGGTTAATATGATCTATTCGAATAGCCGTGTCCGCGGAAAAGGACTTCTGGGTTGCTTATATCAGTTCATAGACAAGTGAAAGTGGATACTTTAAAATGCGCAAGATAAGCGTGAGTGCTATGGATGGCGTTCTCGTAGGGAGACGGGAGCGGATCCATAGTGGTGTATTGATATGGTGAATATGTGGACTCGTGTGCGCCACCTCAAAAGAGTCGCTTGCAGTCGTAGTTTAGGATAGCCACCGAGTCAAAGCTGGCTTGCTGTAGTTAAACCCCACCATCCCCTTTGTTGATAATGATGCATATGTAGTTAGTTCTGATGTAAGTCTTGCTGGGTACATTTGTACTCACGTTTGCCTATTTTATGTTTTTGCAGAGAGACTTCAGTCTCACTAGTAGTTTCGCGTGGACTTCGACGTTTAGCTTGTTACCTCAGCTACGATCTTGTGCCCCGGCAGGATCTGGTAGATAGTCAGGCTTCTCAGCCTTTTTCAGTTATAGATGTCTGTACCCAGACATGATAGCTTCCGCTTGTGCTTTGACTTGTATGCTCTGATTGTTGGGTCATGAGACCCATGTTTGTAATATCTCGCTTCTCGGAGCCTAATGAATAAATTACTTGAGTCGTAGAGTCATGTTGTGATGCCATGTTGTATTTGCACATATCGAGCATATTGTGTGTATGCTATTGAAATGCTTGGTATGTGTGGGATCTGACCATCTAGTTGTTTACCTTTAGTAGCCTCCCTTACAGGGAAATGTCTCCTAGTGTTTCACTGAGCCATGGTAGCTTGCTACTGCTCCGGAACACTTAGGCTGGCCGGCATGTGTCCTTCTTCGTTCCTGTGTCTGTCCCTTCGGGGAAATGTCACGCGATGAATACCAGAGTCCTGCTAGCCCAGTGCTACAGCCTGGATTCACTCGCTGATGACCGACACGTTCGATGTTGGGTCATGGATGCCTGTCCCTGTAAGTCTGTGCCACTTTGGGTTTACGACTAGCCATGTCAGCCCGGGCTCCTTATCATATGGATGCTAGCGACACTGTCATATACGTGTGCCAAAAGGCGCAAACGGTCCCGGGCAAAGGTAAGGGGACACCCGTGGGAATACCGTGCGTGAGGCCGCAAAGTGATATGAGGTGTTACATGCTAGATCGATGTGGCATTGAGTCGGGGTCCTGACAGCGTTGGTATCAGAGCTTGACTGCCTGTAGGATTACCAAGCCAAACTGGTCGAAGTTGAGTCTAGAAATTCTTTAGTTATATAAGGGAATTGATTGTGGGATGGAACGTCAGGCTCTTTTTACTCCTTATACCTCATGGCCTTCTGATCTGAGTCATCATCTTCTCTTCTACGGGGATTAAGAACTAGGCTATCTCTTCTTTCTATTAGGATCACGTGTTACTAATCCGTAGACTTATAAGATTGTTGATTCAAGCCTCAGTTCAGTTCCTACTATCTTCTGTATGTTAACTGTTGATCTCGAAACCTTGATATTGTGCTTCTGAGTGGTTATGCCACCATTTTTGTGAATGTCTCAAATCTTTTCTGAGCATTTACAGCCGTTATGCTGTCCGAGTCATCCCAGGTTTCCAAAGAGTCTGATGCATTTGCAAAATCCTTTTCTTCTGGTTTCAATGTCTTTAGGCCAGGTTAATCACACAAATTATTGAGTTGAGGTACTCTACAGCCTCGACCTTTATGTTGGAGTTGTTATTATGACCCTAGGTGTCTCAGGGGATCATCTAGTAGTCTAGCCATGTTTTGTGTCCTGGTGTGATGATTCTGGTTTTTATTCTCGAAAGCATCTCGTGATGCTACATAATAGTAGGTATTCTATTCCTGGGTTCTTGAACCCGAGATTCACCCTACTTACATCATGCTGATAGTGTTGCTAGTTCCTTTAGTATATTAGTAACCTTTGCATTAGTCCTCGATGTTCGTGGTATTCCTTTCTTCCAAATACTATGAACCACTTATGGCAGATGTTCCTCGCTGATCGAAAGATCACAACAGGCCCTCTATGAGTTCTCCATTCTATATTGCGACTCTGCCAGTTCTACTTTTCTGCATGGGTTATCCGGAAGAAACATGTGGAACTTCGTTCGACATGCTAATCCATGCATCCACAACTCAGAAAATCATATGTTCTTTTGAGTTGTCCCTCTTAGTTGTTTTCTGACCCTCGTCTATCATTTGATAGTCAAGAGTATGCGTGCGTTCATTCATCGACGCCTATTACTCTTGTGGTCCGTCAAGCCATTCTATTCCAGAATGACTAGGAGAAACAAACTCCAGTACCTCTTCCATATCCAGGATTGGGTCAAAGAAGTCGTACTCCGCAGATCAAAATGCCAATCCAGCTTTTGCTCTGTTCTACCTTGGAGTATTACCATCTTTTATATCGGGATTGTTATAGGAATTGCACACCATCCTATGAACTCTTGGTACAGTGATACTTCTTGCCATCATTGTTCATTCCTCGGTTCCTGTGTTATTGTAACTGGAATGTCGACAAGTGAACCGTGATGTGTGAAATCAATACTCCTAACAACCTTGTTGCTTGGTAGTTAAATGGACCACAACCTCATTCTTAGCGTGCTGATTATTGAGTCATCATTCTAAGACTGATCGTGCTACCTAGTCCTTATTTCGGTGCACCCTTCGATTGATGAGTTAGGATCTTGTCAAGTCCTCACTCATTTGATCATATCGTCTTGCCCTCAAAAGCGAGATTGTTCTTGAGCTTAGTAACATACCGGTGGTTCGTGATTTTCCGAATATCTTCTCGGAAGTATTACCAGGTTGTCCCCTGACTGTTATGTTGAGCTCGTGATCAAGTTGGTTTCTTGTGAACCACCTTCTCTCCAAGAATCGGTGTTAGATATCCCTGAGCTAGTTGGTTAAGCTAGACAACAACTTGGAGAGTTGGAAGATAAAAGCTTGTCTGACTTAGTTCGTTCCAAAGGGATATTCTTGTGTAGTGTGTGTTGAAGAAAGATGATATCTTCATCGATTGGTCCCTGTGATCAGTTGTTGGACCTATTGTCTTATCAATCCTTTGATTTGAGTGTGGGCTATCGTCAAATCAAATCAGTACCAACGATGCTCGTAATGTTGTCTTATTCGTGGTTGATCCCTCGAGCATACACCATTACATCTTTGGTCTGACCAATGCTATCACCGTGTTCACTTAACTATGGAATTCCTTTTAAAAGGAAACCCGGATGAATTGTTGTTGAGCCCATTGACAACATCCTTATTCCCTCCATGATTTGTTGAACATTAAGCTAGTGTTGGAAACTTTTGAAAGCATTTCTTCATGCTAGTTCATGAAGCATATGTTCGGATGTAAGAAGTGACTTCCTCCAGTCCATGTGCATTTGATGCAAGTTGCCGCCGTGGATTCGAGAAAGTCAATGTTGTTTCCTTTGGAATCATCCCAAATCAGTCATGCATACGTGCGAAGTATTCTGTGGTTCGGAGACTTGCAACCTCCATTCTATATGGGTCCCTAGTACACCAAGCCACTGATTGATTTGTTCAAGATTAATAAGTTCTAAGTGCTAGTCCCGAAGGTACCAGACGGATTTGTACAAAACTTCGATATCCTCGCTGATGGTTCCCCCTCCTGAACTCGGTAGTGTTTTATTATAAGACTACTTTGTGGTCATGCTTGTCTGGGACAACGTGTTCACATGTTTGTAGCAGAACCAGCTCATGTTTTGGAGCTTACTATCGTAGTTCATTTCCCGAGAATCTCGCAATGTCATCTCGTCGATTTGTGTTGCAAACTTTCATTTTTATTTCTAGACTTGATGAGTCTGGGATATCCTGACACCAACCAGATCTGAATCTCAGGCAGATGTGATGTTTGGAACATTTCCCAAGAATTATAATATTGGTCTCTCAATAACCGGCAAGGTGGATGTCGTGGCCAACACACCCATCCGGTAGACCTATTATTATAGTATCTTGTTTGAGGAAGTTGGCCACCTCCCCATAGGGATTTCGTAGGATTACTCCCTAGTTGCCCCTATGGATTTCTGTGTTCCGAAGTCCGACCTTTTTACTTGATGTTCTAGATATCAAACCATATCTATGAATGGGTTGCACTAGCACATCAAGGAGAACATTAGAAGCGGAGTGCTAAATGTCTCTCGGTCGATCATCCAGATTTTATTTCCTTGGCCTCGCTAAGATGAAATCTGAGAAGTGTTATCTTCCTTTGCATCTGCATCATCCATCATCATTCATCGTGGTAGCAAGTTGTGTTGCCAGGATCCTTGACACGGATATTGGTAAAACCTTGATGAATGTGGAAATGCTCAAGTTCTTGAGAGCACGCACAAGCGCTAGGTATTATCGCCGGCACTAACCGGGATTGCTCCTAGTCTCGTCGGTTATGCTATAACCACTCCAACAGTGAATTCACTCTCTATTGTTGGGTTCTTCCCCAGTTACCTGAATCATTCCCATCATTTGCATTTTGTTCCCAGTTTGCACCGCCAATGTGCCATTCTACCATGGGTCTCTTCCATTTCCGGTGATAAGCAAATTCATCCATTGGGTTGTCTTCAACAAGGTAATCCACATCATCCAAGTCCGAGTATGCCATTCTACCGACCCCCTCCAAACGATCGCTCGAGAATTGTCTTAGGCTGGTTTAAAGAGTTTCAATGATCTCTGAATCAAAAGTAATTCTTTTTGCCACTTAAGGTAATAATCTACGAATCACCCTCCTCCAGGATGTTTCGTCGTGGTATCATGGCAACTCAACTCCTCGCTACGTTGACAATCGTTTACCACCTTCTTAGGTGTGGAATTGTTGTCTACCTAGTGAACCTTCGTCATCCGTTTCTTTCCACCCCTCTTGATGTGTATCTCGTGTCTCAACCCGAGAGATGGTCCAATGTCTCATTCCATGAGTTGTTCGATCTTCGAGAAGATCGACCCTTCTAGAGTCTCCTTCTTCCCTCCATGTCATGTTGACAGGATTTCTCAGCGCAAGACCTCGAGTCAAAGATGGTGACCGAATCAACGATCCTATGAAGTGCAACCTGGATCGTGAAGATTATACTAGTCTGCGTTACCCTTCACCTTACCCTACGCTTGAATCTCGAGACGAGATTCTTGTTTAGTGGGGGTGAGTTGTCACATCCCTAGTTCTGGCCTGTCCTATGCCTGCTTCCATCTGAGCATCATGTTTAAATTTTGGAAACCTGAACTGAGGAATTGGAAGCCTCAAAACCCTAAATAAAGAGGGGCAAGAAACCCTAAAATTGCAATCAGTAAATCCAAAATGCCCTAGAAATAGCTCTGACAATTTTGGCAAGAGTTATAAATCAAACCAAAATTGTGGGACATTTCTAAGGAATTATTGGGCTCTGATTTTAAATCAATATTTTATTTGAATTTGGAGTTATATTCATAATATATAATGAATATATTTTCAAATGACCTGAGATATTTTTGTTATGTGTGGAGAAGTCCATTAAGTGACTTAAAAATATCCAGGGGAGTTTTGGCACTGTTTTCAAATTCTGTTTGAATTAAAATTCAGTGCCAATTAAATAAAACAGAACAAAAATAGAAAACAGGAAAAAATAACACAGAGCAGAAGACTTACCTGGCGCCTACCTGTCCAGCCCAGCCGGCCCAGCTCCCCCACCTGGCCAGCCCAGCCCGACACCGCTACTCCCCCCCTGTCGTCTTCCTCTGCCAGTAGGCAGAGGCGAGGCGTGGCGCGTGCCCGAGAGCTCCGGCCACCTCCTGCTTACCTCCTCGTCGCTGGAGGCACCCGAGGGAGCCACGCACTCCCCCTCGCCCCCTGCACCTCTCCTCTCTCCCCCTGGACCCCATTCCCTCCTCTGCTTCCCTCTCGCGCACACCACCGAGCGGAGCTCGCCGTCATCGTCGCCGTACTCATGGCCACCGGCCACACCTAGCCTCGCCGATGCACCCAGGAGCTCCGCCTCGACCCCCTCTTCCTCCCCACCGATCCACGGCCCTCCGGAAGCCCTGCCTCGCCGCCAACGCGCCGTCTTCAACCTCCTGATCCGACGGCCCCCTCCGGTCAATTTGCGGCCTCAGCACGTCCCCGGCTACACCGAGTTGCTCCCCCTCACCGCTGTGAGCTCCTCTTCGTTCTCCCCCTCTCCCCACCATCGATTGCATCCCCTAGCCGTTATTTCTGTGATGGCCGAGAGCTCGGCGCCGCCGCTGTGAAGCTCGCCGTTGCTAGCGACCCCCGCTGACCATGAAGAGCACCTGGACGAGTTCGACACGTCCCGCAGATGCTTGCCAACCGCCTAGCTTGTTCATTTGGAAGCTGCAGCCCCGCGCCGCTCGAACCCGTAGCTCCGGCCGCCGCCGTTCTGGTCGCCGCCGTCGACCCCGGCCTCCCTGTGCCCCGCTGCATGCGCCCCTAGACGCGCGGGAGCACGGGCTCCCTCCTGGTGCCCTCAGGGTGCCCAACCGCAGCCTGTAGCGCCGCCTCGACCAACTCCGGCGAGTTCCCGCCGCTGCTGTGGTCGCCGGCGTCACCTGTGACGCGGCGCCGGTTAATTAGTGCTAATAACCCCGCTAAACACCCTAGAGCCACTGCCATGTGGGCCCCTGCGCTTAATTAGGTTAATATAATTATTCTGTTAAATTAGTGTTAGTGCCGTGGACCCCACGTGTCAGCTTTGACTCTGGCCCAGTCATCGTTGACCGGTCCCACCTGTTATTCACTCAATCCAGACCTGAGACACTGACCAGTGGGTCCCACTGGTCAGGTTTGACCCGAGCCAGCCCAGTTGACCCTGCTGACGTCACTGTGACGTGGTGCTGACGCCATAATTCATTTCTGGATTTATTATTATTCAGGAAATTCCAGAAAATGCCTAAAACTTCTAAAATTCATAGAAATTCAACCGTAGCTCCAAATTGAATAATTTATATATGAAAAATTATCAGAAAAATCCAATCTATTCATCTGTACCATTTTCATGCATGTTAGAACAACTTATCACTACTGTTTAGGACAAATGAAGTGAATGACATTTAAATAACCCCATATGGAGTTTGAATTTGAATCTTGGATTCAAACCAACTTCATTTAATCTGGTTTTAGGTGCATTAGCCCAAAACACATTCATATTTCCATGTCATAGCATGCATCATATTGTGCATTGCATTGATCGTGTCTTTTCTGTATTTGCCGGTAATTGTCCCCTCTCGATAGACGTGATACCGATGATGTGATCGTTGACACTGATGAAGACTCAATGTTATCTTCAGAAGTGCCAGGCAAGCAAAACCCCTTTGTTCATTCCGATAAAATCCCACTCTCTCGCTCCTGCTCTCTTTTACTGCATTAGGACAACACCGATTCAACTGTTACTTGCTGCGGTAGCTGAACCCCTTTATCCTTTGCATGACCTGTCATTGCCACAGTAAATAGATGAAACCCACTAGCATGAGTAGGAGTTGTTTGAGCCCTGTTGTGCCTACTCATTCATGTTTGTTTGTCAAGCCTGCTACTGCTTAGAGTTGAGTCAGGTCTGATTCATCGGGGATGAATCAGAGGCGTGTGAACATGTCCTACTGTGTGTGAGCTAAGTGTGTGAATACGATTTGGTAAAGGTAGCGGTGAGAGGCCATGTAGGAGTACATGGTGGGTTGTCTCATTGCAGCCGTCCTCAGGAACTGAGTTCTGTATTTGTGATCCATGATTCAGCTACTACCATGCATTGGGCCCGAAACCAATGGACCCTCTCGGCTTCTTGATCACCCTTGTCCTTTGTCCAGGAGTTGCAAGTAGTTTCTGGTGTTTGTAGCTTACTGGAGGCCGTGGACAGCGCTGACCGTAGGGGTGGGCTGTGATGCGGTAGGTACGTGGCACGGTGTACCGGATGCCCGTTTGGTATCTCGGGAACCCTGTTCACATCGTTTGGGGCTGTGAGCGAAACTCCGGCCGGATCTCCTCATGGATGGAACCCGAATAGGCGATAAACCTGGACTAGAGACTCGAGTGCTTAGGCAGGCCGTGGCCGACACCCACGTTGGGCTTCCGCTTGAAGGTTGCCGAGTACATGTCGTGTAAACGGCGGTAAGTGGTGAGAGCGTGTGTGAAGAAGTACACCCCTGCAGGGTTAATATGATCTATTCGAATAGCCGTGTCCACGGAAAAGGACTTCTGGGTTGCTTATATCAGTTCATAGACAAGTGAAAGTGGATACTTTAAAATGCGCAAGATAAGCGTGAGTGCTATGGATGGCGTTCTCGTAGGGAGACGGGAGCGGATCCATAGTGGTGTATTGATATGGTGAATATGTGGACTCGTGTGCGCCACCTCAAAAGAGTCGCTTGCAGTCGTAGTTTAGGATAGCCACCGAGTCAAAGCTGGCTTGCTGCAGTTAAACCCCACCATCCCCTTTGTTGATAATGATGCATATGTAGTTAGTTCTGATGTAAGTCTTGCTGGGTACATTTGTACTCACGTTTGCCTATTTTATGTTTTTGCAGAGAGACTTCAGTCTCACTAGTAGTTTCGCGTGGACTTCGACGTTTAGCTTGTTACCTCAGCTACGATCTTGTGCCCCGGCAGGATCTGGTAGATAGTCAGGCTTCTCAGCCTTTTTCAGTTATAGATGTCTGTACCCACACATGATAGCTTCCGCTTGTGCTTTGACTTGTATGCTCTGATTGTTGGGTCATGAGACCCATGTTTGTAATATCTCGCTTCTCGGAGCCTAATGAATAAATTACTTGAGTCGTAGAGTCATGTTGTGATGCCATGTTGTATTTGCACATATCGAGCATATTGTGTGTATGCTATTGAAATGCTTGGTATGTGTGGGATCTGACCATCTAGTTGTTTATCTTTAGTAGCCTCCCTTACGGGGAAATGTCTCCTAGTGTTTCACCGAGCCATGGTAGCTTGCTACTGCTCCGGAACACTTAGGCTGGCCGGCATGTGTCCTTCTTCGTTCCTGTGTCTGTCCCTTCGGGGAAATGTCACGCGATGAATACCAGAGTCCTGCTAGCCCAGTGCTACAGCCTGGATTCACTCGCTGATGACCGACACGTTCGATGCTGGGTCATGGATGCCTGTCCCTGTAAGTCTGTGCCACTTTGGGTTTACGACTAGCCATGTCAGCCCGGGCTCCTTATCATATGGATGCTAGCGACACTGTCATATACGTGTGCCAAAAGGCGCAAACGGTCCCGGGCAAAGGTAAGGCGACACCCGTGGGAATACCGTGCGTGAGGCCGCAAAGTGATATGAGGTGTTACATGCTAGATCGATGTGGCATTGAGTCGGGGTCCTGACATCACTATCTGGATTTGCCAGATCCATTCAAATGTGGATGCTGAAAACGGGTCTGTAGAGATGTACTTGCTATATTCAATGAGTGCATTGTGTAAACATGGTCAAACAATTCTCACTCATTTCCGCACCGTACTGTCTGTAAGCTTTTTTTTGTTGAGGCAGTGAACTCATATTTTTAAATTTAGGAATGTCAACATTTATTCTTTCTGCTTTCAATATCGATCATATGTTCCTAGACCCAATGATAAAAGAAATCAGCTCGCACAATTGCTTAAAAATCAAACTAGTATCCTCTTGTTTACCTCAGTTATTTGCCATGAAATTCTGTCTTTTAAAAGGAACATGCGTCGACTGCAAACCTGCAAACTGCTGCAACCGCGCCTCTCTGAAGGACGTTCGTGCACCCCACATGAAACGAACGGGCATCGAGAGGTTGTGAAAATCATACGTCCGTGTGAACGCGTCATTGAAAACATTTGGAATGCTGTGATAATGACTCAAGGTCAACAATGAACCTCCAATCACTTTTTAGATACTAGGTTTCCATTCTCATTATTATGTTGAACAAAACTCATGCATCCGAATAATTCTTCAAAGCAAAAGATTACGTGCCCCTTTTAATTGCAGGCACCGTGTCCCTCCGAGAGGCCGTGTAAAAGGAACAATTCGGAAAACACTAGCACGGTCTTGCGTCATTTGAACATACACCTGTGCCTCTCTCAGTGAACAAGCAGATTAAAATGTTACGAGAACAGAGGCACTTCAGTGCATTTTCTCCTCGGAGAACCGTGCGCACCGTGGCTTCACTCCCCTGTCCTTCGGAGTGGTCGTGTCATGCAAAAACAACTAGGAGAACACAAAAGACGTCTGTGCGTCGTGCGCATGTACAGCCGTGCGCCAACTATTTAAAGACTGTGCGTCTGTCCATGAACACGTCACTGAGAACATTTAGAATACAGAGGCCTTTCCGTGCGTCTCATTCTTATCCTTACATGACGATGCGCACCGTGGCTTCACGTCCCTGCCCCTCCGAGAGACCGTGCTAGAGAAAAACACTTCGGAAAACAGAAGCATGGTCATGCGTCGTGTGTGTTGGGGCTGTCCGTGCATGCCTCTATGCTCCTAATAAGCCAATAGTCTTGTTTTTGCCGCTGTACAGTAGCTCCATGTCAGTGAGCAGGCGCGTATTATAAGTGTCTGTTCTGTTTTGTGCCAACCCAGACCACCCCCTCCCACTCACCTTCTGTAGAGTTCATCGTCTCTTCTCTCTCGATTCTCCTTCTAGATCTAGGGTTAGTCAATTTGCTCTTAACTTCTATGTGAATTTTTCGCTATGATCCGTTTTCCTCTCTGTTGGTTTCGTCTCTCCGTGTTTGAAAGCGACACATCTACACTTTTATGTTAGGAATTGCCTGGAAAATCATTGTGATCTAAACCAAATCTGCGCAGTACAAGGCCGAACCTGTACACGACCCGTGCCTCTTAGGGGTGGGGTTGATTGGGAGTCGGCATTTGTGCTTGAGAACGCTACGAGCTGTAGGGACCTGCGGCGTCCAAGTCCTAGGTGAGCGATGAACTTTGCTGAGGGAGGTTGCTAGTTTAAATTGAAGCTAGTTAGGTCTTGCAAACAACGTCGGTGGCCGGAAGTCCAAGGGAGTGGCCAGACGCTGAGCTCTATTGCTTAACCGGTCATAGTGTGCTGGAGATCAGCGTTTGGGGTGCTGTTGACTGGGAGTCGGCGTCTATGCTTGATGATAGCGTTTGGGGTCCTGCACGCTGGAGACAAGGTTAACGTTGATGGATCATCCGTTTCAAATACTACCTAGCCACACATGTTCCAATGGTTGGGCGTCGGCGATGGTGGCTATGGTTGCGGATGACGTTGTTGCCGGGTGCAGCTCTGATGAATTTACATATAATTTTAAAGTTACAAACACTCCTTTTGAGCCGCCTGATGATAAACTATTGTTTCTCCTTTTTGCCCGTCTTGTCTTGAAATATACATTTGCTAAAGCTGCTTTTAAAACCAAGCAGCAGAAATCCTTTCACTGATTGACATTGACAATAAAGATTCTGAACTGCTCTAAAAATAGTCAATACTAAATTGTGATGGATTAAGCAAGCTGACGGTGTCCTGGACTAGGGGGTACTCACCACGTCATCTCCCGATCTGTTAGATTGGGCCGAGGACCCCCATGGCCGTATACTCATGGGCCAGTCCGGTCAGCTGCCGCATACAAGGAAGATTCTGCAAGACTTGGCGATCAAGACAAGGACTCCTCCCCCACTGGCGTATTCGGCTAGGACTCTTGTTATCCTAGGCCTCTGGTGCATTATATAAACCAAGGCCAGGCTAGTCGATAGATATACAACAATCATACCATAGGCTAGCTTCTAGGGTTTAGCCTCTCTGATCTCGTGGTAGATCCACTCTTCTACTACCCATATCATCAATATTAATCAAGCAGGAGTAGGGTTTTACCTCCATCGAGAGGGTCTGAACCTGGGTAAAAACATCGTGTCCCTTGTCTCCTGTTACCATCCGCCTAGACGCACAGTTCGGGACCCCCTACCCGAGATCCGCCGGTTTTGACACTGACATTGGTGCTTTCATTGAGAGTTCCGTTGTGTGTTCGACAAAGGGTCGATGGCTCGCCTGCAGATCAACTGCGACTTCGGCATCTTCGTCACTAGCTCGGCTGGTCACCTTGGTTCGACCAAGGACTGCGCACTGCCTCCGATCGTCATGTTCGGATGAGGGCCTTCATCAACATCAGCTCCGATCTCTATCAAGATCACGGAGGAATCATCCAGGGAGCCCGGGGGCTCAACGTCAACATGGCCCTCGGGCGACCGTGCTATTTTTCTGGACAGCGAACTTGTATCCGCCGTCACCGCCTCCTCGAGCATTGGTTTGACGATTGCTACGGTGGAATAGTGCGGAATTACGTCTACAACAGCCACGCTAAATTTCGTCGAGTTCCGATGGAGGAATCTCCGACAATCTACGATATACCGGAGCCCTGTCAAATTTGGATGAGAATCTGGACGAGTTTAGGGCGTGGTGTCCAGCTTCTAGCTCGGACGTCCTTTGGAAGATCCAACCATTGATCGGCTGCGGAATTCCTATATCTACCACCTCCCAAATTTTCAGCTCGATCCGACCATCCAAACTCCGGGAAACTTCCGATTAGTGCATCACTTTTCGGATATGTTTTATGCGCAAAAACGAATCCGACCCGAGTTCGTCTTTTTTATGAACGGGAATTCGGACATCCTTTTCGAAGGAAGTTTTGTATGGGGTATCGTGTTTTGTTCCCGAACACATCCCGCTAACCTTAAAATCTTTTGAACATGATCTTCAACATCATGCTGGTGTCAATCCAGTCCGACAATATTGCTCCACGGCTGCCGCCCTGCGCTAGACACGTCGTCACTTTGTTGAGCCGCGCTCAACTTCTTCGGATCATCATCTCGGCAAGCCGAACAAGAGTCCAGCATCGCGAAGGATAAATCATCACCAACATCGTCGCCCCACGGATTACACGGAGCGGGCACACCTGCATCGCCGCCCAGTCACTTCATCAAGCCGGCATCGACCACGTCACGACCTGCATCGGCAGGGCCGCACTGTTGCTTTTTCAAGCTGGTGTCCATCACGCCGACCTACTTCGACTCATCGGCTGACACCGAGGCTTCATCACGTTAGCTGGACCGGGGGCTTCATCATCTCTTCATCAACCTACTCCAGGAGACTTCGGCGTCGCTGGCCGACCAGCTCCGTCACATTAGCTGGACCGAGGGCTTTGCCTCGGCGAGCCAACCTTTGCCAGCATCGCCATGCCGTTATCGCCCATCAGGCAATAGGTGTGCGGATCGAGTCCCAATTTTGGGAATCACCTTTCTTCGGATTGCTACAACAAATAAGCCTGGTGCTATTAATCCTAGTATTTTTTGCTTGTTTGGGTTCATTTTTCCCAATGAATTATTACTCTGGTTTGTCCATCATATATACGCAGGTCTATCAAATGGTGGCCACATTAACGACGGTCGCATGGTGGTTCGATCAGTTTCCATACATAGTCCGGCGAACGCCGCATCCGGAACTCGAACCGACCTGTAAATTCAGGCCTTGCCATGCCTTTACCGCATCACGCCGCCGCCCTGCATCGACATTTACTTCGGCGCCAGGCCATATTTCTTTTATTACTCACTTTGCATAAATTACTTGTTATGCAACGAATTTTATTGTTATTATTATTACTATTATCTCCGATTTGCACTATTTTTTGTGCACAAGAAAATGATCCAGCCGGACTATATCCTTTGGCGTCATCAATACCGAACACATTAACCAGCTAAGTTGCCTTCATGCTCAAAGTTTTAAATTTTTAACTTGTGTTCGGCTCGACCAAGCATTATACTTTTTTGGAAAAAAGTTGCTGGTAAAAATTTCCTTGTCCAAACTTTGTTTATGACACGCAAATTCAAATACCCCGTTTACTTGGGGGCTTCCTTCATGAAGCTTTTCCTCTTGCATATGATTATACTTGTACGGCTTCGTTCCTTGTTCGTGTATTACGCCATAATATGCACCATATTGACTTAAGCGATTTGCAAGCTGGGTTGCCTCGCTCCTGTGTTCACCCCTATGTTCCAGATTGTTCGGCTAGGGAGTAAAGGGAGCACCTCTGCGATTGTCACGATCGGGTCATCCGAGCCGGACCTCAGACTAGGTGAAGCCGAAAGCTAGCGCTCTTATAGTTTTCAATGATGGTCGGCACACAACGGAACTCATGAGTACAAAAAATCTATTGCACAAGTCTCATAATAACAATGAGCACCGAAGAAAGGTATCGGTGGGGGTACTATTTTCTTCGAAGATGCTTCTTACACTTCGTCGTAATATAGCATAAGTTCCCTGAGCGCGCTTTGTCTGTTACAGCCTTATGGCCTGATTGCCTGGTTATTGGAAACACCATCGATATTCTCGACAGATGGAGTACATAACACTTTTCGGTCCTTGATCGAAGAGGGAGAAGCCGACGGTCGGTTAAGACGCGTTTAAAGTTCGGTTGAACATAGATATGATACAAGTACTTCGGACATACAATCATTCTTTTACCCAAGTCACTTGGGGGCTCTTATGTTTATTTGAGCCGTTTTATAATAAGTGTTTTTCTTCTTCGTCATTGCAAAGTTTTTATTATTATTTATCACTCCTTTTTTTCGACACAAGTGTGCGGTCACTAGCCGGGGAGCCTAATTTCTCTCTCAAAACCGCTAGAGTTTAGTTTGCTAAACTGGCCTAGTAAGAAGTACTCCGCCTTCGGGATAGGAGGTTGAAGCCGTAGGCTCACCCGCTTGAAGTTTTGAGATAGGATGTTTTATGTTAAAGCACGACAGAAGCACCTTTTTTTTCTAAAGTCCAATTTTTGGATTGGCACCGAACACTTGATCTAGTTCGGACATTAACCTTTTGAATAAGTTTTTTGGCTTTTCGAGCCCATGGCACTTTTAAAATATTGTGTGTTTTCAGCACAAGTCTCGCAGTGCAACGCCGGACACCTTTAGAGAATCGGCAAAAACATTCTCGGATATTGCTATATATGCATCGGTTTCAAATTGTGTCTTCGGTCAATAGTTAGGTAGCCCGGATCCTGCGCTTGCCTCCTACGTTCCGCTTTGTTCGGCTACGTGTGCAAAGGGAGAACCATTGCGAGTGTGCTTCCAGCTCACATGGTTAAGCACCTCAGTGGAGAAAGCCGAAAACTGACTGTCACAATAAGCGTAAACTGGTCAGCGATCCGATGACGGTGTTAAACGACGGGCCATTCATAACAATGGCCGAAGTGTTTACGGCTTGACCTCGACTATCGCCGAACACTACCGGGGGCTATTAACTAGCCTCCCAAACTAAATCCTCGATATTTTGCTCTTACATTGGAGCTGAGGTTTCATGATCATGCTTAGCATGACACCCCAAAGAAAGGAACCGATAGCGGGACTATTTTCTTTGGAAGACATTTCTTCTGTTAAACAGTAATATAACATATCTATTTGCGTACCTTTGTTTATAAAACCGTATGGCCAGATTGCCTTGTTTGTTGTAAATCTTTGCCCTCATAAAGGCTTTATAAAGTAGGACAAACACTCCTCGGCTATTGGTCTAGGAGGTGGAAGCTGATGGTCGGTAAACAAAGTTTTGTACAATGCGGATCCGAGCATTAATGACGTAAAGTACTTGGATACATAGAGTCATTAAACATAATTTGTGATTTTACTATGGATATCAATCCTTAATTCGGCCACCCGTGCCTGCATTAAGGCTCGGGGGCTACTGGGCTTCGGGCTTATTATTCACAAATATTAAAGGGGCACATTGATCCCCTGATCTGGTGTTGCCACCCGACCAGTGTCTCGGGGGCTACTGCATTGCCTATTCCATGCAAAAAAATTTAAGTGCAATACAGTTTCCGAGGAGATTTTGATCCTCAGGTTGATCAGGCGCACCCAACCTGAGTCTCGAGGACTGAGCATGCTGCTTTTTGTGTCCCAAAGTATTCTGCCGAGCTAGGACTTGATCCTCAGGCCGATTTTGCAAATCAACCTGAGTCTCAGCAGTTACTGCAAATCAACCTGAGTCTCAGCAGTTACTGGGATCAGCGGTCTTATGTCATCCTTCAGGTGCATCTCGGGTTTTAGACTGATACACACCTTGAGGGCTACTGGCTATGTATCTCGTCAGATAATAAATTGGATCAATAAAAACATTGACCAAAAATCAGCCCTTGACCGAGGTGCTTAACCACCTCGGAAGCAGTTCGGCATATAGCTCGGAAGCAAGTGGTCGGCTCCCTAAAGGGCATTCCGGCATTAAGCTCGGCTAAACTCCTTCAACTTTTTTGAACCCAAATGATCTATGACATCTCGGATATAGTCTGGCGTTGGAGCTCGGATACTGTCCGGCGTAGGAGCTTGGACACAGTCCGGCGTTAGAGCTTGGATACATTCCGGCGTTGGAGCTCGGAAGCAGTCCGACATTGGTGCTTGGCTGCAAAAGATACCTCGAATGCAATCCGGCCTTGGAGCTCGGACGCAAGAGGACACTGCCACCCGGGAACAACTTCAAACCCGAGGTGTGGCATAAAAATAACAAGGCATTGATAAAGGCTGGAAACTTAAAGGGGCTCCTCGGATACCCGACGTGTAAACTCGTGAATGCATTTCGGCGATCCTCAAGATCGAAGATGAGAAGATTTGTTGAACCAGTTTTCAAGACAGACGACTGAAGATGAAGAACGGTTTGGAAGAATCGAGGAGCGTCCCTAAACTTGAAGACCGGTTCACGGGGCTACTGACGGTGTCCTGGACTAGGGGGTACTCACCACGTCATCTCCCGGTCTGTTAGATTGGGCCGAGGACCCCCATGGTCGTATACTCATGGGCCAGTCCGGTCAGCTACCGCATACAAGGAAGATTCTGCAAGACTTGGCGATCAAGACAAGGACTCCTCCCCCACCGGCATATTCGGCTAGGACTCTTGTTATCCTAGGCCTCTGGTGCATTATATAAACCAAGGCCAGGCTAGTCGATAGATATATAACAATCATACCATAGGCTAGCTTCTAGGGTTTAGCCTCTCTGATCTCGTGGTAGATCCACTCTTGTACTACCCATATCATCAATATTAATCAAGCAGGAGTAGGGTTTTACCTCCATCGAGAGGGCCCGAACCTGGGTAAAAACATCGTGTCCCTTGTCTCCTGTTACCATCCGCCTAGACGCACAGTTCGGGACCCCCTACCCGAGATCCGCCGGTTTTGACACCGACACAACCATTTTTGTAAAATAAAATAGTGATTTAATTAAATTCATGTTTCGTCTGTTATTACATATCCCATATCTACTGTTCTCCTTCTAATCAAAAGCTGTGCACATGTCTTTTTAGGAAATAGCTTGCGAATGACTATTTATGTAAAAATGGCGGTTTAGACGAATAGTTTTTCAAGATAATAAAATTTTCCTTGTGTTGACGATTTCATATAACCGTTGTTTTGCAATGTATTCCAGGGGAGACTATGTGCTGTGATATATGTACCAACTTCGGCTGCCCTGGATCAGAGTCAGGCGTTCTTCACAGCGCGATAACAGTGCATCTTCCTCGATGCTTCAAGACATGCCTGGTAAGGAGAAATGTTTGCCACCGCATGCTGCCCATCACTTACTACCAACTAGTGTATCTTTCTGATCAAGGAAATAAAATTTTCTAGCATATTGTTGTAATGGAATGCCTACATTTAAGCATTTAATGATATGTCTTCAATTTTTGATGTACCTTGTTTTATCAAATAGCAACCCGTTGAAGAGAATTGGTACATATATGATAAGCGCTATCTGTCTTGGTTATACATGTCGGTATTCAAGGATTCCTTCTTCCCGGTTTGAATTTTTTTTCTTGCGTAGTATGTGCCATGCTATTGCAGGCAGCAAGTCACTTCTTCAATCTATCAGTGGAAACAGCAAGCATTTCAAGAAGAAGGAAAGCAAAGGAATTCAGTATTGATCACCAACGACGATCTGTCATATGAGATCTGCATCATCGATGAACCTAACCGGTCAAAAATTCATGGACCTGGCTGGGAAAAGTTAATTAGTGACTATGATCTTCGTTATCAAGATCTAATCATCATAAACCTGGATACTGGGAGTATGTCCATTGAGATAGATCTGAGACTCAATGATTCTCGAGGAGGTCACAGCCCCTTCCCAAACCATCACTAGGTAAGTGCACCAACTACCATCCTGTTTTATCAATTACGTTTATCAGCATACTTTGGTGCTCCTAGCCATGTACACTAAATGAGCGTCATGCTTACAGTCAAAGTTATTTCGAAAACATTTATGCAATTCTGTTGATTATCATCCCAACTTGATCACATGCATTTAATTTAACCATTACTTTTAAACTTAAATACCGAGTTCATCTGTTTAAACAAATTTGTTTGAAAATGAGTTATTTTTTTCCATGCAGCTCTTGATTTTCTAAATGACTCGGAAAGGGAGTACATTAGGAAAACTGTGTTTGGTTGAGGCGTAAACCTCTCATACAGACAATTTGGACAAATGATATATTATGTGTTTGAGTCTGACGACTTCCCCACCGTACCCTTTGTGCAGTGTCTAAACATCACCAATGTCATAAATGGTCGTCTGGTTAGTCATTGAATATTTGTTTTGATCCACTGTCATGGTTTTGTTTGCTATTTTCGATGTTTTATGTCCTTGTACATTGATTTTATCTAGTAATATCGGTACAATCTGCTGAAAATCCCGTCTGCCGTTGTGAGGCTTCTAAAGATGAACCTGGAATATCTACCTCAAAACGGTGGAATTATCCTAACAGAGATGTATGATGCAATAGACATGAGCACAACGTACTCCATACGAACTAACGGCAGAATGGAGGTGACAGGTTTTTCAGATTTTGCCCGGGAAGCTCAGCTAAGGGTTGGTTCAATTGTCCTTGTCACAATTGAAAAGCGGTGGCCAACACTGGGAAACATGAAATTGCTGCGGATGATAATCAACGACCTTTCCTGACAGAGTGTTGCCCATGGCTATACTTCCTAGTTCAGTAATTTATGTCTGTTTTTTGAACAGGATGTACACACCAGTTTTGTTATTTAGTTATGTCATGGTATGTAACTGCGCATATAATTATGTCCAAAAAGACGGTGGTGAAAATTTCCTGTCAAAGAAGGTGAAACTCTTACGTGGGTTATTTTATTTATCTCTGATAATAATAAAAGGATTCGCTGACTAATAATGGAGAATGAATGGCTGCGGTGAAGTTTGTTTTAGAATAGTTTAGTTACGTTACTAGCTCCCCATGTCAGTAGTATACATAATTTTCACTATGGTGCTCTGCATAATAGCGTCATGCAAAGTAGTTTGTTGCGATGAGCTCAAGCATACACCTCCTAAAAACCTAGCGCCTTCCCCTATGGCTCAGTCACCTTAAACATACATGCCTTTATAAACTGTCACTTAAAACAATTGACAGAACACGGGCACGGATTGACGTCCATGCAATCACATAGCTTCATGTCCGTGCCTCACGTAGCATCGTACCTGTGCCTCTAGCTGTGCTTCTCGCTGTATAAGTGTGTTTCATAGCTGCTTACCCACGCCCCTAGTTTCTTGTTGTTGTTTGTGCCCATCTCGTACTTGCAACTATTTCGGACATGAGTGTGCCTGTTCTGTCGGCACATTCATGCCTCTCAGTAACGGACGCCTATTGTCAATCCTCACGTCACGTACATTCGACGTTCATTCCTTTGTCACAGAATAACATATAAATGTAAAACGATTCTTGCTACACTTGTAAAACCCGGGATGCCCTGGATAAATGTCAAATCCCACCTTGCGGTAAAACCATGGAGACCGGTGCGTCTTAGAAACACATCTGTGGCCTTTTGCGCATGTAGTTGAGTGCAAGGCTATTTGTTCGTGCCCGTGCCTCACGTAGCTGCGTATCTGTGCCTCTAGCTGCGCATCTTGTTGTATCAGTGCTTCTTGCAGCTGCATGTCCACGCCCCTCGTTGCTTCTCGTTCTTTCTGTCCATCTCGTAGCGTCAGTTGCAACACAGAAACACAACGGTGCCTCTGATAAAGCACACCACTTATACAATGAGAGTGCAAAAAGTTAACATTTGACAGCAAACTGAATGTATCACTGAAAACAATTGCCACGACCAGTGAATGTACCACGCCCGTGTGTCTGAGAGTTAAACTAGCCCCTTCAAGCATGCTTCTCTTGGTCAGAGACTTGCGCACAAGATAAATTGTAAAAGTTAACATTTGACAGGAAACTATGCAAGACAACGATCATCTCCAGGACTTGCTGGACATACGAAGGTTGTTAAAAACATAACTGCTGATTTTACTTTAATTTTTTATAAAGAAAAACCACGATCAAAAACCCAGGATGTGCACAATCGCACCGTCAGGGAGACGAAACCATGATCCAGAACCCACGATGTGCCAACCGGATCGACAGTGAGATCGTGCACTCCTTTGCCGCTTCGCCGCCCTTAAATTTAGACTTCCGCTGCGGACTTGTCTTCCACAAACAACAGAAATCCCCATTGCACTCCCACTCACTGTTCCCCATGAAATACCAAGTTGCAGGAGGACGAACTACTCCAGGCCATGGGATTCACCAAGGAATTCGAGGTGCAGGCCCACGGCAACACCAAGTTGCAAGTGATCCACACCAACGAGTTGCACAAGGCGGCCACCATCATCGAGTAGTACGAGCGGCATCTCAAATTCGAGCGCCACAAGATCGTCGGAGTTGATGTGGATTACACCAACGACGTTGGCGAAGATCAGAAACCAGCCCTCATCCAGCTCTCCATCGGCAAGGATCATCCGGTGCTACTCTTTCAACTGAGTGCCGCCGGCAAGAACTGCACCAGGTTCGACAACTTTCTTGCCGACCCCAGGTACATGTTTGCTGGCTTCTCCATCGACGGTGACATAGAGATGCTCGGCCGCGTCGGACTGGAGATCGCCCACGTCGTCGACATCCAGAAGGAATGGAGGGTGCCTACAGCTACCAAGCCTCTGGACTCCCTTGGCGATGTCTCAGGCATCCTTGTCCACGACTACTACAACGACATGAAGAAGAAGATCACCAACGCAGAGCACTAGCGCTGGGCGCGCATGCCCCTGTCCATGAGGCACGTCGAGTACGCGGCAAAAGATGCTTACGCTGCGTACGAGATATGGAGCCGCCTCACCACCATCCAGGAAGGGCTTCGCCGGGCAAAACTCGAGAAGGAGCAGACGAGGAAGTGCGCAAGGTCCTGGGGCGACTACGACTACTAAAGCAGGTGGTCCCAGCCAAGAAAAGTATCTAGAAAATTGCTCATGCCATTCTAGATTTCTCGTTAGATTTTCTTTCTCTCAAGACTACCGTTTGCTTGTTCTAAATTTAGATTTGCTTGTGTCGCAGTTAACCTTGTAGTTTGCTTCCAGATTATATATGTTCTGAACAAGTTTATTTCCAGTGCAATGTTGGAGTTTTCTATTATTAGAATATATTGGCATGAACTGAAAAATATAAACACAATACACATGCTATACGATTAGCGTAACGCACATGCACTAGTACCTTTGTGGATGCAGCGTCAAAATTCAGGGACAACAATTACAAAATGCTACTAGAAGCAGTGCACAATGTTCTAACAAACCATTGCACACACAATATTAAAAATTGTTCGTATGAAACACTTTAGAAAAACATTTTGAATACAGAGGTAGTTAGGTGTTTATTTTCCTTGGAAAACATTGCTTACGCCCGTGACCCTCAAAGAACAACACTACAGAGGCACGGTTGTCCGTCAATAACACCAACTACTTAAAACACCCACGGAGGCACTTCTGTGCCTCCACTCCTATGGGGACCGTGCGTAAATTGGCTTCAGGTCCGTTAATGAGGCCGAATGCCTTCGAAGACACATGGAACTCATAGGCCATGGCCCCCCCAATGAAAGCGTGCCAATGAAAGCTTCTTGAAAACAGAGCCACACCTTCACGTGCTTGCATCACGATCCTTCGCGTCCGTACCTCCCTTAGAATCACATTCGTGCCTTACGGCCAGCTTCCGACGTATCGGGTCTATGAAGATATACTTCCTTCTTAATATGGGACATGACTACCGTAGAGGCATAGGCTCCATCCTACACCTCCGTGCCTCGACAAGTACAACGATCGTGCTTGTAACTGTGAAGCGTATAGGACACCTTAGGGACGACCTTGCAACTATTTCAGACATAACCGTGCCTGTTCCGTCAACACATTGATGCCTCTCAAATTTAATTGAAAAACATTCCGGAAAAACAGTAACGGACACCTATTTTTGATCCTCACGTCACGTACATTCGACGTACATTCCTTCCTCACACAAGTAATAGCCGTGCCTCTGCCACCGAACATACAAGTGAAAAACGATTCTTCCTACACTTGTAAAACCCGGAATGCCATGGATAAATGTCGAACCCCACCTTGCGGTAAAACCACGGAGGTCGGTGCTTCTCAGAAACACATCTGTGGTTTTTTGCGTATGTAGGTGAGTGCACGGCTATTTGTTCGTGCCCGTGCCTCACGTCGCACAATAGCACGAATTGACGTCTGTGCAATCACGTAGCTTCATCTCCGTGCCTGACGTAGCATCGTATCTGTGCTTCTTGTTGCGCCTCTCGTTGTATGAGTGCTTCTTGCAGCTGCATGTCCACGCCTCTCATTGCTTCTCGTTCTTTCTGTCCATCTGGTAGCGTCTGTTGCAACACGGACACACAACAGTGCCTCTGAAGAAACACAGCACTGCTCCTCCTAGCGAATGTATGAAGAAAACAATTGCCACTCCCAATGAATGTAGCACGCCTGTGTGTCTAAGAGTTAAACCAGCCACTTCAAGCATGCTTCTCTTGGTCAGAGACTTGTGCCTCTACATACTGCCCCTGCATGCCTCACTAGATAAATTGTAAAAGTTAACATTTGACAGCAAACGACGCAAGACAACGATCATCTCCACGACTTGCTGGAGATACGACGGTTGTTAAAAACATAACTGCTGATTTTATTTTTATTTTTTATAAAGAAAAACCACGATCCAAAACCCACTATGTGCACAACTGCATCGACAGTGAGATCGTGCACTCCTTTGCCGCTTCCCCGCCCTTAAATTTAGACTTCTGCTGCGGACCTGTCTCCCACAAATGACAGAAATCGCCATTGCGCTCCCACTCATTGTTCCCCGCGAAATACCAGGTTGCAGGAGGACGAACTGCTCCAGGCCATGGGATTCACCAAGGAATTCAAGGTGCAGGCCCACGGCAACACCAAGTTGCAAGTGATCCACACCAACGAGTTGCACAAGGCGGCCACCATCATCGAGCAGTACGAGCGACATCTCGAATTCGAGCGCCACAAGATCATCGGAGTTGATGTGGAGTACACCAATGACGTTGGCGAAGATCAGAAACCAGCCCTCGTCCAGCTCTCCATCGGCAAGGATCATCAGGTGCTGCTCTTTCAATTGAGCACCGCCGACAAGAACTGCACCAGGTTCGACAACTTCCTCGCCAATCCCAGGTACACGTTTGTTGGCTTCTTCATCGACGGCGACATAGAGATGCTCGGCCGCGTCGGATTGGAGATCGCCCACTTCGTCGACATCCAGAAAGAATGGAGGGTGCCTACAGCTACAAAGCCTCTGGACTCCCTTGGGGATGCCTCAGGCATCCTTGTCCATGATGTAGAGCTCACCAACGCAGAGCAGCAGTGCTGGGCGCGCATGCCCCTGTCCATGAGGCACATCGGGTACGCGGCAAAGGACGCTTACGCTGCGTACGAGATATGGAGCCGCCTCACCATCATCCATAAAGGGCTTCGCTAGGCAAAACATGACAAGGAGCAGACCAGGAAGCGCGCTAGGTCCTGTGGCGACTACGACTACTGAAGCAGGTGGTCCCGGCCAACAAAAGTATCTAGAACATTGCTCACGCCATTCTTGATTTCTCATTAGATTTGCTTTCTCTCAAGACTGCCGTTTTCTTGTTATAAATTTAGGTTTGCTTGTGTCGAAGTTAACCTTGTAGTTTGCTTGCAGTTTACATGTCTTTTGCACAAGTTTATTTCCAGTGCACCACATAGGCACTTATGTGCCTATGTGCCTCTGATACCAAGGTGTCCGTGCGTAACTTGGCTTCAAGTCGTTTTATGCAACATTCTAGCCGTCAACCAAAAGATTCACCTTCTCTCTGATAAATTCATTAACTAGGCCTAATGCCTTTGAAAACACATGGAGCTCATAGTCCATGCCCTCAACAATGAAAACGTGTGAATAAAGCTTCTTTAAAGCAGAGGCACACCTTCACATCCTTGCATCACCATCCCTTTGCGTCCATACCTCCATTAGAATCACGTCCGTGCCTCCAGTTCGTTACGTGCGTGCCTCTAAGTCAGGTAAAACCGTGCCCCTCTCGTGCGTAACATGTTAAGAAAGATGCTGACAACAAAAACATCAGCAAACCGAGCATTACATCCACCCGTCGTAGAGGCACTAAATGTGACGTCGTCGAAAATGCAGAGGCAGGAGCGTGCCTTACGGCCAGCTTCTGATGTATCGGGTCTGAAGATTTGCTTCCTTCTTAGCATGGGACGTGACTATCACCGAGACAAAGGCTCCATCCTTCACCTCTGTGCCTCGACAAGAACGACGATCGTGCTTGTAACAGTGAAGTGTATAGATGATACATTAAGGAGACATTAGGGACCACCTTGCACCTATTTCATACGTGACCGTACCCGTTCCGTCGGCACATTCATGCCTCTCACAAAAGTAATAGCCGTGCCTCTGCCACACATCATATAAATGAAAGACAATTCTTTCTACACTTATAAAACCCGGAATGTCCTGCATAAATGTCGAATCCCATCTTGCAGCAAAACCATGCAAGACGGTGCTTCTCAGAAGCACATCTGTGGCTTTTTTGCGCATGTTGTTGAATGCCTCTCTAGAATCTAACCATGTTGAAATCATAATCAAATATAACCACAGTGAAATCTCTAGAATAAAATATGTACCCCAGTTGAGACGTTTATTTTGTACTACTTGAAACTGCAATATATAATAAAACAATACAGTGTAATAAAACATACGCCTTTCGGCCCAAATATGGTACTGGAAACTGCAATTTGTAATAAAACATACACCTTCCATCACAAATTAATTGGCTCAACCTTGTACTAACCAGTATATCGTGAATTGTACTGCCTGGTACGAAGTTACTGCAACGTTGACACATTTATTTTGGGATGGGGTAGTACTACTACTTAAAAAAACACGATTGGTTGACATGGAAACGAAACTGTCTCAATTCTGACATCGACGAATTCTTGACATGGAAAGCATAAAAACCATGGAAAAGCAAACATCTACTAACAAAACTACACCACTCCCCGCCGTCGGAGATATCCACTATCTCCATTCTGACATCAACGTCGTTGGCCTCCGCCTCTTGCTCCGCATCCAGCTCGTCGAAGAGAACATCATTCTTTGCCTGTTCTTCCCGGAGGAAGCGCCGGTTGGACTCCACATACGCCTCATCTTGGATGGACTCCGGGATAGCGGTTTGCTCCGCCATCAAGGTCGACTCACCGAGATAGAACTCTGCCTCGTCTTCCTCATCCACGCCTTCCTCGTCGTCCACGTCATCCTCGTCCACGCCTTCCTCGTCGTCCTCGTCATCCTCGTCCACGCCTTCCTCGTCGTCCTCCTCATCCTCGTCCATGCCTTCCTCTTTGTCCTCGTCATCCTTGCCCACGCCTTCCTCGTCGTCCTTGTTATCCTCGTCACCCACCTCCTCTTCCTCCATCAGATCTCCCCCACAGGATCACCCCCCTCCTCTTCCTCCATGACATCTCCCCCACTTTATCAACTCCCTGCATGAGCTCTGACGCACTCCCCCTCCACTTCCTGCACCTCCCCAATCTCCTCCGGCCTCGATGAGTCCGGAGACATGCCCGCTGCGACCCAAGCGGCGCGCCTCGAACGGATGTCCTCTTGCAACTGAAAGCGGCGCTCGGGAGTAAGCATCGCGTAAGTAGTTATCTTGTGCCGAACCATGGCGGGGAACCTCACAAACGAAAAGAGGAAGATGGATGATTTCCTAGGATTGCCGGCAAAAGAGGGAGAAGCAGGATGATGTCTAGTGGTGGCGGACGCCGCTTGGCTTAAATAACTGCTCCTTGACCTCGGACGAGGAGCCAGAACGGTGACCCGCTGTGTTCACTTCACCGACGGATGAGACGGCCGTCAGTCCTTTTGGATTCCGCAACGTTGACATGTGGCGTTCATTCTATTAAATACCTCCACCTCCTCCAGAGCGGCGTCACCGGAGGAAACGCCCGTCGGACCCTTGGGTTTCCGGAGCGGCGTCCACCTGGCGTTCACACGATGCCCGTTGAACGGTGGGGTTTATGCAATCAGCACACGAATGTGACACTGGGTAACGCATAACCGTGTCTATCCTGGATGCATAGTTGTGCCTTTCAGTGTGAACGATTCAACAGAATCATTTGGAACACCAAGACAAACTAACGTCACTTTACACAATGCCACACCGTGCCTTCCTAGGACCCATAACCGTGTGAAGAATATACCACACCAGCGTCTCTTGAATAGGCCATTCCGGCCTCACAAAGTACATAGTGGGTGTTCTCATCTGAACCAATTCCGCTGGGACCCCCAAATTAAAGAAAGAACCTGACGGTGCCTTTGTGCGCTGAACGCCCGTGCCTCTCCGTCTGATCGAGTCGATGGAATCATTCGAAAGTCAAACACACGGGAAAGTGACTATATTATATGGCAGCATATCTTTTAACGTTTCATCCCGTGCCTATGGCCCTTAACACTGCCACGAACATCCACGCCATCGTCAGTGCACAAGTCACGTCACTGCCTGGTGCAGAACCGTGGCTGTAGTCACTTCACGCCCGTGCTTCTAAAGAAAGAAGCGCCACGCAACTCAGCACAGAGTCATGGCTTTTAAAATCAAGGAAATTACGCTTTTAAACACCTCAACTCTTGAACCGGCCACTCGCAAAGTAAAAATTTAGCGTTAACATCTAAAACCATTACGCTTTGTTTCAACAATAAACTTACGAAACATGACTCTCCGACAGACCCAACCATGCCCTCATGGCATTCATGTCTGTGCCTTTTCTTCTTAGCGAGTAAACAGAATCATTTCGAACACAAATACAGCCTAACGTGACTCTATATAAAACCACGCCATCTGGAATACCAAGACAAACTAACGTCACTCTACACAATACCAGGTCGTGCCTTCCTGGGACCCATGACCGTGTGAAGAATATACCACACTAGCGTCTCTTGAATAGGCCATTCCATGCCTCACAGAGTAAATAGTGGGTGTTCACATCTCAACCAATTCCGTTGGGTCTCCCCAATTAAAGAAAGAACATGACGCTGCCTTTGTGCATTGAACGCCCGTGCCTCTCCGTCTGAACGAGTCGACGGAATCGTTCGGAACTCAAACAGACGGGAATGTGACTCTATATTATACGGCAGCATGCCTTTTCACTCTTCACGCCCGTGCCTGTGACCCTTAACACTGCCACGAATGTCCACACCATCATCAGTCCACAAGTCATAGTCCGCGGCTATATTCACTTCATGCCCGTGCTTCTAATAAAAGAAGCGTGACGTAACTCGGTACAGAATCGTGGCTTTTAAAAACAAGGAACTTACGCTTTCAAACAACTCGACTCTCGAATCGTCCACTCACAAAATAAATAGCTAGCGTTAACATCTAAACCCATTCTGCTTTCTTTCCCTAATAAACATACGAACCTGACTATGGTAAAGATGAAACCATGCCCCCATGCGATTCACGTGCGAGCCTATTTTTCTCAACAAGTCAATGGGATCATTTCGAACACAAATACATGCGAACGTGACTCTATTAAAATCACACCATGATCTGTGGGATGCAAGCCCATGTCTGTGACCCGTAATACTGCAACACAGAAAAAGCCACGAATGTACATGCCCTCATCAGTACACAAGTCATTACAATACTAGGTTCACAACCGCGGATGCAGAGACTTCAACGTCCCGTACATCATAAGTAATTGCGCCTAATTACAATGATACTCGAAACCAAAATACATTTTGTTAACAAGGTAGCTGATAGCGAAATTTCACAAGACAAGGTAAGAAAGTCCACTCCACTGCTTAACAACACCATACGCACACAACAGACAGGGACGCTGTTGTATATCTAGTCCCCACCAACCTTCTTGTTGGTTTTCTCCCGGCGCAGTTCATCAATCTCCTCCTTCAGCGCCTTCATATTCTCGTCATGCCGCTTCACAGCTGCGGCCGATTCCTGGAACGACTGGGTGTGCTCTTCAAGGAGATTTCTCATCTCGGGCATAATTTCTACGATCCTGGCATTCGCCTTCTCCAAATCTTCCATTGTTTCCTAGAAGAGCTTCTTCCACGTGTAGGTGATCTCCAGCAGCTGCTCGTACGTTTTGTCAGCCTTTGGAATTGAAACCAAAGCATTCATCTCATCGACCAGATTATTGAGGATAACTAACAAGGACCTCACAGCACTTGTCGTTGCCGCCCCGCTCACCATTCCCATCTCTCTCGTGCCACAACTGCTCCCCAATTCTACAGCAGGGGACTTCTGTTCAAGAGCATGACGCAGACTAACCCTACCTCCAATTGACTGTAAATCAGTATCAGCAAGACACACCCGCATCAAATTAGGAGTTAGCTGACCACAATAAATCATGTTTCACAAACTAAATCAAAGCAGCCGAAAGAAAGAAAAAACGAATGAAGGACAAGCAGAAACAGGGTGAACTTACAGACGAGGAACCCTCGAGAGCCGGGATCTCTTCCCGCAATAGGGCACGGCAGTCCGGAGTAGTATCCTTCTGCCCAGCCATGGCGAAGATGGTCAGTGAATAGAGATGAGCAAGAGGAAAGGAAGGCCTGGCGGCGGACGAAGGGAGGAGTAGAATGTGGCTAGGGTTTCGAGACTCCGTCCGTCCGCCTTAAATAGCCGGAGCCTGGCCTCGGGCGACGTGCTAGAGCAGCGTCACCGGAGGAGACGCCCGTCGGACCATTAGGTTTCTGGAGCGGCGCCACGTGGCGTTCACTCCCGAATACAAAGAGACGCCCGTCGAACCGTTGGGTTTCCGCGATAAACGCACGAATGTGACTCTTGGTAAATCATAACCACGCCTCTCTGCGCTGCACGGATGTGCCTGCCGTCGCGAACAGTTCAACGAAATCATTTGGAACACGAAAACAACATAACGTGACTCTTCACAATACCACGCCGTCACTTCCTGGGACCCACCACTGTGCAAAGAATACACCACAACAGCTTCTCTCGAACAAGCCATTCTGTGCCTCACCGAGTAAACAGTGAGTGTTCACATCTGAACCTTTTATGCTGGATTTCTGCAATTACAGAAAGGAACGTGACTGTGGGTAAGACCAAACGGTGCCTTTCAGCTGGGTTTCCATCTGATCGAGTCAACGAAATTATTCCGAATACAAACACAGACGAGCGTGACTCTATAAAATACCACACCATGCTCGTGCCTCTCCCATCTAATCGAGTCCACGCCTCTATCGAGTAATATAGGAAACATCAATAAAGAAGCGTGACTGTTCTTGTGGAAACAAGGAAACTAGCTTTTAAAAACAGCGTCTCTCACATAGGCATTCGGTGCCTCACAGATTCAACATCAAGTGTGGGCGTCACAACCCATTCCGCTGGGTTAAAAACACGAAAGTGACTGTGCGTAATGCAAAGCTATACCTCTGTGGACTCACCGGCCGTGCCTTTCCTAATCAAGTCGACGGAAGCACTCGGAACAGAAACACAGCGGAGCATGACTCTATATTATATGGCACCATGCCTCTTAGCGCTTCACGCCCGCGCTATACAACTCATGTCGCTGCCTGGTACAGAACCGCGGCTGTATTCACTTCACCCCCGTGCTTCTAATAAAAGAAGCACGCCGCAACTCAGTACAGAACCATGGATTTTCAAAACAAGGACCTTACGCATTCAAACAACTCGACTCTCGAATCAGCTACTCACAAAGTAAACAGCTAGCGTTAACATCTAAACCCATTCTGCTTTCTTTCCATGATAAACGTACGAACGTGGCTATGCGAAAGACGAAACCATGCCCCCATGGGATTCACCTGGGTGTGTGCCTATTTTTCTGAACTAGTCAACAGAATCATTTCGAACACAAATACATGCGAACGTGACTCTATGTAAAACCACACCATGAATACAGGCGAACATGCCTCTACGTAAAAGCCACGAACATACACGCCTACATCAGTACGCAAGTCATTACAATACTAAGTTCACAAAAGTGGTTGCAGAGACCTCACCTCCCCTAAATCATAAGTAACGGCACCTAATTATAATGATACTCGAAACCAAAATACATTTTGTTAACAAAGTAGCTGACAGCGAAATTTCACAAGACAAGGTAAGAAACTCCACTCCACTGCTTAACAACACCAGACGCACACAACAGACAGGGACGCTGTTGTATATCTAGTCCCCACCGACCTTCTTGTTGGTTTTCTCCCGGCACAGTTCATCAATCTCCTCCTTCAACGCCTTCATATTCTCTTCGAGTCGCTTCACAGCTGACGTCAATCCCTCCAATGATCGAGTGTGCTTTTCAAGGAGATTACTCCTCACAGCCATAATTTCTACGATCGTGGCATTGGCCTTCTCCAAGTCTTCTCTTCTTTCCTGGTAGAACTGCTGCCATTCGTAGGTGACCTCTAGCAACTCCTTGTACGTTTTGTCAACCTTTGCAATTGAAACCAAGAAATTCATCCCATTGAACAGGTTAATGAGAGTAACTCCAACTGACCGTAAATCAGTATCAACAAGACACACCGACATCAAATTAGGAATCAGCTAACCACAATAATTCAGGTTTCACAAACTAAATCAAGTAGGAGAAACAAAGAAAAAACAAATGAAGGAAAACCAGAAATAGGCAGAACTTACAGACGAGGAACCCTCGCCGGCTGGTATATCCTCCCGTGACAGGGCATGGCGGTCCGGAGAAGTCTTCTTCTACCCAGCCATGGCGGAGACGGTCAAAGGATAGAGAGGAGCAAGAGAAATGGAAGACCTGGCGGCGGACAAAGGGAGGAGTAGGATGTGGCTAGGGTTTCGAGACTCCGTCTGTCCGACTTAAATAGCCAGAGGATCACCTCGAACGACGAGCCAGAGCGGCACCACCAGAGGAGACGCCCGTCGGACCATTGGGTTTCCGGAGCGGCACCACGTGACGTCCACACCCGAATACGAGGAGATGTCAGTCGATCCGTTGGGTTTCCGCAATAAACGAACAAATGTGACTATGCACCATGGCAGCGTCTCTCGAACAAGCAATTCCATGCCTCACCGAGTAAACAGTAAGTGTTCATACCTGACCCCTTTCCACTGGGTTTTCGCAGTTAAAGAAATGAACGTGACTGTGGGTAATGCCAAACTGTGCCTTTGTGGGATTGACGCCTGTGCCTCTCCATCTGATCGAGTCGACAGAATTATTCGGAACACAAACACAGACGAGCGTGACTCTATATAATACCACAGCATGCCCGTGCCTCTCCATCTGATCGAGTCCACGCCTGTATCAAGAAATATACGTAACATCAAGAAAGAAGCGTGGCTGTACTTTTATAAACAAGGAAATAACATTTTTTTAGGGTAGGAAATAAACTTTTAAAAACAGCGTTTCTCAAATAGGCCATTCGGTGCGTCACTGAGTCAACAGTGAGTGTTCACATCTCAACCCACTCCGCTGGGTTACCCCAATTAAAGAAACGAACATAAACTATACGTAATGCAAAATGATGCCTGAGGGAGTCCTGGATAAGGGGATATCCGGACAGCCGGACTATACACATCGTCCGGACTATAGAAGCATCAAGATACAAGACTGAAGACTTCCGCTCGTGTCCGGATGGGACTCTCCTTTGCGTGGAAGACAAGCTTGGCGATCCGGATATTATATTTCCTTCCTTGTAACCGACTCCATGTAAACCCTAGCTCTCCGGTGTCTATATAAACCGGAGAGGATGGTCCTTAGAAGGCCGATCACAATTACAATCATACCATCATAGGCTAGCTCTTAGGATTTAGCCTCTATGATCTCGTGGTAGATCTACTCTTCTACTACACATATCTTCAATATTAATCAAGCAAGAAGTAGGGTTTTACCTCCATCGAGAGGGCCCGAACCTGGGTAAACATTATGTCCCTTGCTTGATGTTACCATCAGCCTAAGATGCACAGATCGGTACCCCCTACCCAAGATCCGCCGGTTTTGACACCGACATTGGTGCTTTCAATGAGAGTTCCTCTGTGTTGTCGCTGCAAAGGCTCGATGGTTTGTCTCATTGTCAAGGACGACATCACCTCGGGGGAAGCGCTGGCTGTAGGCCAGACTCTCCGGCTTGGCGGCTTCATTATGACCGCCCCATCGGCTGTCGCACCGATGATGACCTCTCCGGTTATCACGCATAACCTTCGCATCAATTCGGAGCTTGCCGAACAGATGGATCCGATAGAGCTCTCCTCTCTTAACGAGCTCTTGGATCGCATCGCCGCTTTGGGAGTTGCTACGGACTACGGCCGGATTGGGCTTAAACCTGACCAGAGGGACATTAGATCCCCGCCGGCCACCCATGAGATAGCGGTAGTGGAGGAACCACACGTGGGTTGCCCCTGGATGAATTATGTCCGGATCACCGAACTTAGTGAGCCAAACACCCACCCAAAGGAAGACATGACCCAGGTCCCGGACTTAGAATCAGGCGTTGTGCCGAAGGGATTAGGTAGTACTCCAGATCCCGAACTGTCAGGCTCGGTACTTCCCGTGCCCCCGGGTGTCAGATCGGATCAGAATCCGGATTCAGCCAACGACGCCCGCTTGGACTTAAACCGTCTCTCCCGTATCAGGCAGGAGCGCCACAAGACGGTACACCGTTACTGGGTCAGATTCCTCCTTGCTCTTAATAAGGTCAAGGACTGCCACAAGGAGGATGTAGTTTCTCTTTTCTGCAGAAACTGCACGAACAAAGGACTCCTTAATGCTATAAGTCGCCGTGACATAGTGCAATTTACGGACTTGGCAACCATAGTGCAGAAGTACTGTGCGATGGAAAGCGCCTGGAACACCCTAACAGTATTTCGGGATAGTACGACCCTCACTAGAACCTTTGTCCGAGCTAAACGGCCGAACTCTCGTAAGTCGACCAACTCAATTCCTAAGAAACCAAAACCCGCCCCAGGGCATGGAACCGTATTGGAAGAATGGCTCAACGTCCCATGTAAGCTTCACAGCACGCCGGATGCAACGCCGACCCATAGCCTTAGAGCATGTTGGATACTCCGGCAGGTAGCCAAGAGTGGCGAGGATCTCCTCGAGAGCCATAAAGAAGAACCACATCCCGCCAAGGAACACAATAAGGTACTGACAGTCTTCGAGACCTTCGCCTCAAACAATAGGCGCAAGAGAGAACATTGAAGCTCCGCTAAAATTTGCCATGTGGCAAAAATAAATCCATGGAACGACACTGCTATAACCTTCAATGCCAGTGACGAACCCCAATTCCAGTCCGTCCGGGCGCCGGCCGCTCTGGTCCTCAGCCCAATAGTGGACGGCTTTTGGATCACTAAAGTACTCATGGACGGCGGAAGCCGATTAAACTTAATCCATGAAGAAACACTCAAGAAGATGGAGATTGACAAAAGCCGCATTGAATAAAGTGGCACAACCTTCAAGGGAATTATCCCTAGTCGGGAGGCACGGTGTGCGGGAAAAATCACACTCGATGTGGTATTTGGCACCCCAGAGAATTACAGGTCCGAAGAAATCACCTTCCAAGTGGCTCCTTTCAACAGCGGATACCACGCCCTTCTAGGGCGGGACGCATTTGCAAGCTTTCAAGCCATACCCCATTACGGGTATGTGAAGCTTAAAATGCCCGGACCCAATGGAATCATCACTCTAGCTAGTGATCCGGGCGTCGCACTCCGCGGCGAAAACAAAACCGCAACACTAGCCTTGGAAGCACTATCCGAAGCCCTAGCGGCAGAAGAATTAACAACACTGCACGCTACCGTGGACAGGGACGACGTGATACTCGACAAGCGACCCAAGTCCACCTCATTCAAACCCGTAGATGAGATAGTCAAATTCCAAGTTCACCCAATGGACCCCACGAAGACAGCATCCATCGGGACATAGTTGAACCCCGCTATGGATGCCGCACTGCGCGACTTGTTACGCGAGAATTGGGATATCTTCGCCTGGCACCCATCGGACATGCCAGGCATCCCACGCGAATTGGCCGAACACATCCTTAACATACTGAAGGGATACAAACCTGTTAAACAGACCCTAAGGCGATTTTCGGAGCCCAAACAGCAAGCCATGGGGGAGGAGCTAGCCAAGCTACTTGAGGCCGGATTCATCAAAGATATCAAACATCCGGATTGGCTGGCAAACTTGGTAATGGTGCCAAAGAAGGACAAATCCTGGCGCCTGTGCGTCGACTTCAAAGACCTTAACAAGGCTTGCCCCAAGGATCCCTTTCCCCTCCCTCGCATCGATCAAATCATCGATGCCACAGCCGGACACAACTCGCTGTGTTTCCTCGACGCATAATTTGGATACCATCAAATAAAGATGGCAGAGTCCAACCATGCTGCAACAACTTTCATAACGCCATATGGCCCTTTTTGCTTCAACACTATGCCTTTCGGGCTTAAGAATGCCGGAGCAACCTATCAACGCATGATTCAAACATGCCTGGAAAAGCAAATCGGCAAAACAATGGAGGCACATGTGGATGACGTAGTCATAAAAACAAGGCACGTCGAAACCCTAATAGATGACTTGAGTCTTACGTTCGACAACCTACGAACATAGGACATCAAGCTGAATCCGGAGAAATGCGTTTTCAGCATCCCCTCCGAAAAACTGCTGGGCTTCATCGTTTCCAATAGAGGAATTGAAGCTAATCTGGCAAAAATCCGAGCTCTGTCGTAGTTGGCTATACCAACAGACCTCAAACACATCCAGAAACTAGCTGGATGCGTGGCTTCTTTGAGCCGCTTTATCTCCAGGTTAGGAAAAAAGGCATTGCCTCTTTACTACCTTCTTCGACGCACCAAACACTTTGTGTGGACGGATGCAGCCGCGGCCGGACTCGATGAAATAAAGACCTTATTGGCCAATAATCCAATCCTAATAGCGCCAAATATCGGAGAACCTATGCTGTTGTACATAGCTGCAACACATCAAGTTGTAAGCGCAATACTCGTCATCGAACGAGAGGTTGACGAACACAAATTCCCACTACAGAAGCCGGTTTATTACGTATCCATGATCCTGACCCCATGCAAATCCCGATACCCACACTATCAAAAGATAGCATACGCGGTCTTCATGTCATCCCGAAAGCTACGACACTACTTTAAAGAGTGTTCGATTACGGTGTCCTCGGAAGTAGCACTAAACGGTATAATAAATAACCGCGATGCCACGGGCCGGATTGCCAAATGGGCCATCGAGCTCCTTCCGTTTGACATAACATACAAGCCTCGGTGGGCTATCAAGTCGCAAGTATTAGCTGACTTCGTCGCCGAATGGACGGAAGCCGAACTCCCTAAAGAGTACGACGCGTACTCTAACTGGATCATGCACTTTGACAGCTCTAAGATGCTGCCGGATTGGGAGCAGGCCTAGTCCTGACCTCTCCCACCGGAGACACGGTCCAATACATCCTCCAAATATTATACACAGACTCCAACAATGTAGCCGAATATGAGGCTCTGTTGCATGGTCTTCGGATGGCAGTCTCTATGGGCATTCAACGCCTAGAGGTGCGCGGGGATTCAAACCTTGCAATATCACAAATAAATGGAGACTTTGATGCCAAGGATCCGAAAATGGCGGCCTATCACAATGTTGTCCTTAAAATGTCAGCTCCGTTCGAGGAGCTCGAATTCCACCATGTGGCTCGAGAAAACATTCAAGCGGCAGATGTCCTTGCCCGCATCGGCGCTAAACGCGACCCTATCCCACCTAACATGTTCTTGGCAAGGCTGTTCAAGCCATCCACGATATGGGAAGGGGAGTCCGGCAATACCAGCACGGATCCGAATACATCCCCAGATTCCGAACTATCAGACATAATCGGAGGTTCTACCACCGAAATAACATCGTCAGCCCACGAAATAATGGCTGTGGTCGCCCCATGGACTGAGCCTTTCTTGGCCTACTTAAATAGGCAGGAGCTCCCTGAAGACCAAAATGAAGCATGCTGCATTATCCAGCATTCTAAAGCTTACAAAGTGCATGAAGGGGAACTCTATAAGAAAAGTGTGACCGGAGTGCTCCAAAGGTGCATCTCCGAAGAGCAAGGGCGGCAACTCTTGGCTGAAATCCATGCCGGACTGGGCGGGCACCATGCTGCGGCTCGAGCACTAGTCAGCAAGGCCTTCCGTACAAGTTTCTATTGGCCGACGGCCCGAGCAGACGCACAGGACCTTGTCCAACACTGCGTCAGTTGCCAACTCTTTGCAAATAAGAGTCACATGCCCCCTACCGCTCTCCAAACAATCCCCATAACTTGGCCTTCACGGTCTGGGGGCTTGATATGGTTGGACCTCTTAAAGGGGGAAGCCACAAGAAAACTTATTTATTGGTCATGGTAGACAAGTTCACCAAATGGATAGAAGCCAAACCAGTGAAAACGGCCGAATCCGGACCAGTGATAGACTTTATATCTGGGGTCGTACACTGATACGGTGTCCCCCACAGCATCATCACCGATAATGGCTCAAATTTCATGGCCAATGAGGTGAAATCTTGGTGCGGCAAAATGGGCATTAAGCTCGACTATGCTTCCGTCTACGATCCTCAAACAAATGGCCAGGTCGAACGGACAAACGGTCTCATCATGAGCGGCATCAAACCCAGACTAGTGCGATCCTTGACAGAGTCGGATACTCATTGGGTCGAGGAGCTCGACTCCGTACTCTGGGGACTGCGGACCACGCCGAATCGCACCACCGGATATACACCATTTTTCATGGTGTACGGTGCGGAAGCAGTACTACCTTGCGACATAATACACGATTTGCCACACGTACGCATGTACGAAGAGAAGGAAGCCGAGTTAGATCGGCAGGATAATTTGGATGCCCTGGAGGAGGAACGCGATGTCGCTAAGGCCTGCTCTGCATTCTATCAGCAACAGGCTCGACGATACCAAAGCAGAGAAGTGTGGGCCAAAACTTACAATATTGGCGAACTCGTTCTACGCTTACCAGAAAAGAAGAAGGACAAGCTCAAACCCAAGTGGGAAGGCCCCTTCATCATCGACAAAGTTCTCACCGGAGGAGCGTACCGCTTATGTAATGCGTCTGATAACAGACTTGAGCCGAACCCATGGAACGCGGTCAGACTCCGGAGATTCTATGCCAAGTGCCGAACTCAATGTTCGTCTCCTTAACCCTCCTTTTTCAATTATGCTCCCTCCCTTTTCCTTTCTCGATCTTTTTCTTTTCACACACAGTATTTAATACAGCACGGACTCTCGGATTACTCCGTCCGCACTATGGGTGTAAACTTTACCTTGGGGCTTCCTATACACAAGCTTAATATAAATTACTTTCAGGGCTTTTTGCCCGTCACACATGCGTTTCTTTTTCCATGTGCGCCTTTCCTTCACCATTATATGCATCGATATGACTTAAGACGTGGTCAAGCTGGGTTGCCTAGCTCCTGTGTTTATTCCCAACGTTCCCGTTAATTCGGCTAGGGCATAAAGGGAGCACCTATGCGATTGTTACTGCCGATTGAGCCGTATGTGTACCTCAGACTGGGTGAAGCCGAAAGCTAGTTTCCTTAAGAGAATATTCGGTCGTTGAACAAAAGATGTCTTCGTTTATTATAACATTAATCCCTAGAAGTTTTGTATCCTGCGCTTTGGTTTGCAGTCCGGACATGTGCTTTGACACATGCTTACCTAGGGAAAGGAACCCTTAACGGAACTATTCTCCCTGGAAGATATTTCTTACTATCCATGTAATATAACATAACTAGTTGGGTACTTGTCTGTTCAAGCACTTATGACCCCTACGCCTTGTTTCCACGCATACCCCGGTTTTGTATAACCGAGCGGGTATTCGGACACACCCCGAACTTTAGGATCCGGGGGCTGAAGCGAAAAGGTCCGCCATGACAAATGATTTTAATCCGGCTAGGGGCTACTTATGTCCATCGAATTACACAGTCATTCGGACTGATTATATTCATCCTCTATACCATCCAACAGGCTATCTAGCTTACAATCCTGTTGCGAATACTTTGCGGCTAACGCCACCTGGTAATATACTAGACTCACGGGAATTTCTTGCCCATCTAGCCCGGCCGGTCCAACTTCGGCCGTATGGTTCGGGTCCAGCTTGGTGTAGCGCGTCTTCACCATAGCCCATGGTTCTCTTGCACCTTGCCGGCAGGCTGATATCTTCCACAAACGGAAGCGCCGCCGTGCTCCTTGAAGCATGCCAACAAGCCCCCCATGCCATCTGACGGGGAGCTTGCTAGCCACAGAGACTGCGCAATGCCCTGCATCACCTGCCCAGCTCGCTCGTGTAGTTGTGAGAGGTCCTGCAGTAAGTCACCTGCAGATGTGGGTGTCTCCTCCTCAGGGCGACCCGTTAGCATTCCTACAAACACAACTTTTTCAATATACTTCCTCGCCGAACTATGCTATAGTTCGTCTAAGGACTTACCATAAATGCCGCGGCAAAGCCTTTTATTCTCCTTTACGGAGTCCGCCAGCTGCGCACGGACGTATTTTAATTCTACGTCCAGTCGAACATTGGCATCTTGGAGAGCATTCTTCTCCTGCTTAACTGGCATAAGAATGCGCTCGCCGGCCTTTAGTTGCCTTTGGAGATGCGACTCGTCATCCCTCCCGCCCTCCGGATTTACTCCGGGGTTGTCTACGGAACTTTCTGTTAAATTTGTCATACCAGCCAGTTGCCAACTGGTGCATTTTCATACAATTGAGATAAATGTTACCATACGAGGCATTCTGGGATTCCTCTAGCCTGGCAACTGTGGCCCTCAGTTGGGTCTTGCACTCCTCTAGCTCCTGAGACAATTGCTCATTCTTATCTACAAGAACTTGCACATAAATTGATACTTAAAACTGTTGTTTGAACCGTTTCAAGTCTCAGGGGCTACTACTATACATACTCATCAAAACTTTCTTACCCGTATATCTTTGGTATACTGGACTGTCGTCCGGGCGAGTCCCCTCTGAGCAGCTCAGATGTTTGCGTCTCCTGAATTGAAGGCATTAAATGCCTCTTCGGAAATGATGTTGTGGCGAAGCACGGACCGTCGATGCCGGTGATTCATGGCACTCTCTAGTTCCGAATTTGTGGCAGAGAGCATATCTACGTCCTCTATCGGAGGACTATGCGGCGTCGCCCCTAGGTCCGCCTCCTCTCTCGAAGTTGGTCCTGGAGCCCGACTGGTGGAGGCGTGGTTGGCGGGATCCCCGGATATAGTCCGGATGCTCCTTTTCCTGCCAGGATGTAAAGGTCGCTGTCATGCTTCAAATAAACAATAATGATGTGACAGGTTGCTTTCTTACCTCTTTAGAGGTGTGTTGGCTCTGATCGCCTTCCTCTTGAGCCTACCCAATCCGGACGCCTGTGGCTGACGGGTCCCTAGGGGCTCAGCCCTGCGCTCTAAACGTAGCTTCTGCAAAAGCACGGCGTATTAGGGATAGGGCGTGAAATCAGGAAAGAATCCTCTTTGGAGGATTGAGTCTTCGGCCTGGCTTACACGCGACGAAGGTAATAGTCCGGGATAATCAGCGGTGATAGCCACTGGGGCGCCGTCACGGCTCGCCCGATAAAATATCCCGTCGACAAGCTCCATGGCCTCATCTGGGTCTTCTTCAAGTCCTGGATCTAGGGCCCTTTCGGGGTCCTCTAGCTGCGGGGAAGGCCTGGAGATTCCTTCCATGTCCGTCCTCAGTTCCTGCTTAGAAATATCGATGCAGGTAAATTTAGCAAAGAACGCCACAATAAGTGAAGCGATAAAATAAATGACGACTTACCCAGTTTGGGGGATTGTACATGGAGAATCCGTCCCACGGTTTGATATGGAGGAATTCTTCCTCTTTTGCTTTGTACAGGTCGGACAGTATCCTTGCCAGAGCGGTGGGGGAGTCCGGACCCTTACGGCCACAGCGGGTGGCATCGTCTGTCCCGTTGTAGTGCCACATGGGATTGCTCCGATATTGAAGCGGTTGCACTCCCCGCATTATGCATATTGCCATCACCTCGACTATCGTCAGTCCGGATTTGGCCAGTAACTTTATCCTGCTCATCTGGAAATGTACTTCCCTGGAATCCTCTTCTTGGGGGCCTCGGGGGCGCTAGCTTAGACGTGCCCTCGGCGGGGTGTTACTGAACTTGGGGAGTCTTGTCCGGACTCGATCCGGAAGGGGAGCGTCGTCAATATAAAACCACTCTGAAGTTCAGTTATCTGGTGCCTTCTTGGGAGTACCGGATAGGTATCCGGTCTCAGCGATACGCCATACTTCGGCCCCGCCCACTTGACATAGGGATTCTCCCTGGTTGCGGGGGACAAGGCAGAACAGCTTCTTCCACAATCCAAAATGAGCCTCGCAGCCTAGAAAAAGCTCACAAAGGGCGACATACCCTGCTATATGTAGTATGGAGGCTGGGGTAAAGTTGTGCAACGGGAGGCCGTAGAACTCCAAAAGACCATGAAGGAATGGATGAATAGGAAACCAGACGCCCCTTAACAGATGCGGAATTAGGCATATTCGCTCCTCTGGAGACGGATTGGGGGATCTCTCCGCCTGTTCTCCGCTGTTATAGGTGGCCACTCCGGCTCGGATAGGGACCATGAATGCCGGCGGGAGGAGCCCTTGGGTTTGTAACTTTACCAAATGGCTGTGGGAAACTGAACACTCTTCCCTGTCCCCTGGTTTGGGGCAAGGCGAGCGAGCAGAAGAGTTGCGACGACCAGCCATGTTGGAATTGTTTTTTCTGGGCGCTCTGTTGGATGCTTGCTCTAGGAGGGAGAGTGAGGTCTGGATCTGGGAGTCCTCGTCTCTTCAAATAGACGGCTCGCCCGAAGGACCGAGGGTGGCAAATGCAAAAATGCCCTGACTCCTCGCATTCGCTCGACACGTGTGAATGGTCATTATTGAAACACTGAAGCCGAGGAGTACAACATTGATGAAGATGCCGGACACTGTTCGTCATGAGGGGAACATTGGAGTATTCGGAGGAGGAACCCGCCTTGCAATGCCGAAAACAAGACTGCGCACCGGACTCATCGTCATTGAAGCCTGGTTCAGGGGCTACTGAGGGAGTCCTAGATAAGGGGGTATCCGGACAACCGGACTATACACATCGTCCGGACTATAGAAGCGTCAAGATACAAGACTCAAGACTTCCGCTCATGTCCGGATGGGACTCTCCTTTGCGTGGAAGACAAGCTTGGCGATCCGGATATTATCTTTCCTTCCTTGTAACTGACTCCATGTAAACCCTAGCTCTCCGGTGTCTATATAAACCGGAGAGGATGGTCCTTAGAAGGCCGGTCACAATTACAATCATACCATCATAGGCTAGCTCTTAGGGTTTAGCCTCTACGATCTCGTGGTAGATCTACTATTGTACTACACATATCTTCAAAATTAATCAAGCAGGAAGTAGGGTTTTACCTCCATCGAGAGGGCCCGAACCTGGGTAAATATTGTGTCCCTTGCTTCCTGTTACCATCAGCCTAAGACGCACAGATCGGGACCCCCTACCCGAGATCCGCCGGTTTTGACACCGACAATGCCTTTGTGGGCTGCCGGCAGTGCCTCTCTTCTGTTTTAGTCGACGGAAGCATTCAGAACATAAACCAGGCAAGTGTGACTCTATTTAAAACTGGACCATGCCTTTGTGAGTTTCACAACCATGCCTGTCGCCCGAAACATACACCCCGTCATCAGTACGCAAGTCATGGCGCCACTTAACACAGAACCGTGATTCTTTGTAATTCCACACCATGCCTTTCTGGGATTCACGCCCGTGCCTCTGACCCGAAATATTGCAACACAGAGAACCACAAAAGTCCACGAGTTTAAGAGTACAAATCATGATCCTGCTTACTATAGAACTGAGACTACATGGACTCCAGGTCCGTGCTTTTCATATTTGTGTCTCTAGAATCGGCCACGCTTTCACCTTCATGTTTTGGCACCGTGACGTGCGTTCTTTGCTTGAAAACCGTGACTTCTACATCAACGCAACTGCCAGCCTAACGTGACTCAGCCTAATGGAAAAACGTGCCTCCAAAGACTCCATGACCGTGCGTATCCAAGTGAACAAGTAAGCAGAATCATTTGAACCAAAACTACGCACGGTTCACATAAACGTGCTCCCCGCAGGCGAACGAAGTGCCTGTGGTGGAAGCACAACCGTGTGCTGCATGACAGTAGCCTACTCATCTACATGTACCAACAAACGAAATAATGCCCGTGCCTCTCCATCTGGTCGAGTCGACGGAATTATTCTGAACACAAACACAGACGAACCTGACTCTATATAATACCACACCATGCATATGACTCTCCATCAGATCGAGTCAGTGCCTTTATCGAGTACTACACACAACAACAACAAAGAACCATGACTGTGCTTTTGAAAACAAGGAAAGAAGCTTTCAAAAACATCTTCAATAGTGAGTGTTCGCATCTCAACCCATTCCGCTGGGTTACCCCAACTAAAGAAACGAACGTGACTCTAGCTAATAAGAAGACTTGCCTCCGCCGGATTCATGTCCATTCCTCTCCAACAGAATGAGTGAGTGCAATCATTTCGAAATACCAAAAGCATACACCCATGGTAATGTTACCCTGACCGTGCGTAATGCAACCCTATGCCTCTGTCGGCTGACCGGCCGTGCCTCTCCATCTGAATGAGTCGACAGAAGCATTCGAAACAGAAACACGGGCGAGTGTGCCTCTGTATAAAACAGCACCATGCCTTTGCGGGACGCACGCCAGTGCCTGTGACCCAAAATATTGCCAAGAGGCACGAAAGTCCACGCGTTTATGAGTACAAGTCATGATGCTACCTAGTACAGAACCGTGGCTATACGGACTTCAGGTCCGCGTTTTGCTTGAAAAACGTGAGATCGTGATGTGCGTTCTTTGCTTGAAAAACGTGCCTTCTACGTCCACACGTCTGTGCGCCTAACAACCAAGGAACGAACCCTGATGGTGCCTCTGTGGGCTGAATGCCCGTGCCTCTCCGTCTGATCGAGTCGATGAAATTATTCAGAACACAAACACATGGAAGCATGACTCTATATTATACGGCAGCATGCCTTTTAGCGCTTCACGCCCATGCCTGTGACCCTTAACACTGCCACGAACATCCACGCCATCCTCAGTGCACAATTCATATTGCTGCCTGGTACAGAACCGTGGCTGTATTCACTTGACATCTGTGCCTCTAATAAATGAAGCGCGACGTAACTCAGTACAGAACTGTGGCTTTTAAAAACAAGTTACTTATGCTTTTAAACACCACGACCCTCGAATCGGCCATCCCGTCCCACACAAAGAAAAGAGTTAGCGTTAAGATCTAAATCCATTATGCCTTGTTTCCACAATAAACATACGAACGTGACTCTGCGAACCATGCGCCCATGGCATTCAGGTCCATGCTCTGCGAGTCAACAGAATCATTTCGATATCGAATAGGCCATTCAGTGCCTCACAGAGTAAACAGTTGGTGTTCACATCTGAACCAATTCCCCTGGGTCTCCCCAGTTAAAGAATGAACCTGACAGTGCCTCTGTCGGTGTAAATATGAACATGGCATCCATGCCATCGCCAGTGCACAAGTCACATTGCTACCTGATACAGAACCGTGGCTGTATTCACTTGTGCCTCTAATAAATGAAGTGCGACGCAACTCAGTACAGAACCGTGCCTTTTAAAAACACGCGACTCTCGAATTGGCCATCCCGTGCCTCACAAAGTAAACAATTAGCCAACGTGACTCTATATAAAACCACACCATGACTTTGCAAGCCCGTGCATGTGACCCGAAACACTGCAAAACAGAAAAGCCACGAACGTACATGTCATACTTGGTCCAGGACCGTGGGTGCAGAGACTTGAGGTCCCGTTCTTCATAAGTAACAACGCCTAATTACAAATATACTGGAAACCAAAATATATCTTCTTAACAAAGTACACTGACAACGAAATTTTAAAAGACAAAATAAGAAACTCCAGCCCACTGCTTAACAACATCAAATGCACACAACAGCCAAGCACGCTGTTGTATACTTATTCCCCACTAAACTTCTTGCTGGTTTACTCTCCGCGCAGTTCATCAATCAGCTCCTTCATATACTCGCAACATTGCCTAAAGCTGCCCCCGATTCCTCCAACAGCCGTACGTGTTTCTTAAGGAGATATTCCTTCTCAACCATAATTTCTACGATAGTGGCGCCCGCCTTCTCCAAATCTGATCTTGTTTTCTCGAAGAGCTTCTGCTACTCGTAGATGATCTCCATTAGCTGCTCCTAAGTGTTTTCAACCTTTGGAATTGAAACCAAGGCATTCATCTGATGGAGCAGGTTATTGAGAGTAGTTAACAAGGAGTTAACAGTTTGTTCGCCTCCAAGACGAGTTAGCTTGCTTGAAGCAAAGCCAACCCGCAAGGCCTCCCCATCACCATGGGACCTCTTAGCACTTGCCGTCGCCGCCCCGCTCACAATTCCCTTCTTCTTTCTCGAGCCACAACTGCTCCCCAATTCTACAGAAGGGGACTTCTGTTGAAGACCATGACACAGCCTAACCCTAGCTCCTATTGACTGTAAATCATTGTCAGCAAGACACACCCGCATCAAATTAGGAATCAGCTAACCACAATAATTCATGTTTCAAAAACTAAATCAAGTAGGAGAAACAAAGAAAAAACAAATGAAGGAAAAACAGAAATAGAGTGAACTTACAGACGAGGAACCCTCGCCGGCCGGGATCTCCTCCCGTGACAGGGCATGGCAGTCCGGAGAATTCTTCTTCTTCCCAACCATGGCGGACACAGTCAAAGGATAAAGAGGAGCAAGAGAAATGGAAGACCTGTCAGCGAACAAAGGGAGGAGTAGGATGTGGCTAGGGTCTCGAGACTCCATCGCTCCGCCTTTAATAGCCGGAGGATCACCTCGGACGGTGAGCCAAAGCAGCGCCATCGGAGGAGACGCCCGTCAGACCATTGGGTTTCCGGAGCGGTGGCACGTGGCGTTCACACCCGAATACGAGGAGACGCTAGTCGATCCGTTGGATTTCCGCAATAAATGAACGAATGTGACTCTGCACCATGGCTCTCTGGGCTGCACGGTTGTGCCTGCCCATGTAAATAATAACGTGACTCTTCACAATACAACGTCGTGGCTTCCTGGAACAGACGACCATGCAAAGATTATACCACAGCGGCGTCTCCCGAACAAGTCATTCCATGCCTCATACCTGACCTGTTTCTGCTGGATCTTCTCAATTAAAGAAATGAACATGACTGTGGGTAATGCCAAACTGTGCATTTGTGGGATTGACGCCCATGCCTCTCCATCTGATCGGGTCGACAGAATTATTCGGAACACAAACACAGACGAGCGTGACTCTATATAATACCACACCATGCCCGTGTCTCTCCATCCGCTCGAGTCCACGCCTTTGTCGAGTAATATACATAACATCAAGAAAGAAGCGTGGATGTTCTTTTAAAAACAAGGAAATAACCTTTTAAAAACAGTGTTTCTCACATAGGCCATTCGGTACGTCACAGACTCAACAGTGAGTGTTCGCATCTCAACCCATTCCGCTGGGTTACCAATTAAATACAGGCCATTCAGCAGTGCCTCTCCATCTGTTTGAGTCGACGGAAGCATTCAGAACAGAAAACACACGAGTGTGACTCTATATAAAACCGTACAAAGCATTTGTGAGTTTCACAATCGTGCCTATCGCCCGAAACATACACTCCGTCATGAGTACGCAAGTCATGGTGCCACTTAACACAGAACTGTGATTCTTTCTAATTCCACACCATGCCTTTGTCGACTTCACGCTCGTGCCTCTGACCCGAAATATTGCAACACAGAGAGCCACGAAAGTCCACGAGTTTAAGAGTAGAAACCATGACCCTACATGGACTTCAGGTCTGTGTTTTTCATTTTCGTGTCTCTCGAATCGGCCATGCTTTCACCTTCATGTTTTGGCACCGTGACGTGCGTTATTTTCTTGAAAAACGTGACTTCTACATCGACGCGACTGCGTGCCTAACATGACTCAACCTAATGGAAAAACGTGACTCAATAGACTCGACGCCCGTGCGTATCCAAGTGAACGAGTAAGCGGAATCATTAGAACCAAAACTACGCACGGTTCAGCAAAACATGCTCCCCGCGGGGGAACGAAGTGCCTCTGGTGGAAGCACAACCGTGTTCTTACTGCTAACACGCGACATCCATGACCTTAGCCTACTCATCTACATGTACCAACAAATGAAACAACACGACGACAATGCAACGCATAAATGCCTTACAGATTCATGGCACCACAAAAGGCCACAAGCCCCAATGCAAAGGAAAAACACGCTACAAGCTCTCTGCCTACATTCCAGCAACGTTCTTGATCGGCTGGTGGGCGAGCACATCTTCAATCTCCTTCTTCGTCGCCTCATAACTTTCCTCCATAGCAGCAAAGGAATCCTCCACCAGGCTCTTGTAATTGACGAGGACCTCAGCCTTCTCATCCATAAGCTGCCCCACTTCGCCCGACAGCTTCTGCACCAACGCATGGCTCTCCTCATACAGATTCTTCAAGCGGGCGGCCTCCCGATCCTTCTGCTCGAGCTCGTTGAGAAGCTTCTCATTCTCACGCACAGATCGAACTATAAGACCAGTGGACTTCTCCACATAGGTATTGCTCTGCTGCAGCAACTTCTCCAAGCGAGCGATGAACTGCTGCTGCTTAATTAGCTCATCGAGCAAGTCATCGCTGGCTAAGGAATTATGTACTACCATCTTGCCAAGATCGTCTCCATGGCGAATGCGCTTGTGGGAGGAATCGCATCCATGCGAGAAATTGTTCGACACCTGGGCAACGGGGCAGGATATTCCTGCCACCGCTACGGCATAGCGGCGGCACCTATCCCTTCTTTCCGCGGCTTTTGTCCTCGCTGCCTGGTTGCTTGAACACCCAGAACCCCTCTTACCGGCCATGGCGAAAGCAAGGAGCTACCAGCAAGAAAGAGGTGGCTGTCAGAATTTTTATAACATACGCACACAAGTCAGATGGTCAAACGGAGTAACCGGCGCCTCGAATTCTCCCAATATCTCTTAAATTCCTCAAATTCTGCACACCTAGGAAACACCAGTACTATCATTTCGTATCCCTGTGCATTCGTCCACACCACAACCACTCAACTTCTTTCCAATGGTCCCTACATATTCAGTAGAAAACATCTCAAACACAGTTTACTTACTGTGTACGTCTGTCTGTATTCCAGAGAACTTACTGTCGAATTCATACCATTATCCATTGACATTTTTTGTTTTGAAATGATTTTTATATCAAAATCTTACTCCAGGTGACTCGTTCATGACGCTACCTAGTACAAAAATGTGGCAATACGAACTTCAGGTCCATGTTTTGCTTGAAAAACGTGGCATCCTAATGTGCGTTCTTTGCTTGAAAAACGTGCCTTCTACATCCACACGTCTATGCGCCTAACAACCAAGGAATGAACCCTGACGGTGCCTTTGTGGGCTGAACGCCCGTGCCTCTCCGTCTGATCGACTCGACGGAATTATTTGGAACACAAACACACGGGAGCGTGAATGTATATTATACGCCAGGCATGCCTTTTAGCGCTCCACGCCCATGCCTGTGACCGTTAACACTGCCACGAACATCCACGCCATCGCCAGTGTAAAAGTCATGTCGCTGCCTGGGATAGAACTGTGGCTGTATTCACTTCACGCCTGTGCTTCTAATAAAAGAAGCGCCACGCAACTCAGCACCAAGCCATGGCTTTTAAAAACAAGGAGCTTACGCTTTTAAACACCTTGACTGTCGAACCGGCCACTCGCAAAGTAAACTTTTAGCATTAACATCTAAACCCATTCTGCTTTGTTTCCATAATAAACATACGAAATGTGACGCTCCGACAGACCCAACCATGCCCTCATGGCATTCATGTCCGTGCCTCTTCTTCTGAACGTCTCAACGGAATCACTTCGAACACAAATACAGGATACCATGCCGTACCTTCCTGGGACCCATGACCGTGCGCAGAATATACCACACCAGCGTGTCTCGAATAGGCCATTCCGTGCCTGACAGAGTAAACAGTGGGTGTTCACCATGACTTTGAACCAAACTGTGCCTTTCTGCGATTAACGCTTGTGCGTCTCCATCTGATCGAGTCAACGGAATTATTCTGAAACCAAACACAAACGAGCGTGACTCTACATAATACCACACCAAGCCTATGCCTCTTGACTCACTGTGCCTCACAGAGTATATAGAGTCACACTCGCCCGTGTTTTTGTCGAAACAGTGAATAGTGGGTGCTCACTGTTGAAGTTGATCGGTCATGCCTCTCCGTCTGAACGAGTCGACAGAAGCAACCGAAACAGAAACATGGGCGAGTGTGACTTTGTATAAAACAGTCCCATGCCTTTGTGGGCCGCACGATAGTGCATGTGACCCGAAATATCACAGAGAGGCGCGAAAGTCCACGCGATTATGAGTACAAATCATGACGCTACCTAGCACAAAAACGTGGCAATACTAACTTCAGGTCCGTGTTTTGCTTGAAAATGTGGGATCCTGATATGCGTTCTTTGCTTGAAAAACGTGCCTTCTACATCCACGCGTCTGTGCGCCTAACAACCAAGGAACGAACCCTGATGGTGCCTTTGTGGGCTGAACGCCCGTGCCTGTCTGTCTGATCGAGTCGACGGAATTATTCGGAACACAAACACACGGGAGCATGACTCTATATTATACGGCAGCATGCCTTTTAGCGCCGCACGCCCGTGCCTTTGACCCTTAAGAATGCCATGAACATCCACGCCATCGTCAGTGCACAAGTCATGTCGCTGCCTGGTACAGAACCATGGTTGTATTCACTTCATGCCCGTGCTTCTAACAAAAGAAGCGCCACGCAACTCAGCACCAAGCCGTGGCTTTTAAAAACAAGGAGCTTACGCTTTTAAACACCTCGACTGTTGAACCAGCCACTCGCAAAGTAAACTTTTAACGTTAACATCTAAACCCATTCCACTTTGTTTCCATAATAAACGTACGAAAACGTGATGCTCCGACAGACCCAACCATGCCCTCATCGCATTCATGTTCGTGCCTCTTCTTCTGAACGTCTCAACGGAATCATTTCGAACACAAATACAGGATACCATGCCGTACCTTCCTGGGACCCATGACCGTGCGCAGAATATACCACACTAGCGTCTCTCGAGTAGGACATTCCCTGCCTGACAGAGTAAACAGTGGGTGTTCACCATGACTTCGAACCAAACTGTGCCTTTCTGCGATTAACGCCCGTGCCTCTCCATTTGATCAAGTCGACGGAATTATTCTGAAACCAAACACAGACGAGCGTGACTCTACATAATACCACACCAAGCCTATGCCTCTCAACTCACTGTGCCTCACGGAGTATACAGGGTCACACTCGCCCCTGTTTCTGTCAAAATAGTGAACAGTGGGTGCTCACTGTTGAAGCTGACCGGCCGTGCCTCTCCGTCTGAATGAGTCGACAGAAGCAATCGAAACAGAAACACGAGTGAGTGTGACTCTGTATAAAATAGTCCCATGCCTTTGTGGGCTGCACGACAGTGCCTGTGACCCGATATATCGCAGAGAGGCGCAAAACTCCACGCGTTTATGAGTACAAGTCATGACGCTACCTAGTACAAAAACGTGGCAATACGAACTTCAGGTCCGTGTTTTGCTTGAAAAACCTGAGATCGTGATGTGCGTTCTTTTCTTGAAAAGCGGGCCTTCTACATCCACGCGTCTGTGCACCTAAGAACCAAGGAATGAACCCTGACGGTGCCTTTGTGGGCTGAACGCCCGTGCCTCTCCGTCTGATCGAGTCGACGGAATTATTCGGAACACAAACACACGGGAGCATGACTCTATATTATACGGCAGCATGCCTTTTAGCGTCGCTCGCCCGTGCTTGTTACCCTTAAGACTGCCACAAGTCATGTCGCTGCCTGGTACAGAACCGTGGCTGTATTCACTTCACGCCCGCGCTTCTAATAAAAGAAGCGCCACGCAACTTAGCACGAAGCTGTGGCTTTTAAAAACAAGGAGCTTACGCTTTTAAACACCTCGACTGTCGAACCGGACACTCGAAAAGTAAAGTTTTAGTGTTAACATCTAAACCTATTCCGCTTTGTTTCCATAATAAACATACGAAACGTGATGCTCCGACACACCCAACCATGACCTCATGGCATTCATGTACGTGCCTCTTCTTCTGAGCGACTCAACGTAATCATTTCGAACACAAATACAGGATACCATTGTCGGTGTCAAAACCGGCGGATCTCGGGTAGGGGGTCCCGAACTGTGCATCTAAGGCTAATGGTAACAGGAGGCTGGGGACCCGATGTTTACCCAGGTTCGGGCCCTCTCGATGGAGGTAATACCCTACTTCCTGCTTGATTGATCTTGATGATATGAGTATTACAAGAGTATATCTACCACGAGATCAGAGAGGCTAAACCCTAGAAGCTAGCCTATGGCATGATTGTTGTTGTGTCCTACAGACTAAACCCTCCGGTTTATATAGACATGGGAGGGGGCTAGGGTTACACAGAGTTGGTTTATAGAGAAGGAGATCTACATCCGAATTGTCAACCTTGCCTTCCACACCAAGGAGAGTCCCATACGGACACGGGATGAAGTCTTCAGTCTTGTATCTTCATAGTCCAACAGTCCGGCCAAAGTATATAGTCCGGAAGTCCGGATACCCCCTTATCCAGGACTCCCTCAGTAGCCCCTGAACCAGGCTTCATTGACGATGAGTCCAGCGTGTAGATTGTCTTCGGCATTCCGAGGAGGGTTCCATCTCCGAATACTTCAAGATAAATTTCGAACACAAGGACCGTGTCCGGCTCTACAAGATAAATCCCATATACCATCGTAGAGAGAATAATAATCCACGAATCTAATCTGCTGACAGCTCTTCGTAGTGGGACATCACGCCACGACTCGGCAATTATTCAAACCGTTTTCTACAACCTGCTTCCGCACATATTGCGAGGCGGTTTCTTTGGCATGTCTTGTCGAAGCAGAGATCGTGTCCCCTTATCGCAGGATCTCCATCAATACGGGCATGGGTAACCCAACCAGCGCCATCAATCGAGGCGCTTGAAAAAATAAGAAATTTTGAGAGGCAAGTGGGGAGGCGCACATTCTGCATCGCCTTTATAGAGGGACAGAGATCTCCCGTTTTCACCCACGCCTTCTTCCTTCTTTGCTCATCCGTTCTCGCACCCTCGAGCTCCAGCGCCCAAGTTCTCACCTTCTCCGTAGGGCCGCAGCATGTCTAGAGCGGGAGGCAAGTGGATGGCCTCCTCTGTCATAGAGGAGAACATCACCAAGCTTCGGGAGGCCGGATACCTGGCCGAGAGCATCGCGCAGAGGCTTCCGGCAGAGGGACATATTACCCCCACCCCGAAGTCTCGGGAGAGAGTAGTATTTCTCCCTCATTTCGTCCACGGACTAGGATTTCCACTCCACCCATTTGTCTGTGGGCTCATGTACTACTACGGGCCAGATTTTCATGATCTGGCCCCGAATTTCGTCCTCAACATCTCGGCGTTCATCGTCGTGTGTGAGGCACTCCTCCGCATCAAGCCTCACTTCGGCCTGTGGTTGAAAATCTTCTGCGTGAAGCCGAAGATCATAAGTGGCTAACAGGCGGAGTGCGGAGGCGCCATGGTGGGCAAGATGCCCAATGTTACATGGCTCAACGGCTCCTTCATGGAGACCATAAAACGATGGCAATCAGGGTGGTTCTACATCACCGAGCCATGCGATGCCAACTGGATGGCGGCCCCCAAATTTAGATCCGGAATCCCCATGCGGCTCACTTCTTGGGAAAAGAAGGGTCTGGCCTAGGGCGAACCCACGGAGCTGACCGGACTCGAGACCTGCATCAAGAGTATGAGGGACAAGAAGATCAAGCTTGTCAACATGGTCCAGGTCATGCTCATTCGCCTGATTCTCCCGTGTCAAAGACGGGCATTTGATATGTGGGAGTTCGACCCGGACGAACACCAGATGCTGCTGGAGCTCTTCGACATGAAGCACAAAGAAATCTAGAAGGTGTTGTTCAAGACCGGCGAAGTTCCGCCTCCCCTCTCCAAGGACCGTGGGCCGCACTCCTAGCGGAGATGCTGGTTCCGACGCCTTACAAGGTGCCGGAGAAAAAGGCCGAAAAGAAGGCCACGGGGACCTGAAGGGTCTTCAGCACGAGGCCGCACCCGACGCCTCGCCAGAAGAGGACAAGGCGTACTCCTCCCACGAAGGGGAGGAGAATAAGAAGAAGGAGGCCGCCTCAACTGAGGGGGCCGAAGGGTCCAAGAAGGCGGCCGCGGGGACTAGAAAAAGTCTCTGGTGCAGGGCCGTGATAGAGTCATCATCCAAAGATGACGAAGAAGATTCCCCCCTGAGGACGGGGGGAAACGTGAAGAAATTCCCCCTCCCCGTACTAGGGAGGAGAAGGAAAGGAAGGCCGCCCCGTCGGGGGAGGCCGGGATGCTGAAGAGGGGAAAGGCATCCCTTCCAGATCACTCCACTACCGCCGCTTACAGCGACGAGGAGTGGCTGCCCAGGGGCAAGCCTCGGGCGAGGTCGTAAGTATCCGCATTTTGTAATATTTTTCATGCGACTCTGACCTCATGATTTGTAATAACGCTGAATACGTTTATGCAGTCTGGCAGGGTCCAATCTCAGGGTGTCCTCATCGCAGGAATCTCTGGACGAGTTGGAGATGAATTCACTCCCGACGGCCACCTCCCCACGACCTGTGGATGACACCGAGGTGTTGTCCTGGAGGATGCCAGAGCAGGAGGCGACGGTTCCGCAGATGCCCCAAGGCAAAATCCCTGGCGCCGGACACATGGGGGGTAACACTCCCATGGATTATGCTGATGGGAGCCACAGCAAGTCTGGCTCCCAGCCGGTTACTGCGCCGGAGCCTACAAAGGTTCCAGATTCCAGTAAGAAGCCCCTCACAAAGGACGGCGAGCCGGCCGTGCCGATGACCTCCACCCAGCCAGAGGCATCGGATAATTTGTTGGAAGTGCTTCGAGGTGCTTCCATCAATGATGAACACCGCACTCTTATGAGTACGGTCATTGAGAAGGTTCGGTTCACCAAGAGCGGATTGACCGAAGCCTGCACCAGCCTACTAACAGGCTTTGAGGTAAGTAATGAAAAAGTGTGAGGAAATATCCTCTGATAGACAGTAGCCCCTGAAACTCTGTTTGGTGTTCGGAAAAAAAAGCCAAACGGAGGGTCGATTAAAAAACCACAGGAATCTAATAGGACCTGTCTATGTCAACAAGCAGGCATTGCTGCTGACTGCCACTGCGCGCACGACTAAGGTGGCCGGACTCAAGCGCGAACTGGGGCGGGACGAAGAGGAGCTCGGCCTCCTGAATAGGCAACTCGAAGAGAACAAAGGTAAGGGAAACCGCGTCCACGTGTCGTATAGAGGAGAAAAAGTTGATGATGCTAACAAAAAGCATCATGGCTTTTGGTAGGGACCGCGACCGAAGTGGCGGCCCTGAAGGAAGCGCTGTCCACAGCCGAAGCCAAGGCGGATACGGAGCGCACCGAGCGCAACAAGCAAGATGCTCAGGTGGGAGAGGTACAGCAAGAACTCTAGGAGCTCGGCAAGAAGTTCGAGTCCTTGGAGCATGACTTCAGGACGCAAGAGTCCGAGCTTGCGAAGGCCCTCTAGAGTGCGACAGACGCCAAGGCCGAAGCCCAGAAGGCCCTCGAGGAGATCCAGGTGGCCAAGAAGATAGCGGAGGGTAAGGCATTCTTCATGCAAAGCAAGCATGTGGAGGAGTCATTCCTTTTACTTACACGACTTCGGAGCTCTCCAGGGGCATTCACAGATCTGCCACGCAGCATTTCAGATGCCGCGGAGTTCTATCGTGCTGAGGAGGGGAGCTCGACGGAGAAGGTGTTCTGGTCCCAGTACATTGGAACCGAACACCCGATGCCTCTGAGTGACCAACTGAAGCAATTGGTCAAACTCCACAATGCGGCCGAACTGGCCATGAAGAACCTCATAGTCCGGATGTGGCCTGGCGAGCCCCTGCCCGGCAGCTACTTTAGCCTGGTAAAGCAGATGGTGGATGCCTATCCATGGCTCGAAGTTATCAAGCAGTCCATCTGTATTGAGGGCGCCCGACGGGCGTTTGCCCGCGCGAAGATGCACTGGACCAAACTGAATGCTGAGAAGCTTGTGAAGGCCGGACCTCCGGAGGGTAAGGAGCATCGCTACCCCGAAAAATATTATGATGGCGTTATGAAAGGCACTCGGCTTGTGGTAAATGAGTGACCTAAGAACATAATTTTTGAGTGAATGTACTCATGTCGTCTTTGGAATATCAGAACGAGTTTGTTTGCGCTATATAACGCTTTGTTTGATTTAAAATATTACCTTCTCAGTGGCCATTTATCAAAACCTGAAAGTAGGCCAGTCGTCGGCTTCTGCCCCCTTGTAACAAGTATTGGGGTGTTCGTGGAAACCCAAACACTCTTTATCCAAATGTTTGGTCCTTTAAGGAGGTGTTTAGCGCAGCGAACAAGGAAATCGGACTATTCGGCTTTATAACTCTCACTTGGCCATAGAAGTCTACAATTTTAAATTTCAGCAAAGCCCCTAGTATTCGGAAAGCCGAACTGGGGCGTTATACACGCCTAAATCGGGCGAGGCCGATTCCTCGCCTTAAGCAGAAAAAATCTTTAAGGATTTAGTACCTCGCAAACAGCGACCAGCTCTCGCCGCATCATGACGGTCAGTTTCCAGCTTTCTCTACTGAGGTGCTTGTTTGAAAGAACCCGGACACAATCGCAGTAGTTCTCCCTGCGCTACCTTAGCCGATATGACGGAACGTAAGGTACCAAAACAAGGGAGCCGGGCTAGCCCAACTATTGACCCAAGACATGATTCGGAGCTGATGCATATAATGCTATAAGTTCGGGGTGCCGCACTGTCGAAAGTGTTCGGACTTTTCTTGCCATATTATGGGGCTCGATAACAATCCCCTGACAAACTAAGCGTAGCAAAATGTACGGATGCAATATTGAATAAATATTCAATGGAATAATATGAAGATAGTAATAAGAAGCTGACGCTGTGTACTACTTCCAATTTATTTGGACAATACGGCAAGGCTTAGGTGTACAATTAATGCATTAAGCAGAAACAAATAGGACTATTTGACATGTCCTATCCGAGGGCAGGCTACATGCGGGTATGCAAGAACAGGTATAACAATCATTGAAGAAGACCACCTGAGTATTCCCTTGTGTGCAAAGCCTCTTGCCTCCTTGGTGTTCCCTCTGTAATGAGTCCGGTTATCCGATCTCTCTGAAGGGGCTGCCCAAAACTGGGGTCCTGGAAAAAAATAAAAAGAAAATATGGTATGCGGGCCTCATGGCGGCTGAACCGCACTCTGGCCGCATTGTCATCTCGCCTCCACCTATGCTCATGGTATTTTGAGCGCGTATTTATGTACGCGTGGCACGAACGCCGCCTGAATGGGGCAGGGGTGGAGGCCGGATTGCTAATCGAGCTCCTGGCGTGCCTGACTGTCTTATTGCGGGGTACTCCGGACTCGCTTGACGGTGTTCGGGGTTGTCGTTGCCAAATTGGCTGTTTGTCGAAGGAGACTGCTTTGTACTTCTACCGCGAGGGCTGCAGTGTGCTCTTCCGTACGGAGGGAGCGGTCTGCATTTCCATTGACTGTTATGACCTCGCGAGGTCCTGGCATTTTGAGCTTGAGGTATGCATAGTGTGGTACCACATTGAATCGAGCAAACGCGGTTCGTCCAAGTAGTGCATGATAGCCACTACGGAAAGGGACGATATCAAAGATTAACTCCTCGCTTCAGAAGTTATCCGGAGATCCGAAGACCACTTCCAGTGTTATTGAGCCCGTGCAGCAGGCCTCTACCCCTGGAATTACACCTTTGAAGGTGGTTTTTGTGGGTTTGATCCGTGACGGATCGATGCCCATTTTGCGCACTGTGTCCTGATAAAGCAGGTTCAGGCTGCTTCCACCGTCCATGAGGACTCACGTGAGGTGGAATCCGTCGATGATTGGGTCAAGGACCAATGCGGCCGAACCGCCGTGATGGATGCTAGTAGGATGGTCCCTACGATCGAATGTGATCGGACAGGATGACCATGGGTTGAACTTTGGGGCAACGGGCTCCATCGCATAGATGTTCCTAAGTGCGTGCTTTCGCTCCCATTTGGGGATGTGAGTGGCATAGATCATGTTTACTGTTTTCACCTGGGGAGGAAATTTCTTCTGTCCTCCAGTGTTCGGACGCTGGGGCTCCTCGTCATCATCGCTGTGCAGCCCCTTGTCCTTGTTCTCGGCATTTATTTTGCCGGCCTGTTTGAACACCCAGCAATCTCTGTTAGTGTGATTGGCTGGTTTATCGGGGGTGCCATGAATCTGGCACGAGCGGTCGAGTATGCGGTCCAGACTGGACGATCCCGGATTGTTTCTTCTGAACGGCTTCTTCCGCTGACCAGATTTGGAGTTGCTGAATCCGGCATTGACTGTCGTATCCTCAGCATTGTCGCCATTGTTTCGACGCTTGTGTCTGTTGCGTCGTGGCTTTCCGTTACTGTCACAGATATCTGAAGTGCCAGGGTTTCCTGGCGCGGTGTTACTGCAAGCCAGCCAGCTGTCCTCACCCGCGCAAAAGCGGGTCATTAGTGTCGTGAGCGCCGCCATGGTCTTCGGTTTTTCCTGGACGAGGTGTCGGGCAAGCCACTCGTCACGGATATTATGCTTAAAGGCCCCCAAGGCCTCAGCGTCTGGGCAGTCGACAATTTGGTTCTTTTTAGTTAGGAACCGAGTCCAGAATTTCCTGGCTGACTCTCCGGGCTGTTGGGTAATATGACTTAAGTCATCAGCATCCGGTGGTCGCACGTAGGTGCCCTGGAAGTTATCGAGGAATGCATCGTCAAGATTTTCCCAACTGCCAATGGAGTTTGCTGGCAGGCTGTTCAGCTAGTGTCTAGCTGGCCCTTTAAGCTTGAGTGGGAGATACTTGATGGCGTGTATGTCATCACTGCGGGCCATGTGAATGTGGAGAAGGAAATCTTTGATCCACACCGTGGGGTATGTTGTGCCATCGTATGACTCGATGTTGACGGGTTTAAACCCTTCTAGGAATTCATGTTCCATTACTTCATCAGTGAAGCAGAGGGGGTGTGCGGCGCCTCTATGCCGGGCTATGTCTCGGCGTAGTCCGATTAGGTCTGGTCGGTTATGTTCGGCCCGGCCGGATTTATCAGTATTGTATCTGGCATGACGATCGATGTCATGAGCTGTGGCGCGCCCCCGTGATCCGTAGATCGATCTTGGTTGTCCTGCGTTGTTTTCCAATATGTCTCGTAGGTCCTGCGTATTGCCCCGGGCCATAGTGAACCGGCATGGGGGTGCGGGCTGGTATCCGGTCTGATATGCCGTTTTATCCCGGCCACGAGGTGGCCGGTCAGCCTCATCTTGTGCTAGAATTTCAGGCTCTCCGGCCTCTTCTTCTAGCGGTTTGTGCTTTGGGTATCCCCTGCTCGGGGGCTCGAGTCCGTATTTCTCGGTCGCCAGGACTTCGGTCCATCTGTCTGTGAGCAGATCTTGGTCAGCTTGGAGCTGTTGCTGCTTCTTTTTCAGGCTTCTTGTAGTGTCTATAAGCCGGCTCTTGAAGCGCTCTTGCTCTATAGGATCCTCTGGTACGCCGAAGTCGTCGTCACCGAGGCTCACCTCGCCTTCGGAGGGAGGCATATAGTTATCGTCCTCCAAGTATCTGTCCGTCGCCTGTTCGTCTGGGCTAGCCTGCCTATGTTCCTGTTCGGCTTGCTTGATGGTGGGTTGATCAGGATCGTATTCCTCTTCGGCACCATCTGGATTTTCTTCTCCAGTGCATGTGTTGCTGTGGCGGGGCTTGGAGCGGCGCTGATGACGCCCATGCATTGATTTCTTCCCTGAGGGGTTATCTCCCGTTGCCTCATCGCCATTGGTTTATTTGGGATTATCCACCATATATATATATATATATATATATATATATATATATATATATATATATATATATATATATATATATCATATGAAGAGGTGGCAGTCCAGCGCCCTGTGGGCGGTGGTTCCTGTTCTTCTCCCGCATCATCGTCTACAACGTCGATGTCTTCGGAGTCGAAGTTAAGCACGTCTGTCAAATCATCGACCGTGGCTATTAAGTGGGTGGTGGGTGGGTAACGAATTTCTTCGTCACCAGCTTCCCACTCAAGCCGGACATAGTTCGGCCAGGAGTCTCCTGACAAAGAGAGAGACCTTAATGAATCTAGGACGTCTCTGAAGGGTGAGTGCTGAAAGATATCCGCGGCGGTGAATTCCATGACCGGAGCCCAGTTAGATTCGACGGGCATGGATGCGCGCGGTCCGGAACATACGGCCGGAGACGAGTCCGGGAGTCCGGAAATACAGATTTCCTTAGGAGAGGAGTCTGTGTTCGGCTCCAACGCCGATGAGTGTGCGGCCTCCGGGGCAGGGTCCATCCACCCGTCCTCGGAAGGCATGACCTGCTCTAGAACAAAGTCCAGAGCTGTAGCAGGTGCAGTGTCTCGAATACTGTCCGACTGCAGATCTAGGTCATGCACGTCGTGACCGTTCAGCGCTCCTGACATGGGTCCGAATCCGTCGAAGATCAAGTCTCCGCGGATGTCGGCAGTGTAGTTTAGGTTTCCAAACCTGATCTGATGGCCAGCGGCGTAGCTATCGATCTGCTCCAGATGACCAAGCGAGCTGGCCCGCAATGTGAAGCCGCCGAACATGGAGAGCTGTCCGGGGAGGAAAGTCTCACCAAGGATGGCGTTGTTGAAGGTTGGAGGAGCCATCGAGCCTTACAGCGACGACACAGAGGAACTATGCATCTAAGGCTAATGGTAACAGGAGGCTAGGGACATGATGTTTACCCAGGTTTGGGCCCTCTCGATGGAGGTAATACCCTACTTCCTGCTTGATTGATCTTGATGATATGACTATTACAAGAGTTGATCTATCATGAGATCAGAGAGGCTAAACCCTAGAAACTAGCCTATGGCATGATTGTTGTTGTGTCCTATGGACTAAATGCTCCGGTTTATATAGACACCGGAGGGGGCTAGGGTTACACAGAGCCGGTTTACAGAGAAGGAGATCTACACACGAATCGCCAAGCTTGCCTTCCACGCCAAGGAGAGTCCCATTTGGACACGGGACGAAGTCTTCAATCTTGTATCTTCATAGTCCAACAGTCCGACCAAACTATATAGTCCGGAAGTCCGGATACCCCCTTATCCAGGACTCCCTCAACCATGCCGTGCCTTCCTGGGTCCCATGACCGTGCGCAGAATATACCACACCAGAGTCTCTCGAATAGGCAATTCCGTGCCTCACTGAGTAAACAGTGGGTGTTCACCATGACTTTGAACCAAACTGTGCCTTTCTGCGATTAACGCCCATGCCTCTCCATCTGATCGAGTCAACGAAATTATTCTGAACACAAACACAGACGAGCGTGACTCTATATTATACCATTTCCAAATAACAATCTCAATGGAATCATTTCGAACACAAATACATGAATTAACTTGCATGCATCTCTAGGTGACACCTTAGTGAAAATGTCCGTAACACATGCAGGCACAAAAGTAACTCACCCTAAAATAAAACAGTGCCTCCCTGGAACACATCACCGTGACTCTCCACAACAAAGCAACGAGTTGACGAGGAAAACATTTACATACACAGCGTCAGGAATGTACCTGTTGCATTAGTAACAGAGTGCCAACTCGGCTTCACTTCCACGCACCTCATAGTGACTCGTCAGAGAATATGCACTTAACACACGCGTGGACACTGCCTCTGCCGGATTCACGTCCATTCCTCTCCAAGAGAGCGAGTGAGCGGAATCATTTGGAAATACCAAAAGCATACACCCGTGGTAACGAGAATCTGACCAATGTGTTAACATGCTTCCCTTCTTGACTTCATGTCCATGCCTCATCGATTGAACTGGCGACCGGAATCACTTGGAACACAAAGAACCATCAAATGTGACTCTGAGTAACGTCAAACCATGCCCCTGTGCCTCACAGGCACGAACGTGACTCTGTGTAACACCAAACCATGCCACCATGGATGTCTCCACACTAAAATAAAAACGCTCTGGCAGTTGAGCAAGCAAGGAAAAAAAAGCACATCAAAGCCCACAGAAAGTTACACCAATCTTGATGTCCAGACGAACGGTCGAAGATTCGAGACGGTTCGACCATTTCCCTCTCTCCCTCCACTACTTTCTTGCTTTTGCTTTCGCACCGAAAATCTCGAACAGTTCAACAGTTCCCCTCTCTTGAACACCCTCGTCTCTCCTTCTGCCCCCATTGTCCAATCCAGCAGACCAACCAGAAATCCAAATCGCCTTTGCCTCACCCACCAGCCGCCATCCACTTCAAGATACAGGCAATCGGTCGGTGCCCGCGAAAGCATCAAAAACCTCTCCCGGCGGCGGCGACGACTGACGGCGACGACCCGTGCTCGCGGCGGAAGTACCAACAGAGAGGAAGGATAAAAACAAGCCGATGGATGCGACGAATAGCTCGCAAGCAATCGATGGTAAAAAAATATTAATCCATTACATTCCATTACCACAGGTCGATCAAAGCGATTTTCCCCCTTTTTGATGGACACGAACCCTAACCGCCACACAAACCCGTGTTTCCAAAAAGTCTGTCTAGACTTTTCTAGCAAAATTGAAATAAGGTAAGCACGCGTGCAATAGGATGCTACCCTTACCCATCACAGTAATCTGCCCGCAACAAATTTGCCTAAAACGTACTATGCATGCTAGACCTATCTAGGTCACTGCTCTAGATTCAAACCATGAGAGCATCCTTAAATTGGAAACCTGGTATTCATAGGAGATTCTATATATCCGTTGATTGTATCTATTTCAAATTACGTGCCTCTCTCGTATTAACGTCCGTGCTCCAATAATGGATCTAGTTGTGTGCTTATAGCATGAACCAACCTGTGCCTCTCCAACAATGCCATTTTTTTGTCCACGGGATGTATCTCCTCTTTTTGCTGTGAAATTCAATTATGCTTCTACTGCTGCTAACGCCTGGGCATTTTTATGCAGCAAGGACTAGTAATAAGGAAAACAGAATACCTGCGGGACAGCCTGCCATGCAGCAAGGTACTATAAAAGGCTCACACAATCCATATAACAAAAACAATGTAGCAGCAGCAGTAAGTTAACCTATTACGTCCACAAAAACCTAGGAAATTACACTTCAATGAAAATTTTCACACACTATGTGTATTATTATTCATCCGAGAGCATTTTATCTTACAATCTAAACCTTACAGTTATTGCTCCAATTTACACAATATCATTTGTAGTGTATTTTTCCCTATAAAAAAAGACTTCCCCTCACTGATATGGACTTGACAGCAGACTTACTGCTCACACCTGGCGCTAATTTCTATCACTGATTTCCCAAACCAAGGGTTAGTGGCAAGACTTGATATAAAAAGAAAACAATGGATTGATCGCCTTTTTTGGTCAGGAAGTGAAAGAAAAGGGCTATCTTATGAATCTATGTAGATTAAGCTTCAGATTCTTTTTGTGCAGCCGTGGAAGACATAGTTTTAAAACTATATCCCATTTATTTCGACATTACTTCGTATACCTTTTGTTACATAATCATCGTGTAGGTGATGAAGAAGGAGATATTGAAACGATTTTGTCTGAACTTAATAGTTCATATCCAGAAAAAAGAACAAAGCAGAACATGGAAAGCGAAGCACCTGAGAAAGTCCCAGCACTAGCTTCCAATAGGGAGGGCAACAAAAAGCAAGTGACTAGCAGCAGAAAAGAGGAGCAATCAGAAACCAAGACTTTCATTCCTCCTAGAGCAAAAAGACAAAAGAGAAAGGACAAAACTCAACTCATGAGCAACGCTGCTACCTTGAAGAAGCAGCAGCCAAGTCCTCTAATGATACTCCCGCCAGCAGTTCCACGCGCCGACAATGATGTAAATAAAGACAAGAAGAAAAACAAAAGACAACGGTTGGAAGAAGACGAGGATGATGCCTGCAAAGAGTCAAAGCATGATGCTGCCGACGATGATGATGGCACAAAACACGATGATGATGTCATTTGTATAGAGGGCGATGGCGCCGCAGGGGACAACGGTGGCGCCACAGAGGACAGCAACGATGATGTAAAAACCATTTTCTCCATAGATTTTTTCTACCGCTTTTCACCCATGAAAACCAAACCATCCTCTTTAACAAAACCCTCTTTTTCTCAACAGGTCGAAACAAGACAGAAGCGCACAAAGAGAAGAAAGACAAGTGGAAAAGAATTGGCAGCACCAACAGACGATGAACAGGAGGCAACAACAAATAAGGACAAATGCGAGATCAAGGCAGGAGTAGCATTTGATAATGTGAATAGAGCATGGAAATTACTTGAGGAACGTCACCGGCAAGATGTTAGGAAAGTCGGGTTTGGAAGCATAGAGGGATGCCAAATAAAGCGCTCCATCTGCAAACCGCTTGCAGCACACATCTACGACAAACTGGACATAGGAACCATGAAAATAACGTTTGGTGAAGCTAATCAGTAGAACGAAATCATAATAACAAAGGAAGGCATCCACAAGGCGTTTGGATACCCAAACGGTACGCAAAGGACAACACCAAGGCCAAAGATTTCCACCGAAACAATGAGCGAACTCGTCACAGAACTTGGCCTCAAGAAAATGGATTTCCATCACGACGATCTATTTAAAGAACTAAAAAAATTGGTGAACCAAGATGGCGAACAATCAAACAGGAAATCAGTTAAAAAAATTCCTTATTTTTTCCACAACATTGTCTGTGGAACAACCTCCCCTACCTTCAGCAAACAAGCCATTATGGTCAAGGACTTGGACTATACAGAAATGGCAAAGATGGATTTCTGCCAGGTAATCATCGAAAGTATTAGGGAAGGAGCCAAGATATGGCAGAAGCACAAGTTGTTACCTCAGGAAGAAAAGAACAAAAAGCATCTCAATGGTTTGGCACATGGACCGGTAATAATGTACCTCGACTGCCTGCTACTGCCGACTGACACAACACAAATGCGCAAGATTGCCAAGACAGTGGACAAGACATCGTTACCGCGAGCAAACCACCTAAAAGAGAGTGACCTAAGGAAAATAGCTAGAGCAGACATGAAAACGGACGGAAAAGCACGACCAGATGACTATCAATTTGGCAAGATACAGGTATAGCCCTATTAAATATACATGCATTATCCCCTATAAAAACGGTTTCTAGTCTAACCAATTCCATCCTGCCGAAACAATGCAGACATGGAAAGGAACAGCAGAGAGGATCTTCTATGCCAACACAGCAACACCTTCGTATTCAATACAGATGATACCAGCACAACAACAGGAGCACCGGCAAACGACCAAGATACTACCACCTCCAACCAAGCGATAGGACGAAGCACATGTCAGCACAAGTGGAAGCAAGGAACCAGTCACAGGCACCAGCACAGGATCATATGAAATATTTGGAAGGATAGAAGACATGTTGAAATAAGTACTCAACGAAACAAAACAGATACCCGGAATAACGACCAGGACTGGACACCAATGCAGTGAACAAGAGAAGGAATTAGATGAAAGAATGAAGAAGACAGTGGTGCAACAAACAACGGTCGTGATTGATTCTCTCGAACAACTTAGAGAATTTCAAGACATTGTTTGCAGAGTGGGCTTTCAAGAAGAGACGACGCTGAAGTTGCAAGATCAAGCAGACGCAGGAGACGCAGCTGCACTTGTATATGGCAACCACACGAAAGCAGTCGTAGCCGCAGCAGAACCATGAGGGAGGAGAAAAAGAAAGAAGGAAGAATAGGACCATCAAAACAAACATGAAGGGAAGAAAAGAATAACAAAATCAAGAATAAAGAACTCGAGAATTAGCCAGAGGGAGACAGAAGAACATGACAAGGTGCAAAAAGAGCAAAACAAGGAGCACGTACCAACCAACATAGCAACTGCCGAAGGACAACAAGAACAAGGTAGAAAAGTAGCTACAGAAGCAGAGAATCAGGATGAGAAACAGGTAAATGAAAAAAGTGACTTGAAAGCGATGCTTTCAAACTTGAACTTAAAAATCTGCCTTCAATTCTGTCAGGGACACGGCAACAGAACGCCACTGAAACATAAAAGCCAACAGCAGCATGTCGTCAAGAACACCGAGCAAGAGGATGGAAGCAATAGAACAAGCAACCCAACAATAGATAATGCTCCCTCAAGAGCGTCAACAGAAGTAGTACAAGAGACGAACAGGATCAGAGGCAGCAAACACGTGAGTATAAAAAATCAGTCTCTTCTCTCTAAAAAGTATCGTCTCTCTAAACTAAAAACGGTCTTGAGTTAACTGACAAATCTACAATAAAATATACACTCAGCCGGACAAGTATCATATCAACGCTCCCGCAAACGAGCCACGGGCTGATCTAGCATCAACCATTAACAGCATGGCAGAGAAACAAGAAGAAAACAACAAAGAAGAGGTAAAACTTCCAAACCCACTTTGCCCAAATACTGTCAACTCATATTGTTTCAACTACCAGGTATTACAGGCACAGCAAAGAGAATAGGATGCCCATGCAAAACAGAAAGTTCATATAGAAGAACTTTTAAGCACAAGAGCATTTCAAATGACCGATACAGGGGAGAAAGCCTCAGACACTCCACCTGGTGACAAACCCAATACAAAGCAAAGAAAAAGTGGAGGCACAAACGGATATCCCAACCACCAGCGCAAAGGTAAAATTCAGCAAGAACCATTCTTCCAAAATTTATAAGAAATGTACTTCCTAGTACAACCTGTCACAATACTACAAGAATTACAAGAAATGAATCATGCTTTTCCTTTTTCATGAAACGTAGGAAACAAACAAGGACGATCATGCCAAAAAACAGCAAGGAGTACAGACAGAGCAAACCAAAAAACAAGGGCAAATGCTGACTAAAACGGTACCCAGCATACCATCATCAAAGACCAATGAGGTAAAGCTACACGCACCTGCTCCTACAACATTAAGACAAAAAAGTTTTGCATGCACAGATGAAGTCCGAACTTTATTTACATTTTTTGATTGAACAGAAAAAATAAACAAATGAAGCAGAAGATGTGCCTCAAGAAGCGATAGAAAGTGCTGCTACCGCTCGACAATGTACAAAAACTCCACAAGACAGAGAAGAAGTGACAGGCACGGCACCGGAGAGATTGAACGTAGAGGTCATGCTACAAAACCTCTTTCTATAGCATATAAAAAAATGCATCCACCAGAAAGAAACACAGACACAATTTAATTACTTTTTGCATTCCGACAGATGCAAGAAACAGAGGAGAGCACCAATATTCAAGGCAAACAAACACAACAAGACAAGGGAATGGAACAAGCAGAAGATGTTCTTCTAACAACAGACAGCCTAACCGCCATAGACTAGGCCAGGAAACCTTCATTGTCCGTGCAAGAAATAATAGAGATGGCAACGTCGACCCAAAAGATCAAAAAGGTGAAGTGAGATAACCTGCTTTTAAGGAAATTAGAAATTTGAGTGAACAAAGACACAAATGCAATCTCATATACCTACCTCGATGTCTCAACATCCACAAGACAAAAACGACAACACCACGGATGAACAAAACAAAAAAGATCCAGAGGAGGTCGAAAAATCTCCACTCACCGAAGAAAAGGTCGAAGAGGCAGCACCGGCGGAAACGACTGAAAAGGTGAAGCTACAATAAAAAAAGTTCAAAAGACACACTAAACATTTGAGTATTTTTCTTAGGGAATGGACAGTAAACTACAGTGAAAATAACGAGCGTATTTATTTATTTTTTAACCATGCTTTTGCATGATAATGCAGAAACCTCAACAGAACACACACGCAGACACAAGCAAAGAAGCAAAGGGCCACAGTGCATTGGAAAACCAAGCAGCAAACATTCCAGAAAGAGAGTCAGACAGCAACAAGAAAAAGGTAGCACCATCAGACAAGGAATATTGTGTTGTACAAGATGTTGCCGCCACAAACACGGCGGTAACCCAGGATAGCACTCAAACAGAACGTGAACCATTGATCATAAAAAACTTGGTCATCGAAGAAGGGACAAAAGATGAAGGGATCGAACACCTGTACAACAACGTCATGACAGCAAATAAGGACAAAGGGTAAGTTCATCTTACCACCAAAGAATTATTTTCTTCCAATGATTTCCTCCCTTAAACATTTTAAATGTATACCTGTATATATATGTTGCAGGCACGAGATTTTAATAAATACAGAGACGTCAACAGTAACGGTCAGCCACATGGCAGAAAGCTTCGACATTGGAAAGCCAGTGCGCAGCGAAACCATGGCACTCATGCTACAGATGTTGAAAAAGCAACTCAGGGGCACAAAGAGAAAGATTCTATCAACATACAACACCGTAAGTAGAGCTCAAGTTTCAACAATGAATATCACTCTATCGATCAATCAACCTTTCTGTACAATTGAATTTACAAATTTCTTCTAAGCACATGTGACAAAACAAGCAGGCATCAATACGCATGGCCAACCATGAAGATCCATTGGAATTCAAAAATAAAGACGAAGCACACATCAGAGACAAGACAATTCCTAAAAGGCTTAAAATATTCCTTGATCTGGAAGAAGGAGAGCAACTACAAGATTTCGACATGGTAAGCACATCTCATGTTCCAGATAAGAGATACAATCTCGGCACTACAACTCCCTCTAACGATTAACAAATCATGACTAAATCCAAGAAGGATCCCTTATTTATTTATTTTGCATTCTTGCAGTTCTTTCTACCAGTTTGCATAGGCGGGCATGTTCAACAAAAAAAAGATCTATGGGCCACTACTTCGTTGTTACAATTAACATCAAAAAAGAGCACTTTGAACTCCTTGATTCTTTACCAGATGAGTATACAGGCACAATGGACTACTTCAACACAGTAACAAGCAGAGTAAAGAGGATATGGAAGCAAATAAGCCCATTGCTCCAACTGTCTCCAGGTAATATTGACCATTTCAAAAAGGTCAAAATGAAGGTGCCACTTCAGGGGAAAACGTAAGCACTACAAACCTTTCTCCTTTTCCTTACTCACTGTAACAATTATTAATGCAATCCATAAAAAACATAGGATGTTAGGACAACTTCACCTAAACTGCCCAACCATATTTGGACAGCGACAATAATCAATCATCCTTCTACCTGCAGACTCGACTGTGCGTTCTATATGTTCATGAACACAAAGCACTACACTGATGATGGAGAAACAGTGTTACTAACAGAGGAACAAGTCCCAGAGTTGAGAAAGAAAATCCTCTATCAAATAATCAGCCAATACAGAGATATGACCGCACTGTCATTAATCACCTACACCGCAGGTTTCTCTTACTAAAGACAACAAAGTAAAATTTTACTTATGTAATTTTCAGATACACACCAATAAGTTTTTATTTTTTATTTTAACAGATATGCTGAAATCTGAGGTCGATATGGAAGACAGTGAAATGCAACGAATACATTGTGACATAATTCAACAAGAGATTCCTCCAACTCCCGAGCACATTGCGACGAGCGCTCAAGAGATAAAAGTTATTGACATCAATGACACAAGCAGCGATGACGAGAAAGAAGATTATCATGTGAGCCCAAAAGATATCACCAAGGTGTCTGAAGAAGCACTGATGGAAGAACAAGCCCAGACACATGCTGGTTTATAGAGGGAACAACACGCGCAGCCAGACACTGATTTACAAAAGGAAGATGAATGGAAATATCCACCGATAGAATCAGACAGACCACCCCCAGATAAAAACAACGAAGGCATAACATGCTCTCCTTTAGAAGTGGATAACATGACAAAGAGCGTACCAACTCGCCAACAATAGCTCTCCAAACAGATCATGAACCCTGTCGGTGAAGATCGCAAATCAAGAACATCAACAGAAGCACAACATGCACAAGAAGAAAAGAAGCAGAAAGAGAAGAATTTAGTAGAAAAGATACTCCAAAAGAGGAAATGCGATGTTGAAGTCTCGGTAAAACCGAGCATCAAAAACAACAACTCACAAAAGGACACACCAACACCTGGGCAGCTTAACGAGCAGGCGCAGTTAGGTCACGACAAGAAAAATACAAGGCATCTTGCAAGAGTGCAGACAAGTTCCCCAAAACCCTCGACAATTCAATCACATGACATCAGCTCAGCAAACATAATCTCAACTAAGAGGTCATTCAAGCGAGCAAGCAAGGAAATTAAGAAAGTCAACGCTTCACCATTTGTTCCAGGAGATTTCATTTACAAAGAAAAGGCCATGCAACTCTATAGATATCTGATGAGACGACAAGGACAGAAAGAATGCGGACGGTAAACACATTCTCATTGTTCCATCGAAACGATTACACAAAGTTGCACATTCTCTAACATCCAACTAACCATTCACTCACCTATTTGTAAACCCTCCTTGCTTGCAGAGAACAGCTATATAAAAGCTCAAAGCGTGAAGGCTACATTTCAGGAAAATCCTTCATGGAACAAGCAGGAAAAGCAGATGCACAAAATGGAGGGCTCCATGCTAAACGCATTACTGGAGAATGGACAGAACAGGAACAGTTCAACCTAGATGTCACAACTGTACTCCCTGCAGAATTCGCAAATGTATGCATACCTCACCCACAAAAACACCACCGTCATTCCTATGGTACAATATTTAACTAATACCACACATCTCTCTCTTGAAGTTGGTGCTAGGTCTCAATTATAATGGAGGAGATATGTCAGAATTCAACAAAGACGATGCACTAAAGGCATTTGAACAACTCGTGCGATATAAAACACCCTGCAATCGAAGATGGTAAGTTCAGAACTATTACTGAACACATGAGTTATTCTCCTTAAGCTTCAACAATTAATTGAAATTCAATTTTTACATCAACAATGATCTATTCTCTCAACGTAGATCATGATACCTCATCACACAGACAACCACTACATGCTATATGTAATGAACAAGTACAGAGATAGCATCGACATCCTTGACTCATTGGACTATGTAAACTACACCGATTTGTCTTGGAGTAAACACCATGTGCATCGAACAGAACTGGTACGTACTTTTTGTACATTGATTTATTCTTTTCCTCGTGATAGTATGATACTCTTACTTTTATCAATGTCGCACCCAAACAACAAAACCAAAATGCAATCACAGATGAGAAGGATGTTGGTGCTGATGAACAAGTACCACCAACTAAAACACAAGAACGAACCAGACTGGGCAAGGATAGCAGAAAGGCCTCATAGGGCCTGCACACCGAAGCAAGAAGGAACACAATGCGGACACTTCACGGCCCATTTTATGAAACACTGGAATGGGAAAGAACTGGTCAAAGACAGAGAGGATTTTCATGTAAGTTACCAGTACATAAACATCAAATTACTTGATTTATTTATTACCGCAGTTAGTTTATTGACAATGGTGGACAACACGTAACTATACACCATACATTTTGACATGCCTACAGCCTAGCAAGGTGGATGCCGAATGGAAACCAGAATACGTATTCACACTCATGTTCGGTAAAACCAACCAAATAAAGCACCATCAACTTCCTGAAAAAATCAAAGCTTTCAAACCAAAGACTACAAGCTTTTTTCGCCCATGAAAGGTAATATAACTATTTTCATTTTTCCATCAGTCAACATGACAGGAACTTCAAATATATCTTTTAGAAACAACATCCATAATTTTTTATCTGTTTTGACAGAGCGAGACAAAAAAATCCAGCATTAATCAAGAAGCACCAACAAATACCTGCAACACCTGCATTTGTTTAGACACGTGCGTAAGGCAAACGAGCTCTACGACATAGTCATGAGTGACACATGGCAGGACAAATTCAAAAGGTGACTTGGCTACTTTTGCAACTGAAATTAGATAAAGTTAGGCGGCAATCACACAAATAAGGCAGAAACTAGAAAAAACCTTGAATTCCTGTTTATCAGCTTGCTTGCTAATGACTTACTCAACAAATTTTTCTTCTATTGTTTTGCTTGTGAGCAGAAAAGTAGTATTCTCGAGAGATCAATCACAGGGGAACAACACAACTCTCGCTGGATCAAACCTAAAGGAAATATTTGGGCCTGCAAACAAGAAAAACGTCAAGGACTGGAAAAGAAGGTGCTCGATGAGTTAGCAGAAGCATGGGAGGGAAGCAAGCAAACTACACACAAAAGACATAGACTATTATTAGGCCCAAGCTTTGCAGAGGTAAATTTAAAAAAAACCACAATGATCATACAAACTCATCTTTTTGCAATGATTGTTTAATCTTTTGGTACCAATCTATTCTTTCTAATTTGTTTTTATGGTTTTTTATTTGTTGCCTGCAGAATATTCTGGGTTTAAAGGATAAAAGAAAATCTATGGCGCACTTCAGAAATGATTTCACACGAGAGAAGGATACCTTGGTTCCTTTGTTCTTTAAGAAATTTCAATCAGACAAGCTCAAAACAGCAAAAATGGTAATAACATTAAAACTATATTCTAAACTCTCCTCTAACAATAAAACTCTCCTCTAACATAATAAAAATAAGCATTTCAAACAAAATACTATATTCTAAACTCTCCTCTAACAATAAAACTTTTGTACCGCAGGTATTCATGCCATCTGAAAAGGAAGAACGATACACACTATTAGTGCTCGACAAATATAGAAGGAAGATTCAAATCATCGAGCCTGAAGAAACATCTCTTGAAGAATTGAAGAGGCAAGAAAACCTGAAAAAACAACGTGCTCACCACGTGCACGATGGCAAACTAAGTAAGCAAATTCCTGACATGGAAATCAACAAAGCCTGCAAAGTAACGGAGCATAACAAATACCACCACCACAAAGACAAACTGGTAAGAATTGTAAATAACAGTGTCTTTCAGTTTTACAAATTACACTAAATGTCTCTCTAAAACAAAAACAAAATGCAATTACCAGGTGCCCAGGTTCAAGGAAGTATAAGAAATATTACTCGGTGAAAAATTCGAAAAGGAAAGGACTAAATGAGAAGTTCAATTTTTAAAGGGCATTCCGAAGTTGAACAAAGGTGAAACCCCGTTTGCTGTTCTGAGGTTTTCGCATCTCTTTGATGGCAACCACTTCGTCGAAGAGATAGATAATTTTGAGGTAAGTTATCGCTTAAAACTTGCTATAAACCTGCAAGATATCATACAACTGCATGACCTAATTCTGTTGTGTTTTTTCTCCTTATTTTTCACTGAATTTTTTATAGGATGGCATAGAACAATGGAAAGCACAACAACTGTGCGGGCTACTGTTTAGCAACCAGAATACAATCGAACCCAGCGAAATGGGCGATGAGATAAGAAAGATCTACGATGACATCAAGGAATAAAAAATTGTTGATAAGTGATCAAGCCTAGCTCCGTCAAAACATCAGAAAACGGTTTAACTGCACATCATACTGTGATAATGAAGCAACAGACTCTTTTCATTGATGTAGTTCCTTGATACTTCATTAACCAAGCATTCGAACACAAGCCAGTGCCCCAAGTCCATCCCTAGACATACGTGTGTCACGTCGATGCACACTTACTCTACATACTCCTCACGCATGACCGCCGGTGACTTTGATGTTTCACAAACATTCCTCCTCTATGCAATCGTATGCTGCCGATTGCCACCAACCTACAACATGCATCTCGCGTGAGTACAGACGTAACTCTCTAAATGAGTATTCAAACAAATGCATGTGGTGCCACCCACTCACGCCATTATACGCCTCACTCATCCACAATGGTGCCTCTCCTACCACACCACCATGCATCCACAAGGTTGAGGGCCACTGATGCTTCTCGAAGCCCCACAACACTCCATGCCCGTGATGCCACACACACGTGACTTTCTAGAGGCATCTGTGCCTCCTGTACCTGCATCCGTGCCTCCTGTGCCTTCAATGTCGTGCCTCACGTGCCTACATCCATGTGCCTCGCGTGACACTTGCCGTGACTCCTACGGGGCCCGTCATGCCACGCCCACGTCACTTCACAACCGTGGTTCTCTAACCGGGTAGTCGGACCCATGCCTCTGCCGGCACACTTTTGTGCATCCAGACAGTGCACACCCGTGACTTTGCAAAACACATGTACGTGCCTGTTGTGGATTCACCAATTCTGCCTTCCGTAACTACACCCACGTGCGTCACGTGCCTAATGTAATAACATGCGTCGTGACTATTACATGGCCCCACTGCCACGCCCGGGTCGCTCCTGAGACTTCACAACCGTGCCTCTTTAACCAAGCATTCTAACACATGCCTCTACCACCGCACTCTTGAACATCCACATGGTTGATACCCGTGCCTGGAGAAGCAGCATGTCTGTGCCTGTGTTCGCTTCATTTCCTTGCCTCCGATGCTTACAGCCACGTTCCTCACACGACACTTACCTGTCCCGTGGTTCTCTAACTGCCTGTAGAACCCACACTTCCGTGCCTCCTATGCTTGCATCTACGTGCCTGTAGAACCTGCTCTTCCGCGCCTCGTGTTCCTGCATCCACATGCCTGTACAGAGGCTCCACAACATCACTACCACGCGACTTCACAACCGTGGTGCCTGCATTTTTGTGCCTTACGTTCTTGCACCCACGTGCCTCACGCGACACTTGCCGAGACTCTTACGTGCCCTGTAGTGCCACACCCACGTGACTTCTCAACCATGGTTCTCTAACCGAGTACTCGGACCCATGCCTCTGCCGCCACACTTTTTTTGCATCCAGAGAATGCACGTACGTGCATGTGGTGCCTTCATTTGTGTGCCTTACGTACGTGCACCCACGTGCACAACATGACACTAGCCGAGACTCCTACATCCCCCGTAGTGCCACACCCACGTGAGTTCACAACCGTGGTGCTGTAACCGAGTACTCGGCCCATGCCTCTGCCGCCACACTTTTGTGCATCCAGAGAGTGCACGTACGGTGCCATCATTTCTGTGCCTGCACGTACCTGCACCCACGTGCGCAATGTGACATGCGTGGCTCCTAACACTTCACAACCGTGCCTCTGTAACCAAGCATACTGACACGTGCATCTGCCACTCCACTATTTTTTGCATACGCAAGGTTGATACCCCGTGCCTCGAGAAGCCGCAAGTCCGTGCCTCCTGTGCCTACATCCACGTGCGCAACATGACACATGCCGCGACACTTACGTGACCCGTAGTGCCACACCCATGTGACTTCACAACCTTGATTCTCTAACCGAGTACTCGGACCCATGCCTCTGCCGCAAAACTTGTTGTGCATACAGATAGTGCACGTACGTAACTGTAGTGCCTCCATTACTGTGCCTTACGTAGCTAAACCCACGTCCGCAACGTGACACTTGTCGAGACTCTTACGTGCCCCATAGTGCCACACCCACGTGACTTCACAACCGTGGTTCTCTAACCGGGTAGTCAGACCCATGCCTCTGCTGCCACACTTTTGTGTATCCAGAGACTGCACACCCGTGACTTGAGAAAACACACGTATGTGCCTGTTGTGGATTCACCTTTTCTCCCTTCCGTGCCTGAACCAGCGTGGGTGGTGTCTGTGCCTTCAAAACATAATGTAAATGAGGCCTTGTAGGGTTGATGGTGAATGTTATGTTGATTGAATTAACTAGTTAACTCACATGAGATAGGAGGATGTCTTTGACAAGTTATTACGGTTTTAAGATAGAAAACAATAAACCAGTCATCGGGGTTAAAACTGATCATTAGTTGGGGTGCTGGAAGTCATGTCCTATGCACAGACAAGCGATGTGACTTGCAGTTCTCTTTTATACTTTTTGTCCTTTAACACTCTGCAAAATGAAGAGCTAACAGAACTGGTGCTTTCACGGTAGAAATCAGCATGCTGAATCTGACAGCATAAAGGAAGATTCAGATGTCATCATTCGCTTATAGCACTTGGCACAGGGACAACTCTCATAAGGACTCACATAAGCAATGGGGTTCATTATTGGTTTATTAATGTCTGAACTCCCCTACCTAACAAGACAGGTCACCCCACAAATGGCAGTCACCTATAAGCAGATGACAGTCAACTCATAGGGGGTTTAATTATTCTCTTACTTTTCTGATGGACAAGATCCAATACTTCAGAAAGAAATTTGTTGAAGTGGGTAGTTACAATACTAAGCAACCCTCACAGATCACAGAAGAGCAAACAGAAATATGATGGACGCAGGATATGATGATTCAGAGGTACAGTAATGAATTCACAGGTACATCCTCAGGGTTGATACCAGTGCCACAGCACTCTTCTACATCCCCAGGGTTGATACCCGTGCCTCGAAAAGCAGCATGTCTGTGCCTGTATTGCCTTCATTTTCGTGCCTCCGATGCTTACATCCACGTGCCTCACGCAACTCCTGCCTGTCCCATGGTTCTCTACCTGCTTCTAGAACCTACACTGCCGTGCCTCCTGTGCCTGCATGTACGTGCATGTAGAACCTACACTTCCGAGCCTAACATCAGAAAAACAGATCTTGATGCTCAAATGGACGGTTGCAGATTAGAGACGGTTCGATGGTTTCCATCTCTCCCTCCCTCTTCTACTAGCTTGCTTCCCCTTCTGGAAAGTAAATATCAAAATCTTCATCACTCCCGCACGCTCTCCTCCTTCCTTATGCACACAAACACAAATTCGAAATCGAGTTCGCGTCACCGGACAAACCGCCACCGCGTTCGCCAACCACCCTCCAATCCGACATACACACAGCCACACACTGCTCGCGAGAACACCAATAACCCTGTCGGCTGCGACGACCGACGGTGAGGACTTCGACACCGGCGGCGGAAATCGCACCAAAAAAAGAGCAATGACACAATAAGCCGATGGAACCGAAGAACACCGCACAACTAATTGAAGGTATTATCATTCTATCCCACTCCATTCCATCGGGTAGATCTTAGTGATTTTTCAACTTCAAGGAACAGCAACCCTAGCCACCGCTACCAAGGAGTTTTCCAATAACCTAAAATCAATTTGTCTAACAAATTGAACTGGCGGAGAGATGAGATTTAATAGAAATACTACAGCTCTCCGCCCTAGAATTTTTGCCATACGATATATGCTCAAAGCTACTAAACCTGAAATGTCACTAACTAGAATATGTCGATAGATCCAAACCCCGCAAGCATCCTGAGAGGCCAAAACCACCTGATAACCGTAAGACATTTTCTACATCGTTTGTCCCTTCAATGTAACCGTTTTTCAAATTAAGTGCCTCTGGTCTGAAAAACAGTGAACAAAGAATAGTTGTACCCTGTGCTTCTAGGGTAAAACAACCCGTGCCTCTCTATCCATACAAATTTGTTTTCACACCAAGCAGGTTTTTTTAGTGACACTCGACTCTGCTTCTAACACCTGCCCATTTTTTATGCAGCAATGAGAAATCCTCATGAAGAAGCTAAAACCCAGCAAAATGCTGACGAAGACCCTGCTCAAGAGCATGCAATCCAGCAAGCTCCTGTCAAAGGTTTGACCAAAAGAGTCCACTATCTATGTACAAAAAACAATGTTGAGACATTAATAACTTAAACTGCTATCCTTGACAACAATAACTTAACTATGCCTACAAATAAAACTACATGCCACTTTTTATATATTTCTTCATAGAAAACATTAAAAATGTTCGCACACTATCTTATATTTAATTAAAAACACAATTTAACTTACTAAATAAATCTTCAACTCTCATTGATGATATTCCTCCCATTATGAAATATCACCTGCAGAGTGCATTTTTGTCTCAGAAAATGCTTCACCCTAACTTCACTTCCCCAGCTCCACTCATAACCATAATTAATATTTTTTTCAATCCCTTGATTAGCTCAATCGGTAACAGTAGAAATAACCTTTCTTAACCCAAAAAAGAAAACTAAAAATCCCCTTTGGGAATTTCACATTCCTTATGCATAATCATGGAAGATATATATTTTAAATGTGTATAAATTATTTTCGAACAAAAGAATATCGTTTTTTGTTACCTGGTCATTATGCAGGACACGAAGACGGTGATATTGAGAGCACACAAACACAAAGCATGACTCCTCATTCATCAGAAAAGGACACAGAGCAGAACATGAGGAACAAACCACCTGCAGCAGAAATGGTAACTTAAACCAGGCTCAACAGGACTAAACACCTAGCAACAAGCAAAAAAAAAGAAAATCAGATACCATCACTGTTTTTACTCCTGGAACAAAAAGGTAAAAGAAAAAGGACAATGCTGAAAACATCGTCGACGCTGGTACCTTGCAGCATCAGCCATTACTTCTAATGGTACTCCCGCCAACAGAACCAACCGGTTCGAAGAAACAAGTTGAACGCAAGAAGAAAAACAAACGACAAAGGGTAGAAAAAGAACAAGACAATACCAACAGCAAAGGTTCAGATACCAATGATGACAACGATGACAGACAACATGATGCAGATTTCATTCCTACAGACGACGATGATGCCGAAGAGCACGACAGCGGCACAGAACATGACGACGATGTAAAAACACACTTATGCACTAATTTTGAATACCACTATTCAGCACCGGGGATCTAACGTTCCTTTCTAACAAAACCCTTTGTTTTTTTCTTCTGAAACAGCCCAAATCAGGCAAGAAGGACAGAAACAGAAGAAAGACAAGCGGGAAAGAATTGGAAGCACCAACAGTTGACGAAGAACAGGAAGAAACAAACGAAGAGAAATGCCAAATCAAGGCAGGGGCAGCATTCGCTCATGTCAAGAAAGCATGGAATTTACTTAAAGACCGTCACAAGAAAGATATTAGGACGGCAGGATTTGGCAGCATAGAGAACTGCAAAATAATGGGCTCCATCTGCAGACCGCTTGCAGCACACATCTACGACAACCTCGACATAGAAACCATGACAATAACCTTCGGTGATGGTGCCGAAGACAAAAAAATCAAGATTACCAAGAAACCTATCCACAAGGTGTTTGGATACCCAAACAACACGCAAAGGTCAGCACCAGGACCAGAGACTAGCCCAACTTCGATGAAAGAACTGATGTCAGACCTTGGCTTCAAAGATACAAAATTCGCGCCAAAACAACTATTCGAGAAGCTACAAATATTGGTGGAAATAGATGACGATCAGTCAAACAGGAAATCAGTTAAAATATGTTTCCTTATTTTTTTCCACAATGTTGTCTGCGGGTCAAGCGCCGCTATCTTCGCCCGACAAGCTATAATGGTCAAGGACTTGGACTATCCAGAAATGGCAGAGATGGATTTCTAAGAGGTAATCGTCGAAAGTATTAGGGAAGGAGCCAAGACATGGCAGAAGCACAAGATGTTGCCTCAGGAAGAAAAGAACAAAAAGCATATCAATGGTTTGGCACAGGGACCAGTAATCACGTACCTTGACTCCCTACTGCTGCCAACCGACACAAAAGAAATGCGGAATATTGCAAAGATAATAGACAAGACCTCATTACCACGAGCAAACCATCTCAAAGAGAGTGAACTAGCGAAAATAGCTAGAGCAGACATGAAAACGGACGGAAAAGCACGACCAGATGACTATGAATTTGACAAGATACAGGTATAGTTCTGTTGTACATAAATCAGTCCTTCCCTTTTTGAAAACAGCTTCCATTCTAATCAACTCCATTCCACCGAAACAATGCATACATGGAAAGGAACAACAGAGAGGATCTTCTATACTAGCACAGCATCAACTTCGTCTTCAATTCACCAGATAGCAGGAGAACATCGTAAAGAACAGCAACACCAGCACACAACCAAACTGCTACCACCTCCACCCAAACGCCGGCGCAAACCACGTATCGGCACTAGTGGAAGCACGGAACCAAACAAAAGCATAAGCACAGGACCAGAAGAAAGATTCCAAAGGATAAACAAATTGTTGGAAAAAGTGCTCGATGAAGCACAACAGTTACCCGCAGTAACCACCAGGGCTAAACACCGATGCAGCGAAAAAGAAGAGATATTGGATGAAAAAACAAGGACAAAGTCGTGCAACAAACAATTGCCCTGATGGATTCTCTAGAACAACTAAGACAATTTCAGGACATAGTTTGCACAAGGTACCTCACAGACAACGCGACCCTGCAAACACTAGAGCAAGCAGATCCAGCATCATCAAGTAGACTAGTCGATGCCAACCGCATGAATGAAATCGTAGCCACAACAAAACAAAGAGAAAGGAGAAAAAGAAAGAAAGAAGAAGAAGAGGAAGAGAGGACGAGAAGAACAAAACCAAGGGACGTGGGCATTGACAAGAACAAGATAAAGCGGCAAAAAGAGGTAAATAAATAGTAATGCATGGTGCCAATCTGCACCCTAAAGAAAACCCCTGTTTTCATACCTCAACTGAAAAGAACTGTCTCAGTGCTTTCAGGAACGTACCAATAGCACACCAGGCCAAGATGAACTCCAACAGCACGATAGTGTCAACAACCCCAAAAACAAGAATGACCGCAACAAACAAAGCAACCTCACAACAGACAGTGCTACAACAACAACTACCCCAACACAAGCACAAGATACGATCGACGTCAGAACCAGTGAAGAGGTCAGTATGAACATCCATTTTTCCTTTCAAAACTGGATAGAGTTATAAGTTAACTGACAAAACTCCAACAAAATATAGGCTCAGCTGGAGAACAATCAAGTCAGCAGTCCTGTCAACCAAATGCAAGAGCCTGACCCACAATCAACCGTTGGCATAACAAATGACAAAGAAGAAGAAAACATCAAAGAGGAGGTAAACTTCCACAGCCCACTACACCCCACACCGGAAACTTATAATGGCAGGAAAGAAAGTGGACCGCAAACTCATATTGTTTGAACTCCAGGTATCACAATCATTGCAAGACCAAGAGACAACCCCAATAGACGAAGGAGTCACAGAACAGGAACTTTGTGCACAAGAGATTTCCAGTGCCACAACATTGCAGATCGCCATCACGAGTACAAAGGAGAAAACCCAAGACATCCAAGCCGATGAGAAATTAGAGACTGTTATACCTGACAAAGAAACAGTCGATGCAGGCACAAATAACCCAGTCATCAACACAGAGGTAAAAAAACCAACAAGAAACCCTTTTCAACCCACCACCACAATACAAGGATTATAAGGGATGTCTCACCCTTTTCTTTGAACAAATGCAGGAAACAAACAAGTACATTCATCTCGAAGATCAAGAAGCAGTGCAACCAAAGGAAATTGGAAAACACACAGAACTTCAAATAAGAACATCTGAAGAGGTGAGGTTACAAAATTGAGAAACAAATGAAGTTCAAACTATAATTTCATTTTTTATTAAACAGGAAGAGGAAGCAAGCGAAAGCACTGGTATAGACATTCAACAAGAAAAACTAGAGGACATCACGAAACAAGGAGAAGTCGTAGTTCCAGCAGTAGACAGCCCTCCAAATCCAGAGAAAGAGGTCTTATAAAAAATAAAATGTAACTCAACAATCAGAGATGCACCCATTTCTTAAATACTTTTTGGGTTGGTGCAGGCACAAGAAACTCAAGATAGCACCAACAATCAAGACCATCAAACACAATCAGAGGAGCCCAATGAACAACCCGAACATGTTCTTCAAACGGTAGACAATAATGCCACTGAAGACCAAGCCACCAAAGATTCACTCACCAAACAACAGCTACCAGAGACAGCGGCAGCGTCAACGATTGAAAAGGTAAAGTTACGAAACCTACAACTATGAAATTATAAAATTGTTGCGTACACAATCAAATAAACTCCAACCTACCACACCTGTATAAAATCAAGTGCACTCTCACTTTTCCACCTCTATATTTGAACAGCTGCAAGGAAAAAACAAGGTCAGCGACGATGAATAGCAAAATAAAGATCAAGAGAAGGACCCAAAAACACCACTCAACGAGGAACACGTAGAACAATCATCAATAACAAGTACAGAGGTGAAAACACATAATACCTCCGAATGATCTTAGTTCAAAAATATGCATTTCACATTTCACTACTTTCCTCCATCCCAGAGAGGAGAGACAAATGAGCAAAAGGAGGCCACTGAAGAATGGCAACATGATCTTCAAACGACAGACGTCAACGTCAAAGAAGACCAAGCCCCAAAATATTCACTCACCGAAAAACACGCAGCAGAGACGACGGCAACGACAACGACTGAAAAAAGGTAAAGTTACATAAGCTGATCCTCTGAAAATATAAAATAGATATCTTGAACCTCAAATGCACCGCCACTTAGCCACCTATGTGTTTCAAAAGCTACAAGACAAAAACGACGGCAGCAGCGATGAGCTCCAAAAGAGTGAGCACGAAGATGACCAAAAACCTCCACTCAATGAAGAACAACCGCAACAGTCAGCAGCAGCAACGAGAACAGAAACAGAGACAACAGAAGCAGCAACGACTGAGGAGGTAAAGTTACATAAGCTGATTCTACGAAAATATAAAGTAGTTCCATGAGAACTCAAATGCACTCCAACTTACCACCTTTATGATTGAACAACTGCAAGACAAAAACCATGATGATGAGGATGAGCACCAAAACAAAGAACAAGACAATACCCAAGAAACAACAACCAACGAAGAACAGGTGGAACAGTCAGCATCACCAACGACAGCTCAACATGTGAAGTTGCACAAAATGTTTCCACAAAATGACAACTTAATCACAATCAAAATAGCTCAAAGCACGCACCGAACGCTTCGCTATTTTCCCATACAGCTGCTATAATTAAAATAAAGTAGAAAGTTAAATTATTTCAATGCTTTTTAAATGGTAACGCAGAAACACGAAGAAGGCAACCACGGAGATACAACCAATGAAGCAAGCACACAAATTGGTTGAGAGAAAGAACCAGAAAATATCAAAGTAAACCCTATGCCGTCATACGATGCCAATTCCACTGGCAGAGAGGTCAGTGCCATCCAACTCGAGACTAAAAAACAAGACGAAAAAGACAACCAGCAAGACATAACGGTTGACAAGGAAAAACATGATGCTAAGAAAAGCACGGACGACTCAAATAAGGATGGAGCAGAAACTGAACAAAAGGGTACAACGCAAAAAGAAGAACAAAACATGCCACAGGAAGCAAAAGGAGAACAAGAAAGGAACAACACTGGACAGGAAATGTCTTCCAGCATCGAAGCAAGCAAGACAATAGAAACTTAATTGCTATCTTGTGACTTGGAATTATTTACATTAAATTCAAAATCATCGCAGGCACAATAGAGAAAGGGGGCAAAGATAGTGATTCCGTCAACAAAGCCATCGAAGACCTGTACAACGCTGTATGCAAGCCATGGACAAAGAGAGAAATGTAAGTTTATGCTACTTACACAGAAAAAAATCTTACACGCGATCATTTTGACTGTATCATGTGTGAACTAAAACATTTTTCTAAATATACTTTGCAGGGATCAGCTTTTCATTACAACAGACAAGTTTGATGTAAATCTAGGCCATGTTGTCGAAAGCTTCAAGGTCGGTAAAACAGTACGTACCGAAGCAATTGAGCCGATGCTAACAATCTTGAGAAAACAACTCAATGGCACACGGAGAAGATTCTGTCGTTAAGCAACACCGTAAGTAAATATTACGGCAAAAGAATCACATTTAAAACAATATATATGACTTTATAAATAGATAAACTTCCCCTATAACTGAACTGACAAATTCCCTTTGTGTATCTGTGACGAAACAAGCAGCACTCAATAAAGGAAGCCGGCAACGAAGATCCAATGTGCTACAGAAATAATGATCAACAACATAATAGAAAAAAATTACTACCTGCAAGGATTAGATCATTTTTCAACATGAAATAAGAAGAAAAACTGCAAGATTATAACATGGTAAGGAGATCAGCTGTTTCAAAAACAAAACACAATTTACGTATATGTTATGCAAAGTTTTCTTTTTATTTTATGATTCTAAATATAAGAAGATTTCCAAATGTTTTCTTTTTATTTTGTGTTTTGCAGTTCCTTCTACCATGTTCGTTGAGCGGGTTTGAGCAAGACGAAACTATAAGTCATTACTTCACCATCACAGTTAACATGCAAAAACAACGTTTTGAACTACTTGACTCTTCAACTGCATATCTAGGCACAATAGAATTCTTCAACAATGTAACCAGCAAATTAATGAAAATCTGGAAGCACATAAGCACAGAGCTACACCTTTCAGAAAAAAGCATCGACCATTTCAAAAAGGGCAAACTGCAGGTGCCACTTTAAGGAGAAGACACGTAAGCACTTCTAACATTTTCACTTAATATGCAAGATTCAATACTACAATTACTGAAATAATTCTATCCTTTCGTCTTTTCAATACAACAATTACCACTACGATTGCTCAAACATTTATCTTCTTTCCGTTTCTTGAAGACAACAATCTTACTAGTACCATTCCTCTACATGCAGAATGGACTGCGCATTCTATATGTACATGAAACTGAAGCACTACTCCAATGATGGAACAACATCAACCTTAAAGCCAGAACAAGTACCAGAGTTGAGGAAAAAATTCTATATCAACTAATCAGTCAACACAGAGGGAATACCAAACTGTCACTAATCAAGTGTACAACAGGTTAGTCTCTTCAGAAACTAAACCTTGCAATTTCGTAACACTAGAAGAAGTAAATTTTTTTTTAATTATTGTTTTACAGATATGCTGAAGTATGAAGTAGATATGGGAGACAAAGAAATGCAACAGGCAGAATGTTGCGTACTAGAAGAGTTTCCGCCAACACACGAGCCAAAAGAACATATTATGCGTGCGACAACCACACAAGAGCATGAAGTTATTGAAATATCCAGTAAACGCAAAGAGATTATGGATGTCAACAGCCACACCGTCGCCCAACAATCTTGCACAGATCAAGAACAAAATGATCCACCAATAGAACCAGATCAACCACCATCAGACGACAAGATACCACACCATGCCGAAGAGGAAATGGACGAGCAAAATATCAACAGCAATACCACGAGCACGGAGCAACTGAAACAAATAGGCACCGATTTAAAAGAGGATGACAGAAGCAACGACGTACCAAAAATACGACAACAGGTTTCTGAGCAGAAGACATAGCATGTTCTTCTTCAAGAAGAAACAGGCTCGGCAAGCAATCAGCAAGGCACCTCCAGCACCATCTCTTTAGACTTCCTAAAACCAAAAACAATGGAAAAGCATGAAGAAGTTGATGAATTTCTTTCAAGCCTTAACCCGCTACAACAAGAAGAATACAATGAGTATGTAAAGATGGGCTATGAGTTCGATGTAATCAAAACATGGTTGAATGACCATGAAATCTATGAACTTAACAAAGATGCCATGCCGTATCTGACAATCTTGCAGCAAGAATCAGGAGAAGATTCAATGCCTCAATCATCTGAGAACAGCTCAGACAAGAAAATCTCGGTCAAGAAAAGGCCGGTAAAGCCTTCAAGAAGGCTCCTTGGAGAAATCATGATTCCTACATTTGTCCCAGGAGATTTCAAATTCATGAATAATGGCAGAGCACTCCATGAATACCTATTCAGCAAAGAAGGACAGGACGAATGCGGAGAGTAAGTACTTTCTCTTGCATAAACAAAAAAACAAACAAATGTTGCTCCTTTTTAAACCAACCTAACTAATGTATAAACTTTTTCTGCTTGCAGTCTAAACGTATATATTAGCTCGACGCGACCCGATTGGATTACAGGAAAACAAATAATGGAACAGCTAAAGAAAGGAGATGGTGGACAGATGGAGGGCTCCATCACAAACGCATTGTTCGATGAATGGACATCGCAGCAACAATACAACACAACCGATAAAGCCATACTTCCCGCAGAATTTGCAAACGTATGAAGTCCATTTTGACAAAAACACTTGCATCATTTCAATGAATACAAAGATTGAACTAAAAAGTAGAAAACTTTTTGGTCGCAGGTCGTGCTCAGTGTTAAAATTGGAGAAGAAGGAGGACTAGCAGAATTCAATGAGGAAGAAGCATTGAAAGAGTTTGCACCCCTTGTAACAGGGAAGGAACTTTTAAAGAAAAAGCTGGTAAGTTAATAGAAATATAGAAACATAACTCATTCTTCCTACAGATTGCACATTCACATGTCATTTAATTCTCCTGACAATAATGAACTTTAACTCACTCTGTCTCCAAACACTGCAGATTATGATACCTCACAACAGAGATAAACACTACACACTGTACGTGCTCAACAAGTACAGGAACTCCATCAACATACTTGACTCACTGAATTACAGACACGGAGACGAAAAAAACATGGAAAACACACCATAAGGACCACCAAGAACTGGTACGTCAATTCAACCTTGTTTTCTAATTGGTTTTACAATTCCCGCATTCCCTTTATTAATGGCAAAACCCAACAATAACACAGATTAAAAGGATGCACACACTCATGAAGAAGCATTACGGCGAAGCAGAGCTACAAGCCAACAGCGAACCAAACTGGTCGAGGATAGCAGAAACACCTAACAGAGTTTGCATGCCAAAACAGCAGGGTACCCAATGCAGACACTTCATGGCTCAATTTGCAAAATACTGGAATGGCATTGAACTCATAAAAGATGATGAAGATTTCAATGTAAGTGAATAGTACAAGAGCAACAATTTTAATTTTTACAAGAAGCACTACTTGAATACTTCAATTATCTCATAAAGGAAAAATAAAAGAATATCCGATGACCTCCATGCAGCAAAGCAACGTAGATGCTGAGTGGAAACCAGAGTTCCTTTTTACAGCCATATTTGGTGAAACAAACGAAGTAAAGTGGGAGCAACTACCTGGAAGAATCAAAGAATTCAAACCAGAAACTTCAAAGTTCTTTTCCACCAAAAAAGGTAAGAAAATCATTTCTACTTATCTTTTTTTTGTAATAACCTACCCATCCCACGGTGTTCACCAACATCTTTCGTATCACGAGAGCTTACCTATTACATATCTGCTTCCGCTGACAGAAACAGATGAAACAAAAAGGAAAAGGAGACAAAGCACCAGTCCATATCCAAAACATTCTCATTGCTTCCAACACACAAAGGAGGTGTCCGACCTCTTCCATCTAGTCATGAGCAACAGCTGGCAGGAGGAATACAAAAAGTGATTTGTTTTTTATTGCACCTCAAAATAGTTGGACAGAGGCCAAAAATAAAGTAAGAATCACCCCTGTCGCAGCAAAACTATATTTAGGCGCATCCACAGGGACAGTGAAAGCACGCAACTTACTAGAGCCCAGCTGAAGGCAGTATTTGGTCCAAGACTAGCACAGACGAACATACCACATCATATGGAAAAGAGGATACTCGATGACATAGCACAAATCTGGGAAAGCAGACAAGAATCAAAACAAAGTGACAAAGTAATATTAGGCCCAAACTTTGCAGAGGTAAACTTTTAAAAAGCAAAATCTTGTGTATATTGCAACAACTACTCTTTTTATATTCTTACACGGCTCTTTTTTCTAACAGTTTTTTTCATCATAAATATTATTTGCAGCATATATTGATTTAAAGAAACACACAACTAGTATTAAAAAATTTAAAAATGAATTGCAAAAAACAAAGAATCAGCTGGTTCCCATGTATCTCAAGGAAAATCAACGGAAAAATCTCTCAACAGCAAACATGGTACAACCCTTTCTTCCATGACAAAATCAAAAAATATGCGTTCCATTAAATTACTTTATATTAAACTATCATCTAAGCAACAAGTATTTTGTACGCAGATATTCATTCCAATGGAGAAGCATGACCGCTATGTACTATATGTGCTGGACAAATACAAACACAAAGTTCACATTATTGATCCTCAAGAAACAACTCACGAGGAATTTGAGAAAGAAAAGATAGACACCGACAAATTGACAGAAGAAGAAGCATGTCGAGTACTTCAGGAAAATGAAGATGCTAGAGAAGAAAGAGAAAGACAGTTTCAGGAATATCATGTTCATAAGTCGGCAATCATAAGCATTTATACATAACAATTTTTTTCAGTTTTATAAGTTGCAATATTAAAACAATTAATTACAAAATACAATATTCCCAGGTACCTAGGTTTGAAGAAGTTTTCAACATCATACTAGGACAAACAATGAATGCCAATGGTACAAGATGGCAGACTCATACCGTGCAAGATGTTCCAGTGGTAGAAAAGGGAGAATCAACATTTGTTGTTTTAAAGCTTGCATTCCTCTACAATGGTGAAAAGTTTGTCGAAGACCTAGAAGATTTGACAGTAAGTTTATATATATTTACTTATAAACAACTTATATGCACAAACTCTAATAATATACTTCTCTTCTCGGCAAAATTTCACAGGATAAGGTCGAAGACTGGAGGGCAGAGGCAATGTACATTCTCTTAAATAGCAAGATGAATCAAGTCAAAGCTAGTGAAATGGGTGACGAGATTAGCAAGATCTTGAGCAAAAATGAAGACTAAAACTTTTGATTTAGCCCGCGAAGCTAATTCTATCTAGACGTGACAAAACAGTTTGTCAATCACTCACATTTATATGTAATGTAGTTAGAAATTGCATGTTCATGTTGAAAACAGAACTATTTCGACAACAGTGCACCTTACATCATAAGAGGCTGACACTAAACAATAAACAACAATGCATCTTCTTATTTGTACAACAGCAGTGACTCCCAAAATGAACCCTTACACGTGACTCTGGAAAGCACCGTCCCGTGCCTCCAGAGGCGACATAGCCTCGTGCCACCAAACCCTGGGTCACCATGCCTCCGGGGAATATCCATACACACACATACCCTTATGCGTGACTCTGGAAAGCACCGTCCCGTGCCTCCAGAGGCGACATGGCCTCTTGCCACCAAACCCTGGGTCAGCATGCCTCCGGGCAATATCCATACACACACATACCCTTACGCGTGACTCTAGAAACCACCATCCCGTGCCTCCCAGAGGCGACATGGCCTCGTGCCACCAAACCCTGGGTCACCATGCCTCCGGGCAATATCCATACACACACATACCCTTACGCGTGACTCTAGAAAGCACCATCACGTGCCTCCCAGAGGTGACATGGCCTCATGCCACCAAACCCTGGGTCACCATGCCTCCGGGCAATATCCATACACACACATACCAAGAGTGCCTCAACCGTGGCTAGCTCCTACGCACACGTGACTTCACATGCTTCAAACCCGTGCCTACGGAGGCAACATACCAATGCCTTCGTAGTATGCACACATGTGCATGCACACACAAACCTATATATCGTCAACAAAGCATAGCTCTTAAGAAGACGTGACTGCACATTCTTCAAACCTGTGTGTTCTGAAACAAAGCAGTTTGCCTTTGGCACAACCTGTTAGGAGGTTCCCTCGCGCGCTCACACCGCAAAGGACAACGCGCCACACGATCCAGCACGCTGCATGACCAACACACAATTCGACCTATGCCCCCCCCCTCAAGATGTTTATGAAAATTAAACAAGCCAAAGGCGAGCAGGAGGCTCCCTCGCGCTGGAGGCGCCGTGTCACACCGCAAGGAAAAACACGCCGCACGAACCAGCACGCTGCACGACCAACACACACTTCGACCTATGCCCCCCCCCTTCAAGATGTTTATGAAAATTAAACG
>NC_041389.1:600493181-600506336 GCF_002162155.2 Triticum dicoccoides | reverse complement strand
CGAAGGCGAGCAGGAGGTTCCCTGGCGCCAGAGGCATCATGTCACACCGCGAGGGACAACGCGCCGCACGAACCAGCATGCTGCATGACCAACACACACTTCGACCTATGCCCCCCTTCAAGATGTTTATGAAAATTAAACGAGCCGAAGGTGAGCAGGAGGTTCCCTCGCGCCGGAGGCGCCGTGTCACACCGCGAGGGACAACGCGCCACACGAACCAGCACGCTGCACGACCAACACACACTTCGACCTATGCCCCCCGCCCTTCAAGATGTTTATGAAAATTAAACGAGCCGAAGGCGAGCAGCAGGTTCACTCGCGCCGGAGGCGCTTTTCTTCAATTTGGTAAAGTTATACACCCGTGCCTCTCCTAGTGTTCACCTGTGCTTATAAAGAAGTCACATGATTGAACAATTCTGAAGACTGTCGTTTTACATTTAAAAGTTGCTTTTTTGGTTACTTGAAAGGTCACATTTGATAGTGTTGGTAGTCCCCGCCCGTAACTACCCCATAAATCTCCATTACCCGGAAATATAATGGGAACAAAAAGAGAAATGAGAAAGGGAAATAGGGAACCAAGCGCGCGAACTGGTATTTGTTTTATGTTTTCGCGCGGAAAGGGAAAACGGAAAAATGTGGTAGTATGAGGGTCAAAGTGCAAAACGCACAAAACCACAAACCGGAAAGGGAAAACCGAGAACCAACCGCGCCACCTGGTTTTCCCTGGCAGGAGCGCTCCGCGCACGACGCTTGTCACGCGCGGAGCGCTCCCGAACCGCTCGTTACGAGCACTCCGAAGGAGCGCTTGTTAACTAGTTGCTCTCGCTAAACTGGTCGTGCCTCGATCGTCGGACGCTTGGGGCCATCTCGGGCTCCATGCGAAGCCCGCATGCTGACAGAACACGACCTATCGATTTGATTATGTTTATTTTTACAGCTTTCCTTTATTCTTGAACAACCCCAACGGCAAAAAATTTGCCCAGAAACAACATAAAAGGCTAAATAGCACGTGAGCAACCGGCACACAGGCCATGATGGACCAGCCTGTTTAATCCATGTGTCGTGCCTTGGCCGCGAGGTGAGCCACATGGGACAACACAACACGGTCCGTTTATATTGAAGGAAATATGCCCTAGAGGCAATAATAAAGTTATTATTTATTTTCTTATTTCATGATAAATGTTTGTTATTCATGCTAGAATTGTATTAACCGAAAACTTAGTACATGTGTGAATACATAACAAACAGAGTGTCACTAGTATGCCTCTACTTGACTAGCTCGTTGAATCAAAGATGGTTAAGTTTCCTAGCAATGGACATGAGTTGTCATTTGATTAACGAGATCACATCATTAGGAGAATGATGTGATTGACTTGACCCATTCCGTTAGCTTAGAACTTGATCATTTAGTATGTTGCTATTGCTTTCTTCATGACTTATACATGTTCCTATGACTATGAGATTATGCAACTCCCATTTACCGGAGGTACACTTTGTGTGCTACCAAACGTCACAACGTAACTGGGTGATTATAAAGGTGCTCTACAGGTGTCTCCGAAGGTACTTGTTGAGTTGGCGTATTTTGAGATTAGGATTTGTCACTCCGATTGTTGGAGAGGTATCTCTGGGCCCTCTCGGTGATGCACATCACTATAAGCCTTGCAAGCAATGTGACTAATGAGTTAGTTGCGGGATGATGCATTACGGAACGAGTAAATAGACTTGCCGGTAATGAGATTGAACTAGGTATTGAGATACCGATGATCGAATCTCGGGCAAGTAACATACCGATGACAAAGGGAACAACGTATGTTGTTATGCGGTTTGACCGATAAAGATCTTCATAGAATATGTGGGAGCCAATATGAGCATCCAGGTTCCGCTATTTGTTATTGACCGGAGACGTGTCTTGGTCATGTCTACATAGTTCTCGAACCCGTAGGGTCAGCACGCTTAAAGTTCGGTGATGGTTTGTATTATGAGTTATGTGTTTTGATGTACCGAAGGTAGTTCAGAGTCCCGGATGAGATCGGGGACATGACGAGGAGTCTCTAAATGGTCGATACGTAAAGATCGATATATTGGACGACTATATTCGGACATCGGAAAGGTTCCGAGTGATTCAGGTATTTATTGGAGTACCGAAGAGTTACGGGAATTCGCCAGGGAGTATATGGGCCTTATTGGGATTTAGGGGAAAGAGAGAGGGGAGGCTACGCGTCCCCCGAAGGCCTAGTCCCAATTGGACTACGGGGAGGGGCTGCGCCCCCTCCTTCCTTCTCTTCTCTTTTCCCTTTCCTTGACTCCTACTCCTACTACATGGAAGGGGGGAATCCTACTCCCGATGGGAGTAGGACTCCCCAGGGCGCGCCATACAGAGGGCCGGACCCTCCCCTCCTCTCCTCCTTTATATGCTGAGGCTAGGAGCACCCCATGACACACAAGTTGATCAGTTGATCTTTTAGCCGTGTGCGGTGGCCCCCTCCACCATAATCCACCTCGATCATATCGTAGCAGTGCTTAGGCGAAGCCCTGCATCGGTAGCATCATCATCACCGTCATCACCCCATCGTGCTAATGAAACTCTCCTTCGACACTCTACTGGATCGGAGTTCGTGGGACATCATCGAGCTGAACGTGTGAAGAACTCGGAGATGCCGTACGTTCGGTACTTGGATCAGTCGGATCGTGAAGACGTACGACTACATCAACCGCATTGTCATAAGGCTTCCGCTTAGCGATCTTCAAGGGTATGAAGATACACTTCCCCTCTCATTGCTATGCATCACCATGATCTTGCGTGTGCGTAAGATTTTATTTTTTTTGAAATTACTAAGGTCCCTGAGGGAGTCCTGGATTAGGGGGTGTCTGGATGGCCGGACTATGACCTTTGGCCAGACTCCCGGACCATGAAGATACAAGACTGAAGACTTCGTCCCGTGTCTGGATAGGACTTTCCTTGGCATGGAAGGCAAGCTTGGCAATACGATATGTAGATCTCCTCCCATTGTAACCGACTCTATGTAACCCTAGCCCTCTCCGATGTCTATATAAACCGGAGAGTTTTAGTCCGTAGGACGAAGAACAATCATACCATAGGCTAGCTTCTAGGGTTTAGCCTCTCTGATCTCGTGGTAGATCTACTCTTGTACTACCCATATCATCAATATTAATCAAGCAGGAGTAGGGTTTTACCTCCATCAAGAGGGCCCGAACCTGGGTAAAAACATCGTGTCCCTTGTCTCATGTTACCATCCGCCTAGACGCGCAGTTCGGGGCCCCCTACCCGAGATCCACCGGTTTTGACACCGACATTGGTGCTTCATTGAGAGTTCCTCTGTGTCGTCACCTTTAGGCCCGATGGCTTCTTCGATCATCAACCACGACGCGGTCCAGGGTGAGACTTTTCTCCCCGGACAAATCTTCGTGTTCGGCGGCTTTGCACTGCGGGCCAATTCGCTTGGCCAACTGGAGCAGATCGAAAGCTACGCCCCTGGCCATCAGGTCATATTTGGAAATTTGAACTACACGGCTGACATCCGCGGTGACTTGATCTTCTACGGATTCGAGCCACAGCCGAGCGCACCGCACTGTCATGATGGGCATGATCTAGCTCTGCCGCCGGACAATGCACTGAGCGCCGCTCACGTGTCCGCTCCGACCCTTAGCTCGGAGCCAACAGCGCCAATCGGGGACGGATGGTTGGACGCCGCCTCGGGGGCTGCAATCTCTATGGCGATCGAGCCAAATACCAGCCTTGTCCTTTGTGAAGCTTGTGACTCCAAGGTGCCGGACTCCTTTCCGAACTCCGAGTCTTCCGCACCCCTTCCAATCGAAACCAATTGGGCTCCGATCATGGAGTTCACCGCCGCAGACATCTTTCAGCACTTGCCCTTTGGCGACATCCTGAATTCACTAAAGTCTCTCTCTTTGTCAGGAGAGCCCTGGCCGGACTATGGTCAGCAAGGTTGGGATGTGGACGACGAAGAAATTCGAAGCCCACCCACCACCCACTTCGTAGCCACTGTCGATGACTTAATCGACATGCTCAACTTCGACTCCGAAGACATCGACGGTATGGACACCGATGAAGGAGACGATCAAGAACCAGCGCCTATAGGGGACTGGAAAGCCACCTCGTCATATGACATATACATGGTGGACACACCAAAGGAAGGGAATGGCGGTGGAACAACGAAGGATGACCCCTGCAAGAAACAGCCTAAGCGCCGACGTGAGTGGCACCGCTCTAAATCCCGCCACAGCAAAAACGACGATTCCGGCACCGGAGACAATAACACCCCGGACAGCGCCGAAGACAACCCCCTCCAGAAGGATTCAGCACAGAAGGATGGAGAAGCCAGCCCTCATAATAGAGCGACAGATAGAGAGGTCGAGGATGACAATTATATGCCTCCCTCTGAAGACGTGGCAAGCATCGATGACGACAAATTTGCCGTGCCAGAGGATCCAGTCGAACAAGAGCGTTTCAAACGCAGGCTTATGGCCACGGCAAGCAGCCTCAAGAAAAAACAGCAGCAGCTTAGAGCTGTCCAAGATTTGCTAGCCAATAGATGGACTGAAGTCCTGGCGGCCGAAGAGTACAAACTCGAACTCCCCTCCAAGAGCTACCCAAAGCGTAGGCTGCTACCCCAACTAGAGGAGGAAGCAACTAAACCTACATCACCAGCGTATGATGCAGCCGATCGGCCACCCCGTGGCCGCGACAGAGAGGCCTTGTCACATCCCTAGCCTCTGGTGCTGCCTGGTGTTTGCATCATGTTTAAATTCTGAAACTTGAACTGAGGAGATTTGGAAGCCTCAAAACCCTAAATAAAAGAAGGGCAAAAACCCTAAAATCTCATTCATTGTTCCAAAATGCTCTTCTTAAATGTTTGATAATTTTTGGCAAGGGTTCTGGTCCCAACCAAAATATTGAACATTTTTAAGGACTTAATCTTGGGACTTTGAATTTAAATCATTAGCTATTTGAATTTGAATTATATTCATATAATTAGAATATAATTTCAAATACCCCTGAAATATTTTATGAGCTTTTGGAAAAGTCCATCTAGCAAATAAAAATATTCAGAAGAGTTTTTGACATTGTTTGAATTTGTTTAAATTCAAAACAGTGGCAAAACAAATTTAAAAAAAATAGAAAACAGAAATAGGAAAAGCAGAGAGGAGAGAAAACTACCTGGCGCTCACCTGGCAGCCCAGCCGGCCCAGCTCCTCCAGTGGCCCAGCCCACCGCCGCTTCCCCCCTGTCGTCTTCCTCCCTCGCCAGAAGGACACGGGCACGCGCCCCGGCCACCTCCTCCCTGCCTGGCTGCCTCCTCCTCCTCTGGAGGCCTCTCCCGAGCACCACGCAACCCTCTAGCCCTCCTACTCTCCCCGTGCCCCTCTCCTCTCTCTCCCCGGAACGCTCTCCCCCTCCTCTGTTCTCCTCACCGAACGCGCCCGCCGCCGACGACGAGAACCACCGTGGCCACCGGCCACCCCGCGCCTCGCCTAAGCGCCAAGAAGCTCTGCCCCGTCCCCCTCTTCCTCCTCACCAAGACGGAAGGCGCCGGAAGCCCTGGATGCTGCCAGCTTCGCCGTTCCCCTCCTCGGCCACCGCGGGTCGCCGCCGTCAAATCCGTCCCCGTCCGGCCTCCCTCAAGCTCGCCGTCCACCTCTACAGGGTCTACGTGAGCTCTCCGTCCGTTTCCCCCTCTCTGTTTCGTTGTTCGCGCGCCGTAGCTAGGTTATCTACCAAGGCCGAAACCCCACCGCCGCCGGCCATGCCGCCGCCGTCGCTCTAGCTAGCGTAGCTCGCGTCTGACCTCAGGCCCGTGCTCAGGAGCTCCCCAGAAGGCCAAGTCCACCACCCGTTTCCTCTCCCGTGCACCCTAGTGCCGAAACCGCTGAGACCCGAACTCCGGCAGCCGCCGCGGGTTCCACTCCGGCGAACTCCGGCCACCCCCGCACCTCCCGTTGGTCCCCCTAGATGCGCACGGGCACGGGCTATCCTCTGGTGCCCCTGGCGCGTCGATCCGTCGACTCTGGCGAGTTCCGAGCGAACTCCGCCGCGGTTCGAGGTCACCGCCGGCGAAACTCCGGCGGGAGCTGACGTGGCTCCGTCATTAGGAGCTAACCCAGCTAGTTAAGCAACCTACAGCCACTGACAGTGGGCCCCACCCCTGGTCAAACCCCAGTCAGCGCTGGGTTTGACCGGGATTAGATCCTGTGTCACTGACGTGTGGACCCCGCACGTCAGGTTTGACCTGGACCTGGCCGTTGACTCGCTGACGTCATGCTGGCGTCAGGCTGACGCAGTTAAATCATTTACTGGATTTATTATAATCAGGAAATTTCAGAAAATGCCTAAAACTTCTAAAATTCATAGAAATTCAACCGTAACTCCAAATTAAATAATTTATATATGAAAAATTATCAGAAAAATTCAAGGAATCCATCTGTACCATTTTCATGCATGTTACAACAACTTATAGGTGCTGTTTAGCACAAATCATATTAATGGCATTTGAATAATCACATATGGAGTTTGAATTTGAATCTTGTATTCAAACCAACTTCATTTAATCTGTTGCTAGTTGCATTAGCTCAAACAGATTCATATTGCCATGTCATGAGCATGCATCATATTGTGCATTGCATTGATTGTGTTCTTTCTTGTTTGCCGGTGTTTGTCCCCTCTCGATAGACGTGACTCCGACGACGAGATCGATGACACCGATGAAGAACTATATTATCTTCAGAAGTGCCAGGTAAGCAAAACCCCCTTGTTCATTCCGATACAATCCTACTCTCTCGCTCCTGCTCTCTTTTACTGCATTAGGACAACAACGATTCATCTGTTACTTGCTGCGGTAGCTGAACCCCTTTATCCTTTGCATGACCTGTCATTGCCACAGTAAATAGATGAAACCCACTAGCATGAGTAGGAGTTGTTTGAGCCCTGTTGTGCCTACTCATTCATGCTTGTTTGTCATGCCTGCTACTGCTTAGAGTTGAGTCAGGTGTGATTCATCGGGGATGAATCAGAGGTGTGTGAACATGTCCTACTGTGTGTGAGCTAAGTGTGTGAATACGATTTGGTAAACGTAGCGGTGAGAGGCCATGTAGGAGTACATGGTGGGTTGTCTCATTGCAGTCGTCCTCAGGAACTGAGTTTTGTGTTTGTGATCCATGATTCAGCTACTACCACGCATTGGGCCCGAAACCAATGGACCCTCTCGGCTTCTTGATCACCCTTGTCCTCTGTCCAGGAGTTGCAAGTAGTTTCTGGTGTTTGTATTATGCTGGAGGCCGTGGGCAAAGCTGACCGGAGGGGTGGGCTGTGATGCGGTAGGCACGTGGCACGGTGTACCGGGCGCTCGTTTGGTGTCTCGGGAACCCTGTTCACATCGTTTGGGGCTGTGAGCGAAACTCCGGCCGGATCTCCTCATGGATGGAACCCGAATGGGTGATAAACCTGGACTAGAGACTTGAGTGTTTAGGCAGGCCGTGGCCGACACCCACGTTGGGCTTCCGCTTGAAGGTTGCCGAGTACATGTCGTGTAAACGGCTGTAAGTGGTGAGAGCGTGTGTGAAGAAGTACACCCCTGCAGGGTTAACATCATATATTCGAATAGCTGTGTCCGTGGAAAAGGACTTCTGGGTTGCTTATATCAGTTCATAGATAAGTGAAAGTGGATACTCTAAAATGCGCAAGATAAGCGTGAGTGCTATGGATGGCGTTCTCGTAGGGAGACGGGAGCGGATCCATAGTGGTGTATTGATATGGCGAATATGTGGACTCGTGTGCGCCACCTCAAGAGAGTTACTTGCAGTCGTAGTTCAGGATAGCCACTGAGTCAAAGCTGGCTTGCTGCAGTTAAACCCCACCATCCCCTTTGTTGATAATGATGCATATGTAGTTAGTTCTGATGTAAGTCTTGCTTGGTACATTTGTACTCACGTTGCTTAATTTATGTTTTTGCAGAGAGACTTCAGTCTCACTAGTAGTTCCACCCGGACTTCGACGTTTAGCTTGTTACCTCAGCTACGATCTTGTGCCCTCGGCAGGATCTGGTAGATAGTCAGGCTTTCAAGCCTTTTTCATTTATAGATGTCTGTACTCAGACATGATAGCTTCAGCTTGTGCTTGATTTGTATACTCTGAATGTTGGGTCATGAGACCCCTGTTTGTAATATCTCGCTCCTCGGAGCCTAATGAATAAATACTTGAGTTGTAGAGTCATGTTGTGATGCCATGTTGTATTTGCACATATCGAGCATATTGCGTGTATGTTATTGAAATGCTTGGTATGTGTGGGATCTGACTATCTAGTTGTTTATCCTTAGTAGCCTCTCTTACCGGGAAATGTCTCCTAGTGTTTCCACTGAGCCATGGTAGCTTGCTACTGCTCCGGAACACTTAGGATGGCCGGCATGTGTCCTTCTTCGTTCCTGTGTCTGTCCCTTCGGGGAAATGTCACGCGATGAATACCGGAGTCCTGTTAGCCCGCTACAGCCCGGTTCACCGGAGTCCTGTTAGCCCAGTGCTACAGCCTGAATTCACTTGCTGATGACCGACGCGTTCGATGCCGGGTCATGGATGCCTGTCCCTGTAAGTCTGTGCCACTTTGGGTTTACGACTAGCCATGTCAGCCCGGGCTCCTTATCATATGGATGCTAGCGACACTATCATATACGTGTGCCAAAAGGCGCAAACGGTCCCGGGCAAAGGTAAGGCGACACCCGTGGGAATACCGTGCGTGAGGCCGCAAAGTGATATGAGGTGTTACATGCTAGATCGATGTGGCATTGAGTCGGGGTCCTGACAGCTTTGGTATCAGAGCTTGACTGCCTGTAGGTTCTCCAAGCCAAACTGGTCGAAGTTGAGTCTAGAAATTCTTTAGTTATATAAGGGAATTGATTGTGGGATGGAACGTAAGGCTCTTTTTACTCCTTATACCTCATGGCCTTCTGATCTGAGTCATCATCTTCTCTTCTACGGGGATTAAGAACTAGGCTATCTCTTCTTTCCATCAGGATCACGTGTTACTAATTCGTAGACTTATAAGATTGTTGGATTAAGCCTCAGTTCAGTTTCTACTTCCGTATGTTAACTGTTGATCTCGAAACCTTGGTATTGTGCTTCTGAGTGGCTATGCCACCATTTTTGTAGCATGTCTCAAATCTTTTGAGCATTTATAGCCGTTATGTTGTCCGAGTCGTCCCAGGTTTCTAAACAATCTGATGCATTTGCAAATCCGTTCTTCCCGTTCCCGATGTCCTTTTGGTCAGATTAATCACACAAATTAGTGAGTTGAGGTACTTTATTGCCTCGACATATATGTTGGAATAATTATTATGACCCTAGGTGTTTTAGGGAGTCACCTAGTAATCTAGCAACGTTTTGTGTTCCCAGTGTGAAGATTCTGGCCATCATTCTCGAAAGCATCTCGTGGTGCTACTTAGGAGTAGGTATTCTATTCCTGGGTTCTTGAACCCGAGATTCACTCTACTTACTTCATGTTGATAGTGTTTGCTAGTTCCTTTAGGTTATTAGCAACCTTTGCGATAGTCCTTGAAGTCCGTGGTATATCGTTCTTCCAAATACCATGGACCATTATTGGCAGGAGTTCTTCTGAACCAAAAGATGACAACAAGAGTGCTCTCGATGAGTTCTCCATGCTATATTGTGACTCTGCCAGTCCTATCTCTCTGCATGGGTTATCTGGAAGAAATGTTGATCTCGCTCGACATACTAATCTATGCATCCACAACTCAGAAAATTATATGTTCCTTTGAGTTGTTCTCTTTAGTTGCACTCTAACCCTCGTCTATCAATTGATAGTCAAGAGTATGCATGCATTCGTTTATCGATACCTATTACTCTTGTGGTCCGTCAAGCCATTCTATCACGGAATGACTAGGAGAAACAAACTCCAGTACCTCTTCCATATCCAGGATTGGGTCAAAGAAGTTGTGCTCCGCAGAACAAATTGCTAATCCAGCTTTTGTTCTGCTCTACCTTGGAGTATTACCATCTTTATATCGGGATTGTTATAGGAATTGCACACCATCCTATGAACTCTTGGTAGTGATACTTCTCACCATCATTAGTCATTCCTCGGTCCTCGTGTTGATGCAACCGGAATACCGACAAATGAATTGTGATGTGTGAAATCAATACTCCCAGCAACCTCGTTGCTTGGTAGTTAAAGGATAATAATTTCATTCTTAGCGTGTTGGTTTTTGAATCATCCTTCTAAGACTGATCGTGCTACCTAGTCCTTATTTCGGTGCACCCTTCGATTGATGAGTTAGGATCTTGTCAAGTCCTCACTCATTTGATCATATCGTCTTGCCCTCAAAAGCGAGATTGTTCTCGAGCTTAGTAACATACCGGTGGTTCGTGATTTTCCGAATATCTTCTCGGAAGTATTCCCAGGTTGTCCCTTGACTGTTATGTTGAGCTCGTGATCAAGTTGGTTTCTTGTGAACCACCTTCTCTCCAAGAATCGGTGTTAGATATCCCTGAGCTAGTTGGTTAAGCTAGACAACAACTTGGAGAGTTGGAAGATAAAAGCCTGCCTGACTTAGTTCGTTCCAAGGGGATATTCTTCTGTAGTGTGTGTTGAAGAAAGATGATATCTTCATCGATTGGTCCCTGTGATCAGTTGCTGGACCTATTGCCTTATCAATCCTTTGATTTGAGTGTGGGCCATCGTCAAGTCAAATCAGTACCAACGATGCTCGTAATGTTGTCTTACTCGTGGTCGATCCCTCGAGCATACACCATTATATCTTTTGGGTCTGACCAATGCTATCACTTGTTCACATAATTATGGAATTCCATTTACATGGAAATCTCGATGAGTTGTTGTTGAGCCCATCAGCAGCATTTTGTCTCTCCCATGAGTCATGTTGAACATCAACCTAGTGTTGGAAACTTGTGTAAGCATTTCTTCGTGTTTCGTTCATGAAGCATATGTTTGGATGAAGGTAGTGACTTCCTTTAATTCATGTGCATCTGATGCAAGTTCCCGCCGTGGATTCGAGAAAGTCAATGTTGCTTTCTTTGGAATCATTCCAAATCAGTCATGCACACGTGCGAAGAATTCTGTGATTTGAAGACTTGCAACCTTCAATCTATATGTATCCCTAGCACACCAAGCCACTGATTGATTTGTTCAAGGAGAAGGAGTTCCTTCATAAGAGCTAATCCGGACTTATGTAAGGACTTCGATACCCTCGATGATGGTTCCCCACCTGAACTCGGTAGTGTTTTGTTGTAAGACTACCATGTGGTCATGCTTGTCTGGGACAACATGTTCACATGTTGTAGCAGAACCAGCTCATGTTTTGGAGCTTGCTATCATAACTCATTTCCCGAGAAACTTGCAATGTCATCTCGTCGATTTGTGTTGTAAACTTTCATTTTTCTTTCTAGACTTGATGAGTCTGGAATATTCTGACACCAACCAGATCTGAATCTCAGGCAGATATGATGGTTTGGAACATTTTCCAAGAACTATAATATCGGTCCCTCGGAAACCGGTAAAGTGGATGTCGTGGCCAACACATCCAGCTGGAAGACCTGTTATTATAATATCTTGATTGAGGAAATTGGCCACCTCCCCATAGGGATTTCGTAGGATTTACTCCCTAGTTGCCCCTATGGATTCCTGTGTTCCGAAGTCTGACCTTTTTACTTGATGTTCTAGATATCAAACCATATCTATGAATGGGTTACACTAGCACATCAAGGAGAACATTAGAAGCGGAGTGCTAAATGTCTCTCGGTCGATCATCCAGATTTTATTTCCTTGGCTCCGCCAAGGGTGAAATCTGAGAAAGTGTTATCTTCCTTTGCATCTGCATCCTCCATCACCATTCATCATGGTAGTAAGTTGTGTTACCGGACCCTTGACACGGATGTTGGTAAAACCTTGATGATTATGGAAATGCTCAAGTTCTTGAGAGCACGCACAAGCGCTAGGTGTTATCATTGACACTAACTGGGATGCTCTCAGTTTCCTCGGCAATGCTATGACCTTTCAAACAGTGAATTCACTCTCTATTGTTGGGTTCTTCCCCAGTTACCAGAATCATTCCCAGCATTTGCTTTTTGTTCCCAGCTTGCACCGCCAATGTGCCGTTCTACCATGGGTCTCTTCCATTTCCGGTGGTAAGCACATTCATCCATTACGTTGTCTTCAACAAGGTAATCCACATCATCCAAGTCCGAGTATGCCATTCTACCGACCCCCTCCAAACAATCGCTCGAGAATTGCCTTAGGCTGGTTTAAAGAGTTTCAATGATCTTTGAATCAAAGGTAATTTTTTTTGCCACTTAAGGGGATATATCTACGAGTCACCATCTCTAAGGTGCCTCGTTGTGGTATCATGGCAACTCAACTCCTCGCTACGTTGACAATCGATTACCACCTTCTTAAGCGTGAAATTGTTGTCTACCTAGTGAACCCTCGTCATCTGTCTCACTCCATTTCCTCAGATCTATGCTTCGTGTCTCAGCTCGAGAGATGTTACTATGTTTCATTCCGTGAGTTAATCCTGAGTTGTTCGGCCTTCGAGAAGAACAATTCTTTTAGGGTCTTTCCTTCCTCTTGCTATCATGCTAGTTGGAGTTCTCAGAGCAAGACATCAAGACAAAGATGGTGATCAAATCAACGTTCCTATGAAGTGCAAGTTGGATCGTGAAGATTGCGTTAGTTGCGTTCCCCTTCATCCTACCCTACGCTTGAATCTCGGGACGAGATTCTTGTTTAGTGGGGGCGAGTTGTCACATCCCTAGCCTCTGGTGCTGCCTGGTGTTTGCATCATGTTTAAATTTTGAAACTTGAACTGAGGAGATTTGGAAGCCTCAAAACCCTAAATAAAAGAAGGGCAAAAACCCTAAAATCTCATTCGTTGTTCCAAAATGCTCTTCTTAAATGTTTGATAATTTTTGGCAAGGGTTCTGGTCCCAACCAAAATATTGAACATTTTTAAGGACTTAATCTTGGGACTTTGAATTTAAATCATTAGCTATTTGAATTTGAATTATATTCATATAATTAGAATATAATTTCAAATACCCCTGAAATATTTTATGAGCTTTTGGAAAAGTCCATCTAGCAAATAAAAATATTCAGA
>NC_041389.1:600312307-600492667 GCF_002162155.2 Triticum dicoccoides | reverse complement strand
CTCCCTGCCTGGCTGCCTCCTCCTCCTCTGGATGCCTCTCCCGAGCGCCACGCAACCCTCTAGCCCTCCTACTCTCCCCGTGCCCCTCTCCTCTCTCTCCCCGGAACGCTCTCCCCCTCCTCTGTTCTCCTCACCGAACGCGCCCGCCGCCGCCGACGAGAACCACCGTGGCCACCGGCCACCCCGCGCCTCGCCTAAGCGCCAAGAAGCTCCGCCCCGTCCCCCTCTTCCTCCTCACCAAGACGGAAGGCGCCGGAAGCCCTGGATGCTGCCAGCTTCGTCGTTCCCCTCCTCGGCCACCGTGGGTCGCCGCCGTCAAATCCGTCCCCGTCCGGCCTCCCTCGAGCTCGCCGTCCACCTCTACAGGGTCTGCGTGAGCTCTCCGTCCGTTTCCCCCTCTCTGTTTCGTCGTTCGCGCGCCGTAGCTAGGTTATCTACCAAGGCCGAAACCCCACCGCCGCCGGCCATGCCGCCGCCGTCGCTCTAGCTAGCGTAGCTCGCGTCCGACCTCAGGCCCGTGCTCAGGAGCTCCCCAGAAGGCCAAGTCCACCACCCGTTTCCCCTCCCGTGCACCCTAGTGCCGAAACCGCTGAGACCCGAACTCCGGCAGCCGCCGCGGGTTCCACTCCGGCGAACTCCGGCCACCCCCGCACCTCCCGTTGGTCCCCCTAGATGCGCACGGGCACGGGCTATCCTCTGGTGCCCCTGGCGCGTCGATCCGTCGACTCTGGCGAGTTCCGAGCGAACTCCGCCGCGGTTCGAGGTCACCGCCGGCGAAACTCCGGCGGGAGCTGACGTGGCTCCGTCATTAGGAGCTAACCCAGCTAGTTAAGCAACCTACAGCCACTGACAGTGGGCCCCACCCCTGGTCAAACCCCAGTCAGCGCTGGGTTTGACCGGGATTAGATCCTGTGTCACTGACGTGTGGACCCTGCACGTCAGGTTTGACCTGGACCTGGCCGTTGACTCGCTGACGTCATGCTGGCGTCAGGCTGACGCAGTTAAATCATTTACTGGATTTATTATAATCAGGAAATTTCAGAAAATGCCTAAAACTTCTAAAATTCATAGAAATTCAACCGTAACTCCAAATTAAATAATTTATGTATGAAAAATTATCAGAAAAATTCAAGGAATCCATCTGTACCATTTTCATGCATGTTAGAACAAATTATAGGTGATGTTTAGCACAAATCATATTAATGGCATTTGAATAATCACATATGGAGTTTGAATTTGAATCTTGTATTCAAACCAACTTCATTTAATCTGTTGCTAGTTGCATTAGCTCAAACACATTCATATTGCCATGTCATGAGCATGCATCATATTGTGCATTGCATTGATTGTGTTCTTTCTTGTTTGCCGGTGTTTGTCCCCTCTCGATAGACGTGACTCCGACGACGAGATCGATGACACCGATGAAGAACTATATTATCTTCAGAAGTGCCAGGCAAGCAAAACCCCCTTGTTCATTCCGATACAATCCTACTCTCTCGCTCCTGCTCTCTTTTACTGCATTAGGACAACAATGATTCATCTGTTACTTGCTGCGGTAGCTGAACCCCTTTATCCTTTGCATGACTTGTCATTGCCACAGTAAATAGATGAAACCCACTAGCATGAGTAGGAGTTGTTTGAGCCCTGTTGTGCCTACTCATTCATGCTTGTTTGTCATGCCTGCTACTGCTTAGAGTTGAGTCAGGTCTGATTCATCGGGGATGAATCAGAGGTGTGTGAACATGTCCTACTGTGTGTGAGCTAAGTGTGTGAATACGATTTGGTAAAGGTAGCGGTGAGAGGCCATGTAGGAGTACATGGTGGGTTGTCTCATTGCAGCCGTCCTCAGGAACTGAGTTCTGTTTTTGTGATCCATGATTCAGCTACTACCACGCATTGGGCCCGAAACCAATGGACCCTCTCGGCTTCTTGATCACCCTTGTCCTCTGTCCAGGAGTTGCAAGTAGTTTCTGGTGTTTGTAGTATGCTGGAGGCCGTGGGCAGCGCTGACCAGAGGGGTGGGCTGTGATGTGGTAGGCACGTGCCACGGTGTACCGGGCGCCCGTTTGGTTTCTCGGGAACCCTGTTCACATCGTTTGGGGCTGTGAGCGAAACTCCGACCGGATCTCCTCATGAATGGAACCCGAATAGACGATAAACCTGGACTAGAGACTTGAGTGTTTAGGCAGGCCGTGGCCGACACCCACGTTGGGCTTCCGCTTGAAGGTTGCCGAGTACATGTCGTGTAAACGGCGGTAAGTGGTGAGAGCGTGTGTGAAGAAGTACACCCCTACAGGGTTAACATCATCTATTCGAATAGCCGTGTCCGCGAAAAGGACTTCTGGGTTGCTTATATCAGTTCATAGACAAGTGAAAGTGGATACTCTAAAATGCGCAAGATAAGCGTGAGTGCTATGGATGGCGTTCTCGTAGGGAGACGGGAGCGGATCCATAGTGGTGTATTGATATGGTGAATATGTGGACTCGTGTGCGCCACCTCAAGAGAGTTACTTGCAGTCGTAGTTCAGGATAGCCACCGAGTCAAAGCTGGCTTGCTGCAGTTAAACTCCACCATCCCCTTTGTTGATAATGATGCATATGTAGTTAGTTCTGATGTAAGTCTTGCTGGGTACATTTGTACTCACGTTGCTTAATTTATGTTTTTGCAGAGAGACTTCAGTCTCACTAGTAGTTCCACGTGGACTTCGACGTTTAGCTTGTTACCTCAGCTACGATCTTGTGCCCTTGGCAGGATTTGGTAGATAGTCAGGATTTCAAGCCTTTTTCATTTATAGATGTCTGTACTCAGACATGATAGCTTCCGCTTGTGCTTGATTTGTATGCTCTGAATGTTGGGTCATGAGACCCCTGTTTGTAATATCTCGCTCCTCGGAGCCTAATGAATAAATACTTGAGTTGTAGAGTCATGTTGTGATGCCATGTTGTATTTGCACATATCGAGCATATTAGGTGTATGTTATTGAAATGCTTGGTATGTGTGGGATCTGACTATCTAGCTGTTTATCCTTAGTAGCCTCTCTTACCGGGAAATGTCTCCTAGTGTTTCCACTGAGCCATGGTAGCTTGCTACTGCTCCGGAACACTTAGGCTAGCCGGCATGTGTCCTTCTTTGTTCCTGTGTCTGTCCCTTCGGGGAAATGTCACGCGATGAATACCGGAGTCCTGTTAGCCCCCTACAGCCCGGTTCACCGGAGTCCTGTTAGCCCAGTGCTACAGCCTGAATTCACTCGCTGATGACCGACGCGTTCGATGCTGGGTCATGGATGCCTGTCCCTGTAAGTCTGTGCCACTTTGGGTTTACGACTAGCCATGTCAGCCTGGGCTCCTTATCATATGGATGCTAGCGACACTATCATATACGTGTGCCAAAAGGCGCAAACGGTCCCGGGCAAAGGTAAGGCGACACCCGTGGGAATACCGTGCGTGAGGCCGCAAAGTGATATGAGGTGTTACATGCTAGATCGATGTGGCATTGAGTCGGGGTCCTGACAGGCCTTTCGGCCCTCAACTGAAGCCGCACCCCGGCGCCGCTCAAAAAGTACCAAGGCACGGGGAAATGCGCTAGACCTGCAAGACATATTGGAGGACAAGGCAAGGCAAACAAGATCGATCTACGGATTGCGTGGGCGCCCCACGACACATGACGATAACCGTCACGCCGGATATGGCAAATACGGCCAGGCCGAACACAACAGACAAAGCTCATCCGAGCTACGTCATGATATAGCCCAGTACAGAGGCGCCGCACACCCACTATGCTTCACAGGTGAAGTAATGGATCATCAAATCCCCGAGGGTTTTAAACCCGTAAACATCAAATCATACTATGGCACAACAGATCCTGCAGTATGGATCGAGGATTATCTCCTTCATATCCACATGGCCCGTGGTGATAATCTACACGCTATCAAATACCTCCCGCTCAAGCTTATAGGACCAGCTCGGCATTGGCTTAACAGCTTGCCAGCAGAGTCAATTGGTTGCTGGGAGGACCTGGAATCCGCATTCCTTGACAACTTCCAGGGCACTTATGTGCGACCACCAGATGCCGATGACCTAAGCCACATAATTCAGCAGCCAGAGGAATCGGCCAGACAATTCTGGACACGGTTCCTAACCAAGAAAAATCAAATAGTCGACTGTCCGGATGCAGAGGCCCTTGCAGCCTTTAGACATAACATCCGAGATGAATGGCTTGCCCGGCACCTAGGAACAGGAAAAGCCGAAATCTATGGCAGCCCTCACGACACTCATGACCCGCTTTTGCGCGGGAGAAGACAGCTGGCTAGCTCGTAGCAATAACATGACCAAGAGCCCTGGTAATTCGGATACCAAGGACAACAATGGCAGTTCGCGTCGTAACAAGCACAAGCACCGCATTAACGGCGACAATACTGAGGATACGACAGTTAATGCCGGATTCAGAGGCTCTAAACCTGGTCAGCGGAAAAAGCCATTCAAAAGAAATACCCCAGGCCCGTCCAGTTTAGACCGGATACTCGACCGCTCGTGCCAGATACACGGCACCCCTGAACAACCAGCCAATCACACCAACAGGGATTGTTGGGTGTTCAAGCAGGCAGGCAAGTTAAGTGCCGAACACAAAGACAAGGGGCTGCATAGCGATGATGAGGAGGATCCCTGGCCGCCGAACAACAGAGGACAGAAGGGCTTTCCCCCACAAGTGCGGATGGTGAACATGATATACGCAACCCATATCCCCAAAAGGGAACGGAAGCGTGCGCTCAAGGACGTCCATGCGTTGGAGCCAGTCACCCCAAAGTTCAACCCATGGTCCTCCTGCCCGGTCACTTTTGATCGAAGGGACCACCCCACTAGCATTCGTCATGGTGGATTCGCCGCATTGGTTCTAGACCCAATCATTGACGGATTTCACCTCACTAGAGTCCTCATGGACGGCGGCAGCAGCCTGAACCTCCTTTATCAGGATACAGTGCGAAAAATGGGTATAGATCCCTCAAGGATTAAACCCACAAAAACGACCTTTAAAGGCGTCATACCAGGTGTAGAAGCCAGCTGTACAGGATCAGTTACGCTCGAAGTGGTCTTCGGATCCCCGGATAATTTCCAAAGCAAGGAGTTAATCTTCAACATAGTACCGTTCCGCAGTGGCTATCATGCCCTGCTCGGACGAACCGCATTTGCAAAATTCAATGTGGTGCCGCACTACGCATATCTCAAGCTCAAGATGCCAGGCCCTCGCGGAGTCATTACGGTCAACGGAAACACTGAACGCTCTCTCCGAACAGAGGAGCACACGGCGGCCCTGGCGGCGGAAGTACAAAGTAGCCTCTCAAGGCAATTCTCCAGTCCGGCTGTTAAACGTCCGGACAACGTCAAGCGCGCCCGAAGTAACCTACAACAAGACCGTCTGGCATGTTCCGAGCAAGCATAGCAGTGCGGCCCCAACCCCAGCCCTCACGAGATTGTGATACCAGTACCACGCATACATAATTATGCTCTGGAAATACCATGGGCATAAGGGGAGGGTCACAACCATGGCACGCCTAGAATGCGGCTCAACCGCACTAGGGGCTCCCGATTTTGCCATTTCTTCCTTTTTTTATTTATATACTTTCAGGACACCACTATTCGGAAGGCCTGTCCGGCAGTACAATCACCGAACACACGATGCAACAGCCAGGGAGGCAACAAGCCACGTCAAATGTCCAGGTGGTCTCTATAACAAGCTAAATACCTGTCTTACTTAAAGTCTCGCAGCTTGCCCCTGGAGGGAGACCTGTCAAATAATCCCATCTCTTGCGTATCACACTATTTGTATCGTTCTGCTCTCATAGCAGCCCTTTTAATAAACAATACATAGCTCTTGTCTATTACTGCACTCATTTTTCATATAAATATGTTCAGTTATGACATTATGCAACCGTACACTTTGGTACGGCCAATACACCAGGGGCTTAAGTACCCCATAATATAGTGTGAGAAGATCGAACACTCTCATGAGTACGGCACCCCGAACTTATAGCATTATATGCATCGGCTCCGAATCATGTCTTGGGTCAATAGTTGGGTTTGCCCGGCTCCCATGTTTTGGTACCTTACGTTCTGCTATGTCGGCTAAGGTAGCGCTGGGAGAACTGCTGCGATTGTTCCCTAGTTGAGCTGGGTTAACACCTCAGTAGAGAAAGCTAAAACTGACCGTCATGATAGGGCGAGAGACCGGTCGCTCTTCGAGAGGTTTTTCAAGTCCTTAAAGACTTATGCCGCTTAGAGCGAGGAGCTGGCTTTGTCCGGCCTAGGCGTGGATAGCGCCCCAAACTCGGTCTTCCAAATACTAGGGGCTTCGCCCAAATTTAAAATTATAGAATTCTATGGCTAAGTGAGAGTGATAAAGCATTATAGGTCCGATGGCCTTGTTCGTTGTGCTGAGCGCCTCCCTCGATGGACCCAAGAATGGGAACAAGAGCGCTCAAGTTTATCCCGAACACCCCAGCACTCGTGGCATGGGGGTAGTAGCCGACGACTTGCATCTCTCAGATTTAATAAACGGCCGCATAGAAGGTAATATTTTAAATTCAAAAAGCATTGCTTAGCACATATGAACAAGTTTTCAGCGCACACGATAAAAACGAGCGAGTTTACTCAAAAATTACATCCCTGGTACATTCGTCTGCTACAAGACGGGCACCCTTCAGGACACCCTCATAATACATCTCGGGCCAGCGATGCTCCTTCCCCTCCGGTGGCCCATCCTTCACCAGCTTCTCCGCATCCAGCTTGCCCCAGTGCACTTTGGCACGGGCAAGGGCCCTACGGGCGCCTTCGATGCATACGGAGCGCTTGATGACTTCAAGCCATGGACAGGCATCCACCAGCCGCCGCACCAGCCCAAAGTAGCTCCCAGGCATGGCCTCCCTAGGCCACAGCCGGCCTATAAGGCCCTTCATGGCCTGTTCGGCTGCCTTATGGAGCTCGACCAGCTGCTTCAGCTGGTCGCTCAGGGGCACAGGGTGTCCGGCCTCAGCATACTGGGACCAGAACACTTTCTCCGTCGAGCTCCCTTCCTTGGCCCAGTAGAATGCGGCGGCATCGGATACACTGCGGGGCAGATCTGCAAATGCTCCTGGAGAGCTACGGACTCGGGTAAGTAACAGATAATTTACTTTCACGTGCTTGCTTTGCATAAAGAATGCCTAACCCGCCGCTATCTTTTTCATCGTCTCAATTTCCTGAAGGGCCTTTTGGGCTTCGGCCTTGGCAGACTTGGTGCTTTCAAGTGCCTAGGCAAGCTCGGACTCTCGCGTCTTTGAGTCAAGCTCTAAACCCTCGTGTTTCTTCACCAGAGCATCGAGCTCTTGTCGCACCTCCGCCACCCGCGCCTCTTGCTTTTCTCGCTCAGTGCGCTCCATGGCCGCATTGTCTTTGGCCTTGGACAGCGCTTCCTTCAAGGCCGCCACCTCAGTTGCGGCCCCTGCAACATTCACGTTGGTCCTATCATTATTTGCAACCAGGTATTTTTTATATACTTACATAAGGTATTACATACCTTCCTTGTCCTCGAGCTGCTTCTTGGCACGGCCGAGCTCGTTCTCGGACCGCTCGAGGCTCTGCTTCAATGCATCGACCTCCGTAGTCAGTGTGGCAGAGGTCAGCAGCGCAGCCTGCATTCCCATATTGACATATTTATGTTAGACTCCTGCGTATATCTTTTTTTGATCCTCAGTCCGGCTTTTCTTTCCGAACACCAAACTGAGCATCAGGGGCTACTCCCTATGCGGTAACATTTTTATATGTTTTAAATACATACCTCAAAGCATGTTAGAAGGCTGGTACAGGTTTCTATCAGCCCGCTCTTGGCGGACTGAACCTTCTGAATCACCGCACTCATAACAGTGCGGTGCTCCTCGTCGATGGAGGCGCCGTTAAGCACCTCCAGCAAATTTTCCGGCACCTCCGGTTGGACGGAGGCCGCCGGCGTCGTAGGCTTGCCCTTCTTGCGAGGGGGGCGCCTGCCGGACTCCGGAATCACTGAAGGTTCTGGAACGGTGTTCGGCCCAGGGCCGGACTTAGATCCCTCTGAGGCTTCATCCCCTTTGGGCCTGGAGTCCGGGAGGTCGCCTTGCGGCGCCTCCAGGACCACCTCCTCCTGGTTTAGCCCCTTTTGGGACTCCACCTCGGCATCGTCCGTAGGGCGAGGGGAGGAGGCCGTCGGGAGTGAAGCGCTATTCACATCCGACGAATCCAGGGAGCCGCTTGACGAATCGCCGAGCTGAGCCTTGGGCGGACTGCATGATTGAAGTCGGCGTCAGAAGGTACTGTATAATAGAGGAACGCCATAAGTTATTCTGGTATCCGGATACTTACGATTTTGCCAGGGGCTTGGCCCTGGATGGCCATTCCTCCCCGCCGTCGTCGACGTTGGAGGCGTAGTCCGGAAGAACGGTCTTCCCCTTCTTGGACCCTCCGGCCTCCCCAGTTGGGGCGGCCTTCCTTTTCTTTCCTCCCCCCGCTGGAGGGGGAGAGGCTTCTTCTTCCTCCTCCTCATCTTCAGAGGTGGAGGGCGCTTTGGGGTCGTCAGGCGATGAATCTGACACCACCAGGCGTCAGGAACTCTTTCGAGTCCCCGTGGCCTTCTTGGCCTTCTTCTCCGGCACCACGTGAGGTGCCGGAACCAGCAGCTTCATCAAGCGTGCATCTGTTGGGCCTTCGGGCAAAGGGGCCGAACAGTCAAACTGTTCGGACATCCTCTTCCAGTCCTGTTAAAGGAGCGAGAGTTTAGATCCTGCATAGAGTCAAACTATGAAAATCAAGTGTCCTGTAAAGGATAAAAGCAAGCTTACTTTGGTGGCTTGGCGCTTGGCGCAGAATCCGCGATCCTCGGTGACGGGAGGGGAGACCTCGGAGCTCTTGAATAGCACATTCCAGGCATCCTCGTGCTTTGTGTCGAAGAGCCTGGACAAAGTCTGGTGCTGGGCCGGGTCGAACTCCCACAAGTTGAGGGCCCGTCATTGACACGGGAGGATCCGGTGAAAGAGCATGGCCTGGACTACGTTGACAAGTTTAACCTTCTTGTTCACCAGGTCTTGGACGCAGGTTTGGAGTCCGGCCACCTCTTCCGGATTACCACAACAGGCTCGTCTCTTTCCATGATGTGAGCCGTGTGGGGATGCCAGATCGGAATTTGGGGGCCGCTGCCCACTCAGGGTCACGCGGCTCGGTGATGTAGAACCACCCCGATTGCCACCCTTTGATGGTTTCCACAAAGGAGCCCTCGAGCCATGTGACATTGGGCATCTTGCCCACCATGGCGCCTCCGCACTCCACTTGCCGGCCGCCCACGACCTTCGGCTTGATGCTGAAGATCTTCAGCCATAGGCCGAAGTGACGCTTGATGCGGAGGAAGGCCTCGCACACGACGATAAACACCAAGATGTTGAGGATGAAGTTCGGGGCCAGATCGTGGAAATCCAGGCCATAGTAGAACATGAGCCCCCGGACAAATGGGTGAAGAGGAAAGCCCAGCCCATGGAGGAAATGGGTGAGAAACACCACCCTCTCATGGGGCCTAGGGGTGGGGATGAGTTGCCCCTCGTCGGGAAGCCGGTGCACGATGTCGTCAGACAAGTATCCGGCTTTCCTCAACTTTTTGATGTGCCCCTCCGTAACGGTGGAGGCCATCCATCTACCTCCCGCTTTGGACATGATTGGAGAAGGTTGAGGCGGGAAGTGCGGACTTGGGCGCTGGAGCTCGGGCGCACGGAAATGGATAAGCAAAGGAGGAAGAAGGCGTAGATTGAAAGGGTGAATTCTTATCCCCTTATATGGGCGACCGAAACTGCGCGCTCCCACCAGCCTAGTAGAGCTCGCTTATCTCCCAAGCGTCGCGATTGATGGCGCGGCTGGGTTACCCACGCCTGTATTGATGAGAATCCAGGAATAAGGGAACACAATCTCTGCTTTGACAAGACGTGCCAAGGAAACCGCCTCGCTAAACACGCTGAGGTGGGACAGTAAAATGATTCGAATGAAGGCTTGGCTATGGCATGACGTCACGCTACAGAATACGTCAGCAGACTAGATTTATGCAGATATTATTCTCTCTACGGTGGTATGTGGAACTTATTTTGCAGAGCCGGACACTATCCTTGTGTTCAACATCTTTTATGAAGTATTCGGAGGAGGAACCCACGTTGCAATGCCAAAGACAATTTGCACGCAGGACTCATCGTCATTGAAGCCTAGTTCAGGGGCTACTGAGGGAGTCCTGGATTAGGGGGTGTCCGGATGGCCAGACTATGACCTTTGGCCGGACTCCCGGACTATGAAGATACAAGACTGAAGACTTCGTCCCATGTCCGGATAGGACTTTCCTTGGCGTGGAAAGCAAGCTTGGCGATACGATATGTAGATCTCCTCCCATTGTAACCGACTCTGTGTAACCCTAGCCCTCTCCGGTGTCTATATAAACTGGAGAGTTTTAGTCCGTAGGACGAAGAACAATCATACCATAGGCTAGGTTCTAGGGTTTAGCCTCTCTGATCTCGTGGTAGATCTACTCTTGTACTACCCATATCATCAATATTAATCAAGCAGGAGTAGAGTTTTACCTCCATCAAGAGGGCTCGAACCTGGGTAAAAACATCATGTCCCTTGTCTCCTGTTACCATCCGCCTAGACGCACAGTTCGGGACCCCCTACCCGAGATCCGCCGGTTTTGACACCGACAGTCCCCAACAGTGGCATCCGAGCCAGGTTTATGCGTAGATGTTATATGCACGAGTAGAACACAAGTGAGTTGTGGGCGATACAAGTCATACTGCTTACCAACAGGTCATACTTTGGTTCGGCGGTATTGTTGGATGAAGCAGCCCGGACCGACATTACGCGTACGCTTACGCAAGACTGGTTCTACCAACGTGCTTTGCACACAGGTGGCTGGCGGGTGTCTGTTTTTTCAACTTTAATTGAACCGAGTGTGGCTACGCCCGGTCCTTGTTAAGGTAAAAACAACACTAACTTGACGAAATATTGTTGTGGTTTTGATGCATAGGTAAGAATGGTTTTTTCTCAGCCTGTAGCAGCCACGTAAAACTTGCAACAACAAAGTAGAGGACATCTAACTTGTTTTTGCAGGGCATGTTGTGATGTGATATGGTCAAGACGTGATGAGATATAAGTTGTTGTATGAGATGATCATGTTTTTGTTGAAGATATCGGCAACTGGCAGAAGCCTTATGGTTGTCTCTTTATTGCATAAGATGCAAGCACCAAATAATTGCTTTACTTTATCGTTATGCGATAGCAATAGTTGCAGGAGCAATAGTTGGCGAGACGACCATGTGACGACACATTGATATAGATCAAGATGATGGAGATCATGGTGTCATGCCGGTGACGATGGAGATCATGACAATGCTTTGGAGATGGAGATCAAAGGCACAAGATGATGATGGCCATATCATGTCACATATTTTGATTGCATGTGATGTTTATCTTTTATACATCTTATTTTGCTTAGTTCGGCGGTAGCATTGTAAGATGATCTCTCACTAAATTTCAAGGTAAAAGTGTTCTCCCTAAGTATGCACCATTGCCAAAGTTCGTCGTGCCGAGACACCACATGATGATCGGGTGTGACAAGCTCTATGTTCATCTACAACGGGTGCAAGCCAGTTTTGCACACGCAGAATACTCGGGTTAAACTTGACGAGCCTAGCATATGCAGATATGGCCTCGAAACACTGAGACCGAAAGGTTGAGCGTGAATCATATAGTAGATATGATCAACATAGTTATGTTCACCATTGAAAACTACTCCATTTCACGTGATGATCGGTTATGGTTTAGTTGATTTGGATCACGTGAGCACTCAGATGATTAGAGAGATGTCTATCTAAGTGGGAGTCCTTAAGTAATATTATTAATTGAACTTTAATTTATCATGAACTTAGTCCTGATAGTATTTTGCAAATTATGTTGTAGATCAATAGCTCGCGTTGTTGCTTCCCTATGTTTTATATGTGTTCCTAGAGAAAACTAAGTTGAAAGATGATAGTAGCAATTATGCGGATTGGATCCGTGATCTGAGGTTTATCCTCATTGCTGCACAGAAGAATTATGTCCTTGATGCACCGTTAGGTGACAGACCTATTGCAGGAGCAGATGCAGATGTTATGAACATTTGGCTAACTCAATATGATGACTACTTGATAGTTTAGTGCACCATGCTTAACAGCTTAGAATCGGGATTTCAAAGATGTTTTGAACGTCATGGACCATATGAGATGTTCCAGGGGTTGAAGTTAATATTTCAAGAAAATACCCGAGTTGAGAGATATGAAGTCTCCAACAAGTTCTATAGCTAAAAGATGGAGGAGAATAGCTCAAGCAGTGAGCATGTGCCCGAATTGTCTGGGTACTACAATCGCTTGAATCAAGTGGCAGTTAATCTTCCAGATAAGATAGTGGTTGACAGAGTTCTCTAGTCACCATCACCAAGTTAGTAGAACTTCGTGATGAACTATAGTATGCAAGGGATGACGAAAACGATTCCCGTGCTCTTCGTCATGCTGAAATCGACGAAGGTAGAAATAAACAAAGAGCATCAAGTGTTGATGATTGACAAGACCACTAGTTTCAAAAAAAGGGCAAAGGGAAAGAAAGGGAACTTCAAGTAGAATGGCAAGCAAGTTGTAACTCTCGTGAAGAAGCCCAAAGCTGGACCAAAGCCTGAAACTGAGTGCTTCTACTACAAAGGAAATGGTCACTGGAAGCGGAAATGCCCTGAATATTTGGTGGATAAGTAGATGGCAAAGTGAACAAGGGTATATTTGATATACAGGTTATTGATGTGTACCTTACTAGTGTTTATAGTAGCCCCTGGGTATTTGATACTTGTTCGGTTGCTACGATTAGTAACTCGAAACAGGAGTTACAGAATAAACAGAGACTAGTTGATGGTGAAGTGACGATGTGTGTTGTAAGTGGTTCCAAGATTGATATGATCAGCATCGCACACTCCCTATACTTTCGGGATTAGTGTTAAAACTAAATAAATGTTATTTAGCGTTTGCGTTGAGCATGAATATGATTTGATCATGTTTATTGCAATACGATTATTCATTTAAAGTCAGAGAATAATTGTTGTTCTGTTTACATGAATAAAGCCTTCGATGGTCATACACCCAATGAAAATAGTTTGTTGGATCTCGATCGTAGTGATACACATATTCATAATATTGATGCCAAAAGATGCAAACTTGATAATGATAGTGCAACTTATTTGTTTCACTGCCATTTGGGTCATATCGGTGTAAAGCGCATGAAGAAACTCCATAAAGATGGATTTCTGGAATCACTTGGTTATGAATCATTTGATGCTTGCGAACCGTGCCTTTCGGGCAAGATGACTAAAACTCCGTTCTCCGGAACAATGGAACGAGCTACTGACTTGTTGGAAATAATACATACCGATGTATACGGTCCAATGAGTGTTGATTCTCATGGCGGGTATCGTTATTTTCTGACCTTCACAGATGATTTGAGCAGATATGAGTATATCTACTTAATGAAGCACAAGTCTGAAACATTTGAAAAGTTCAAAGAATTTCAGAGTGAAGTGGAGAATCATCGTAACAAGAAAATAAAGTTTCTACAATCTGATCGTAGAGGAGAATATTTCAGTTACAAGTTTGGCCTTCATTTAAAAACAATGTGGAATAGTTTCACAGCTCACGCCACATGGAACACCATAGCGTAATGGTGTGTCCAAACGTCGTAACTGCACTTTATTGGATATGGTGCGATCTATGATGTATCTTACCGATTTACCACTATCATTTTGGGTTTATGCATTAGATACAGCTGCATTCACTTTAAATAGGGCACCATCAAAATCCGTTGAGACGACGCCTTATGAACTGTGGTTTGGCAAGAAACCAAAGTTGTCGTTTCTTAAAGTTTGGGGCTGCGATGCTTATGTGAAAAAGTTTCAACCTGAAAGCTCAAACCCAAATCGGAGAAGTGCATCTTCATAGAATACCCAAATGAAACTGTTGGGTACACCTTCTATCATAGATCCGAAGGCAAGATATTTGTTGCTAAGATGGATCCTTTCTAGAGAAGGAGTTTCTCTCGAAAGAAGTGAGTGGGAGGAAAGTAGAACTTGATGAGGTAACTGTACTTGCTCCCTTATTGGAAAGTAGTTCATCACAGAAACCGGTTCCTGTGACGCCTACACCAATTAGTGAGGAAGCTAATGATGATGATCATGAAGCTTCAGATCAAGTTACTACCGAACTTCGTAGATCTTCCAGATTAAGATCCACACTAGAGTGGTACGGTAATCCTATTCTGAAGTCATGTTACTAGACCATGATGAACCTACGAACTATGAGGAAGCGATGATGAGCCCAGATTCCGCAAAATTGCTTGAGGCCATGAAATCTGAGATGGGATCCATGTATGAGAACAAAGTGTGGACTTTGGTTGACTTTCCCGATGATCGGCAAGCCATCGAAAATAAATGGATCTTCAAGAGGAAGACAGACGCTGATAGTAGTGTTACTATCTACAAAGCTAGACTTGTCAAAAAAGCTTTTCGACAAAGTTCAAGGTGTTGACTACGATGAGAATTTCTCACTCGTATCGATGCTTAAGTCTGTCCGAATCATTTTAGCAATTGCCACATTTTATGAAATCTGGCAAATGGATGTCAAAACTGCATTCCTTAAATGGATATTTCTTAAAGATGTGTTGTATATGATATAACTAGAAGGTTTTGTCAATCCTAAAGGTGCTAACAAAATGTGCAAGCTCCAGCGATCCATCAATGGACTGGTGCAAGCATCTCGGAGTTGGAATATACGCTTTGATGAGTTGATCAAAGCATATTTTTATACAGACTTTTGGAAAGGCATGTATTTACAAGAAAGTGAGTGGGAGCACTACAACCTTTCTGATAAGTATATGTGAATGACATATTGTTGATCGGAAATGATGTAGAATTTTTTGGAAAGCGTAAAGGAGTGTTTGAAAGGGTTTTTTAAAAGAAAAACCTTGGTGAAGCTGCTTACACATTGAGCATCAAGATCTATAGAGATAGATCAAGACACTTGATAAGATTTTTCAATGAGTACATACCTTGATAATATTTTGAAGTAGTTCAAAATGGAACAGTCAAAAAGGAGTTCTTGCCTGTGTTGGAAGGTGTGAAGTTGAGTAAGACTCAAAACCCGACCATGGCAGAAAATAGAAAGAGAATGAAAAGTCATTCCCTATGCCTCAGTCATAGGTTCTATAAAGTATGTTGTGATGTGTACCAGTCCTATTGTGTACCTTGTCATAAGTTTGGAAAGGGGTACAATAGTGATCTAAGAGTACGGTCAAAATTATCCTTAGTGAGGACTAAGGAAATATTTCTCGATTATGGAAGTGATAAAAGAGCTTGTCGTAAAGAGTTACGTCAATGCAAGCTTTTACACTGTTCCAGATGAATCTAAATCTCAATCTGGATACCTATTGAAAGTGGGAGAAATTAGCTAGAGTAGATCCATGCACAACATTGTAGACATAGAATATTTGCAAAATACATACGGCTCTAAATTTGACAGTCTCGTTGACTAAACTTCTCTCACGAGCAAAACATGATCACACCTTAGTACTCTTTGGGTGTTAATGACATAGCGATGTGAACTAGATTATTGACTCTAGTAAACCCTTTGGGTGTTGGTCACATGAGATGTGAGCTATGGGTGTTAATCACATACAAATGTGAATATTTGTGTTAATCACATGGTGATGTGAACTAAATTATTGACTCTAGTGCAAGTGAGAGACTGAAGGAAATATGCCCTAGAGGCAATAATAAAGTTATTATTTATTTCCTTATTTCATGATAAATGTTTATTATTCATGCAAACATTGTATTAACCGAAAACTTAGTACATGTGTGAATACATAGACAAACAGAGTGTCACTAGTATGCCTCTACTTGACTAGCTCGTTGAATCAAAGATGGTTAAGTTTCCTAGCCATATACATGAGTTGTCATTTGATTAACGAGATCACATCATTAGGAGAATGATGTGATTGACTTGACCCATTCCGTTAGCTTAGCACTTGATCGTTTAGTATGTTGCTATTTCTTTCTTCATGACTTATACATGTTCTTATGACTATGAGATTATGCAACTCCCGTTTACCAGAGGAACACTTTGTGTGCTACCAAATGTCACAACGTAACTGGGTGATTATAAAGGTGCTCTACAGGTGTCTCCGAAGGTACTTGTTGAGTTGGCGTATTTCGAGATTAGGATTTGCCACTCCGATTGTCGGAGAGGTATCTCTGGGCCCTCTCGGTGATGCACATCACTATAAGCCTTGCAAGCAATGTGACTAATGAGTTAGTTGCGGGATGATGCATTATGGAACGAGTAAAGAGACTTGCCGGTAACGAGATTGAACTAGGTATTGAGATACTGACGATCGAATCTCGGGCAAGTAACATACCGATGACAAAGGGAACAACGTATGTTGTTATGCAGTTTGACCGATAAAGATCTTCATAGAATATGTGGGAGCCAATATGAGCATCTAGGTTCCGCTATTGGTTATTGACCGGAGACATGTCTTGGTCATGTCTACATAGTTCTCGAACCCGTAGGGTCCGCACGCTTAAAGTTCGGTGACGATTTATATTATGAGTTATGTGTTTTGATGTACCGAAGGTAGTTCAGAGTCCCGGATGAGATCGGGGACATGACGAGGAGTCTCAAAATGGTCGAGACGTAAAGATTGATATATTGGACGACTATATTCGGACATCGGAAAGGTTCCGAGTGATTCGGGTATTTTTCGGAGTACCGGAGAGTTAAGGGAATTCGTCGGGGAGTATATGGGCCTTATTGGGCTTTAGGGGAAAGAGAGAGGGGAGGCTGCGCGCCCCCCCAAGGCCTACTCCGAATTGGACTAGGGGGAGGGGTTGTGCCCCTCCTTCCTTCTCTTCTCTTTTCCCTTTCCTTGACTCCTACTCCTACTACATGGAAGGGGGGGTCCTACTCCCGGTGGGAGTAGGACTCCCCAGGGCGCGCCATAGAGAGGGCCGGCCCGTCTGCTCCTCTCCTCCTTTATATACTGAGGCTAGGGGCACCACATGACACACAAGTTGATCAGTAGATCTTTTAGCCGTGTGTGGTGCCCTCCTCCACCATAATCTGCCTCGATCATATCATAGTGGTGCTTAGGCGAAGCCCTGCGTCGGTAGCATCATCATCACCGTCATCACGCCGTCGTGCTGACGGAACTCTCCTTCGACACTCTGCTGGATCGGAGTTCGTGGAACGTCATCGAGCTGAACGTGTGCAGAACTCGAAGGTGCCGTACATTCGGTACTTGGATCGGTCGGATCGTGAAGACGTACGACTACATCAACCGCGTTGTCATAATGCTTCCGCTTAGCGATCTTCAAGGGTATGAAGATACGCTTCCCCTCTCGTTGCTATGCATCACCATGATCTTGCTTGTGCGTAGGATTTTTTTTTGAAATTACTACATTCTCTAACATATATATGGGCCTCTGAGGGTCGTGTCGAGTCCGAGCCAGGCCGGCCCATTGGCCACTCGGAGAGTTGGCTTCTCATGCCCTAGGTATCTCCCTCTCCCTCTGTGGCATCATCCACCACTCAAGGCCACAAGATCTTCAACTCCTCTATGTAATATAGTTTGTTCGAGTTAATTATTATCGGTGAAATTCCGTTTTGTTTATTGACTTTTTCGGCAAGCTGCATTCATAGTGCTGGGTAAGGAGCAAATAGAGGGAAACTGAGAGTTATGTCTGGCATTCTGGATACCGAAGGTACGATTCTTGACATATCCCATGCTATGAATGACACTATCCACTCTCAAATAAAGATGATGATGTTTAGGTAATGATGTTTTTCAAGTAAAAATTACGACAATACTATAGATTTTCGAAAATGTTAGGCCTCATTTCAAAGTTTCATACATGCCCCGAGTTTTACAGGTTCCATTTTGATTATTGGTTTCGAACGCGGAGGATTACTCCTACATGAGACAAAACATTAAAATGAGGGCACGAGCAGTGGAGTTTAGAGCATCTACAGTCAGACGCCCCATACTCGTCTCAAACGCCTAGGCGGGCTGGCCGATCACAAAAAATTGACCCACCCGGGCGCCTCAATCCGGCCTCAAACACCCGGGGTGCCTCAAGCAGGTGGAACGGGAGGCGAAGGAGGCAGCAGCGGAGGTGGCTCGGGTTGCCAAGTTGAAGCGGTAGTAGGACAGGGCCGCCCGCCGAACGAAGGGGTTGATCATCCTCTCTGACTATGACTCCGACAACGGCAGCTCCACCCCCTCCTCCGACAACCAGGATCCTCCACATGAGCCGCGGACGCCAACAGCTACGCCGGCGAAGAAGGGGAGGTGAAGAAGCTCCCTCTTATGTTTAATTATCATTTTTAGTTGTTGAACTTGTCCGACGATGAACTGTGGTGACCTTTTGGCTGATGTAAAGTGGATTTATGTGCATTTTGTTGTCCGTTTAATGCTGATTTTTCTGTCCGTTGTTTGATCACATAGAGTAGTTCATCATGTTGAATGCGTACTATGGATATAGAGTGCCATATATGAGATACGCGGATGTGGAGAAGGAAATTTGAGGCATGACCGGTCAGTGCCCGCGGACGCGTCTAGACATGTCTGCGAGCGTTTGACGGGTCGAATTTGCTGTACGCGGCTGTAGATGCTCTTAGGCCAGTAACTGAGCATACTTACTCGACATCGTTTATGCAGTATTTACATTGGGGTCCGAATAACTGCCACACATGTGGCATCGACGGGAACCCGCCTGCACGCCTCATGTGGCATGGACGGGAACCGGCCCGCACGACCACGTCCGCGCACACAAACACACAGCCCGCACGTCCGTTGCGTGCCAACCCCGCCCGCACTGCCCCGTCCGGGCAAGCCGACCCGCTGACCACACGACCAAGCAGTTCCCGGCCTCCGATCCATCCCCTCTCTCGTCTGCCGCCATCATCCCCCACCTCTCGAACCCCGACCTCCGTCGCCGGCCTTCTATGGTCGCCATGGCAAACAGAGCAGATCCGTAGGGTACTCCCACCTCAAAACCACACCCCAACCCTCCCCACCCCCAGCCCCAAACTCCAACCCAGCCCTCCAGAGACGATCATCTAAAAACCAGGTGAAAATCTCCCGATCTCGACCTTCTCATCCTTAAGGCTGAAAATCTCCCGCTCTTGTGCTGGATCTATGCTATAGGGGTAGAACACTACATGGTTCAGTGTGTAGTCGCAATTGCCAGGCAGAGTACACCAGATCTGCCATGTACTACGCTTGAAATTGACTTAACTTCCTAGCTTAATTGACGCAAGTAGTTGAGTATGAAAAATGGATGAGTAGGAATCACTAAAGAAGGACAGGAGGGACAAATTTTGGAATGAAGAGGGTTGGAAGAAATTAATTGCCACTTGTTTATAACGACAGTTGCCACCTTTCGTTGTCAGTAGCTGCCACCTATTTTGACCCGTCGCTTGCCATCCATATCTTCTATGTGCAAGCAGCAGAAGAATACAATTCTTGTTGATTGTTGATGCCTTCTTGTTCATGCAGTGATTGAGAACATATTGGAAAGAAGCGAGACACGGAAAGAATGAATCACGAAGATGGCGTTGATGCTTGGGGTTCTCAAAGGCCAGAAACACCCCCTTGGGATGCAACAAAGTACAGTCAGCTCATCTCTTCAGGGCCGTTGCTGCCACTACTAGAACAGTATGCAGGCGTAGGTATGATGCGTGATAACAAAAGAAGAGAGCAGTTGCCATCTTCGCAACGATGAAGATGACATTCTACTTATGTCGTGCACTATCATTTTTTCGCAGGTTCTTATGACCAAAACACAATTAGGGGGCCCCCGTGGCAAGTTCAATCACAAGGCTCTAACACTGACAAATGTACGGGCAGCCAACTTCAACTAGCTTGTATGGATAATCAAGGTAATGCAAACCGAGAAAAGAGCACATACTGTTGTGGACATGAAAAATGAACATGCAAAAAAACTGGCAAAAGGACTCACGAGTTACCACGGGTGAAAATGCAGAGCCTTCATGCAGCGCGTGGCATCAGGCAGCACCAATGTACCTGCCATCAACGTCATACACAGGTGAGTCCATAAAAAAAGTGAAGTTGCGGATGATCAATTAGCAGAAGGAGCATAGTTGACAAATACAATTGCCATGACTGGACACCTACAGTTGCCATGTATTAGAAACTACACTTGACATCCCTGGACAACTGTTGTTGCCATCTTGGACACCTGCAGTTGCAAGGGAAGAACAACTGCAGTTGACATGCCAGTGCGACTACATTTGCCATGCCATGGCAACTGCAACTGCCATGAAGGAACAACTGTGGTTGCCATGCCGATGCAAATACAGTTGCCATGCTAGTAAAACTGCAGTTGCCACATCATGGGAAACTGCAGTTGCCGTGCTAACACAAAATGCATTTGCCATGAATTGACCAACCACTACTTTGCGTACAGGTTATTACGCTGGTGGAAACCCGGCAAACGTCTCGTGGCAAGCTTCACAAATTGCAGGTGGTGCACGTCATTTTGGTGTCACAGACCACACAAGAAGGTCAAATGCAACACAACAAGGTAAGGGAAAAAAATTGAACCACAAAAACAGCACTACATTTGTTATCTGTAGTTATTTGTAGGCAAAAACAATAGTTGCCATGTTTGTTGAACAGTAGCTGCCATCACTGGACAGCTATAGCTGTCGTACATGTCCACGCGCAGACTCACGGCTTGCTGTTTGAAATGATGTCGTGCCAAATCACTCATAGATGGTGTGATCCGTTGCGATACACATGTTATTCAAACAAAAAACTTACTCTCGTACCTGTTTTTCCTATTACAGGGCCTACAACTACAGTTAACAGCGGTGCGGGGACATCTACTGCAGGGAGCTCTGAGCGCACGGAAGACGCGTTCCACCAGCCAGCAGACAATCATGACGCAGACAATTTCGAGTCACGGTCAAGAATGGCAATCATTCCAGCAATACTGACAAGCACCCCTTTGAACACAAGCACTGCCAACACTCAAGTGGATGGAACTGCCGCCGATACTGAAGTGAATGATGAAACTGACGACGAGGCAGAAGGGGATGAAGATGGCGGGCAATCAGATATCATGGTACCTTATAGCCACCGTACATTGGGCAGAGATTTGAATCGTTCGAAGAAGCAAAGGAATACTACCAGACATATGCAAAGTTCCATGGATTTTCGGTCAACACCGAGTACCATAGGAAAACTAAGAAAACTAATGAGTACAGAAGAGGTGAGATGAGGTGCCACAAGGCACGGAGGAACAAGAAGGGGAAATGTGATGCGCCTGTCGTTCCAGAACGAAAAAGAGGAATCATTCTCAAGACGGGATGCCCTGTCTGGTGTAAGCTGAACGTAGATGGAACACAGTATGTGGTCACTGAATATTTTGACGAGCACAACCACAAACTCATAAAGAAGTTCGACCTGGTCAAATTTCTGACCGCCCACAGAGGATTCACCCCAGTCGAAAGGCAATTCGTAAAGCTGCTACATGATTGTAACGTCGGTCCATCAAGAATGGTCCAGATACTATCACTCATTCACAGCAAAAAGGGGAAACTGAGTAGCATGCCGTACATACCGGCTAACGTCACAAACCTACAGGCCAAGTACCCGTAGAGAGAGCAGGCTGGCTGACATAGAGGCTACAATTGCCTACTTCGATGAGAAAGCAAAGGAAGATCCAGATTTCTTCTACAGGATAAGGTTGGACGATGAGGACCATGTCAGGAACATGTATTGGGTGGATGGTGCTGCAAGGAGAGCCTACAAACATTTTCGAGATTGCATTTCATTCGACGCGACGTACCTCACCAATATGTACAAGATGCCATGCGCTCCATTCATAGGAATAAATAACCACAATCAGTCGTTGCAGTTCGGCTGCGGGCTCGTTCGGAACGAAGACACGGATGGGTACGTCTGGTTGTTCAAGACCTTCTAGGAGTGCATGGATGGACTTGCGCCGATGAACATAATAACAGACCAGGATTTCAGCATGCGTGCAGGCATAGAGGAGGTCTTTCCGTTGCCAGTGCACAGGCACTGCAGGTGGCACATTATAAAGAAGGCTGAGGAGACGCTAGGACCGTTCTTTGCTGACCGTCTAGAGATGCACAAGGCATTCGAGCTGTGCGTTGACCACAGCTTGATGGTTGAGGAGTTTGAAAGGAGCTGGATGGCCATGGTTGAAACACATCAAGTCCAAGACAATGAGACGCTTGCTAGCCTGTGGGAGAAGCGAATGTACTGGGTGCCCGCCTACTTCATGCAGTGCTTCTTCCCCTTTCTGCAGACTACGCAGCGCAGCGAGGGGTTCAATGCTGTTTTGAAGTGATACGTGAGTCCTGGCAACTCATTGCTACAGTTTTCCAAGCAGTACACAGCTCTGCAACAAAAAATTCTGGGATCTGAGCTACAGCAAGAAGCTACCACCGCGCTAAAGCAACCGAAATTGCTAACGTATTTACCAATGGAGAGGCAAATGAGCAAGATATACACAAACAAGATCTTCGACAAGTAAGTCAGTTGCGTTACGGTCTTATTTGCGCAAAAAGCACTAGGGCAGTAGGTGCCTAGTAGAGTGCAATGCAGTTGCCATTATAAGCAGTTGCCATGTTTAATGAAATACTGTTTGCCATGCTTAATCAGCTGTAGTTGCCATGTTCAATGAAAATTCTGTTTACAATGCTTACTCGGATACATTTTCCATGTTCAATGAAGTGCAGATCCCATGTTTAATGAACTGTACTTCCATTGGGGCATGTTGGTATGCAAATGCCAATGTCAACTGAAAAATGTTATATTGTCAACGCATATGCTGAAATGCAATTGCCATGTTTACTAAAATGCAACTGCCATGTTTGTTGAAAATGCAATTGCTATGTTTACTCAAATGTAGATGCCATGTTTTATGCAATGTGCTTCCATTGGGGGAAATATTGGTGTGGAAATGACAATGGCGAGTTGAAAATGTAGTACAGTTGCCATGTCTAGTGTACTGCAGTTGCCATGTCTGTTGTACTGCAGTTGCCAGGTTCAGTGTACTACAGTTGCCATGTTCAGTGTACTGCAGGTGCCATGTCTGATGTACTGCAGTTGCCATGTCTGGTATACTACAGTTGCCATGTTCAGTGTACTATGTTTGCCATGTTCAGTGTACTATGTTTGCCATATTCAAACAAAAATCTATTTCTATTTCCATGACAGCGTAACGTGCTACAAAAAAAAGATCGCATGATAGATTAACATAAAACACACAAAACTTGCAGATTTCAGGAAGAAATAAAGCGTGCCAGCATGTTCACGGCTTTCCAGGTGGACGAACATACATTCAAGGTGTGTTCTATTTTGGGCATGTCGGATTCAGAACCTGAAGACCCAGACAAAGGAAGGAACTACTTCGTGAAAGCCTCGATCAAGCAAGGCGAATGCTACTACCAATGCTGCAAGTTCGAACGGGACGACATTGTGTGTTGTCACATACTAAAAGTAATGGACATGAACGCTGTGACACGGATGCCCCGCCATTTCATAAGGCGGCGATGGACTTGGGATGCTGACGACGCGTTGGCGCCGCAGACAACACACACGGTTCTAGCTGTGCATGATGAGAGACCTGAGTCAACCATGGAAGCCGTGAGGCACGTTGTGCTGACAAAGAACTATGCTGAGCTAATTGATGAAGCGTGCAAGAGTGATGAGACAGCGAGAGTCACAGAAAAACACAGGAAGGCACTGAAAAGAGAGCTTGATGAGATCAAGAAGAGGAAAGCTGAGGAAGCCTTACACCGGTTCCCCCGCACATCAAGTGTGCCTTCATCAACGGGGCCATCGTCTGAAAACTCGGAGATAGGATCTAGAACAGCAAGCACACAAACCCAGGTCAGGAACCCACCCCGTTCCATCACAAAGGGTCGCCCAAGAGAGATAAGGGACAAGTCAGGATTGGAGATTCAAGCAAAACACAAGAAAACGAAGAAAGGGGCGGGCAATCCATGAGCAGAAATTGGGGCAATGTGACATGGTCCTTGTCGACATTTTGTTTTGTACCCTAGACGTTGAGATTTTTTTTAAAATTGGGAGAATAACTCTTGAGGAGCATCAGAAGTGGAAGGAAAATTCATTGAGTGGAGAAATGAAGTTGCCATGTTATGGGTACTTAATCTGCCATGTTATGTGTATTAAATCTGCCATGTTATGTGTACTAAATCTGCCATGCCATGCTATTTTATACAAAATATATGCCATGCTACTTTGTACTAAATATGCCATGCTAGTTGTACTGGATCTGCCATTTTAATTGAACTGGATCTGCCATGTTAATTATGCTTGATCTGCCATGTTGTTTGAACTGTATCTGCCATGTTAGCTCTGCTGAAAATATGCCATGGTATTTGAAATGACTCTGCATGACATATATTTCCATGACAAATACCACGCGGTTTAGAGAAACATAGTGTGTTGTGGGCGATGTATGGGAAACAAGTTGGAAAAAGGCGTAACGTGCATAAACCACAGCCAAGGTTGTGGATGCATGATCAACCCTACCCCCATGCTAACCGGTGCACTTAGCGATGAAAAAGAAGAAGCAAAACAGACAAAATGAAAACCGATGATGACTTTCGCTACCCATGTATGTTGAACTACATTTGCCATCTGTTTTAAAACATCATAGACGCAATCAAAACAGCAAACTGTCGCTGTAAGCAATGAAACCATTGTAATAATGATAAAACATAAAAGCATATGTGCATTAACGCCTAAAAAAGGTTCACGTCCACACATATATTAGAGAAACTACTAAATTGTCGCTCACACACCACCACTACATAGTAGCCTGCGCGGGGTTGCAGTCGTAACATAGCACACAAACATAGTTTTCGATGATAACAAAGAGATAAGTACCTTACATTCCTCAGCAACAGAATGTAAGGTATGCGTCCGGTGTGTAACACCACGTGATCACTTGTACTTCTTGCTGATTTTCTTGACAGCTTCCTCCACGAACTCGCGTGCTCTGGACCGCTTGTTGAAATCTTCATTCGTCAACCAGTTCCATGTGTGGATTTTTCGGAGCTCAACGACCATTGCAGTTGTGATAGCGGGGACAACTCTGCCTTCCCACTTTGCAAAGTATTCCAGCGCATGAAAGCCACAGTCCGTACTGCACGAGAAAAAGACTCAGATGAACACGCAAAAAGGACAGACGTATCAAAGATAGACTTCAATTCAGATGTGACAACAAAAATAGGGGTTGCATTGATGTAAACAGCACATGGAGGGGGTTAAGAAATTACGTGTTCCCTTGCTTCACAGTCGCCACATACTCAATCAAGAAATGTCTGATCTGGACCTTTGAATGTTCGTATTGACGGTTCCATGTCTCTTTGAGGTTGTTGATGAAGAATTCGGCATGCGTAGTAAGATCTGAATCAGCTTCCGAATGCATTGAATCAAGCACCTCAAAACGTTGGTTCTTCAGGTCAAGACAGACCGCATAGTGGTGACCACACTTGTCTTGAGTGTCATGTGGTGCAAGCTCCTGGAACATGGGGAACATGACCTGCATTTGGAAAGTGAATGAATGAGAAAGCAGACTACACAAAAAGAACAGCGGAGGAACAAAAAAAATAGAATCACGTAGAACGTTTGGTTATGGGTGAACAAAATGTGCCGTGCATTTTACAATCAAATTGCCACGTAGTTCGCACGGGATGCAAAAAACAAAAGAAGTAAATGTGGACAGCAGCTGTTGCCACATGAAAACATTTGCCACATAATCACAAGTGCATAAGATGGCAAAAACCACACCATGTGAAAAAAACAGTGCAGACAGGGGAGGAGTACTCACATATTTCTTCAGTGTTAGCTTGAATTCACCGTGTTGAGCGAAATTCTTCCTCAAGATTTTGTGGTGGAAGTCACCATCCCATATTTTGCATGTCACACTGTAATGCATGATGATCTTGTCGGCACACACATCGATGTGATTGTTGATGTAGTTTCGATCCCGCATGCAACTACATTTGTCGACATTTTACCGTTTGGCCTCACGGACTCGGCGAGATCACCCAGGTCGAAATATGTCGCTCCGCATTGAATGACTTTGTTTCTGTCCAAACATGAGCTGTATGAAAACGACATAACATGGAAGAATCATGCCTGCTAAGTAAAAAAATATATGAACGAACTAGAACGTAAGCCCATCATGTGTAGAGAGTACGAAGAAAGATGAATGTTAAGAAAGGAACAAAGCAAAATGGGAGATTATAGGGTGTGGTCATTTACGCTTTCAACTCCTTCATGTGATTGCTGCTGGCCCTCGCATTTCCAAACCGCTTGATGATGTCGTACAGCTGGGTCTGTTCCTTAGTGGCCCTGAATTCGGGCTCGTAGTCTTCCGCGGGAGGTGGGTGAACTACTCTCTGCTGTCTCACAGAACCAGGGGTGGCACTTATGGTGGTATCCTCAGATGTCGTCTCTGCAGGAAAGTTGGAACTTGATTGCCCTTGCCCTCGCGAGGTCCTCCTCTGCAATGCTGCCTCCTCGATCTTGCGGTAAGCTTCGTCAAGTGACGGTGAAATTTCCTCAGGGGTGCATGCAATGATTCAAAAAATAAAAAGTGTGTTAGGATAAGGAGAAAGTCAGAAAACAGATGGGTTGTGAGGAAATAGGGTGTATGATGTGAGATGTAGGTAGAAAAATAGTGGGGAAATTGACATGTGTGGTGCAACTACAGTGGTCACGTCATGGCAACTACTGTTGCCATGCAGTTGTGCTGAATTACCATCTAGATGGATTGTGGTTGCCATGTCACATCAAATGCAGTTGCCATGTTGTGTCAACTCCACTTGCCATGTGATTGCCGTACAGAAAAAATGCAGAATGGTAACAACAAAGCCATGTGGAATGCACTATATTTGCCATGTGCCAGTGAATACAGTTGCCATGATGAATCAACTTCAGTTGCCACGTGTTTACCCAAATGTCAAAAATGCAGCATGGCAACAAAAAAATGTAGGACATGGTGCATCAAATCCACTTGCCATGTCATCACACAGCAGTTGCCATCACAAGTGAGAACACCCAAAAAGAATATGATTGGGACAAAATTCAAACTACAAAGATGTATACAGGAAAATCATAAGGACACGACAAGTGTACCTTGCACAAGTGGCTCCGCAAACTTGACAGCCTTCCTGCCCTCGACCATTGGCTGCGCAATCATTGCGGGCATGCCTCCTGGGAAAGCAAAGGCAACTGGCAAAGGATCTTGCACCACCGGTTGATCTTGACTAATGCCAAGGTTGAAGCTCGGTGGGGTGAATGTCATTGGGTGCCTCTCAATCCTACTGGCTGGACCACGAACGATTTGCGGGGCAGAATCCAATGGTGAAAGATCAACAAACATATCTGAATCGGCTGCTACAGAATGTTCGGGCTTATTTGCAGGGCGGGGCGTGTTGTCAGCGGTATCAGCAGCAGCTTTCATGGCAATATTCTTATTTGGGCTGTAGGGGACACCGACATTGACTGGGAGCCTGGAAGTGCGTAGATTTATGCTTGGGATTTCCACTGCGGGTAAAGGCGCAGACTGCTCCGGCCGTTCACCTGCGTCACTCGTGCCCGCCTTCACACCTGCATCAATTGTGCTCCGGTCTTACGGTTTCTCCATCACATTGTTTTTGGCGGGTGGCGGGAACAGTGTGGACGCAGGAACATACCCAGACTCGTCTATCCTGCTCCTAGATACAGCCGGTGCGTTGGGTATGACTGTTGGTTGCTTGCGGGGGCTGCGACGCCTAGGTGGAAGACCAGCACGCGCCACGGTCACCTTAGCACTATCTGCACCGACAGGGGCTGGAGCTGTTGTGCCAGGACTCTCACCTGTAGATGGCATATCCTTATGGACTGCCGCCTCAGCGGCTTCTGTCGTGGACACATGTGTGCCACCACGCACGCGCTTGGAATCAGTGTTAGAAGAGCGGGAATCTTCCTTGCCTAGGTTCGTCTTGGGAGCGTCCACTTCAACACTTGCTGATGGGGTGGCATGGCTCACAGCAGCATCCTTCATTGCCAGAAGAGTTGGCAATATTTCAGCTGTCCTGGCAGATACCGACTCGTCACTCCCCGATGTACGAATGCCTGTTGTTCTAGCCTGGACATCCGTAGCCGGCGGAGATGGTCGGCCACTTGCATCAGAGTTGGTGGGAGCAGTCATCGATGCAGCAGCAGTGTTGTCGCCGGGTGCCTCATGTACATTTGAGTTGCCCCCCGTTGACAACTTTGAATGTAGGCGTTCGAATGGGGCCTTACTGCTATGCTTGGCCCCGCGCGTAGTAGTCTTCTTCACCCTGCAAAAAGAAAAATTCACATGAGAAAGGTATGAAAAAATGAACAAAAATATGTTTGCAATGGTAGAAATCTTAAAAGAATGAAAAAAACAAGTGGAAAAGCTGGTAGTTGCCATGTAATGGGAACATGAGTTGCCATGTGTCATAGTTAGTAGTTGCCATCCAGCAGCAGTTGCCATGTTAGCAAACTTGAATAATGATACAAGTGTATGTTCTGTCAGGAATGCAATTTGAAACCTGTGTGTGGGATGACCTCACGAATCCAAAGGTAAAAGATGGCAGCTGCCATTAGGTAGAGTGGTAATTGCCAGTTGGCCTAGATGCCAGTTGCCATGTAAAGTCCAATAGGAGTTGTCGTAAACTAAAAAAATGAAGGAAGAAATCATTTGGAAAAACAGCGTTTGCCGCATGGGGGACGATGACAGAAGAACATGTGACAAGCTAAAACAGTAGCATTGGAAATTCAAGAAAAAATACCACTATGTACATGAAAGCACATGGATAAACATACTTCTTGACTGGCTTCCTCAGGTCTGGCAACACGACAGGATCCCCGGTGTTGGTCGTCGTTGTACGAGGAGAAGACCTGGTGGAAGGGGTGTCACCGGCAATGGGGGCACCTTTGTTCAAGCGAGCAGAAACACGGGTTGGCGTTGGCGCCTGTTTCTTCGTAACTGCTCGTCCACCAGTGGTCGGCTCCCTGCACGTAACAGATGGAGGGCAAAAAAGAAGGTGGCAACTGTCAGACAACAAACCCATTGCCGCGCTTGACAAAAAACAAGTGCAAAGAAATGGATGAGATTGTTCCAAGAAAATAGACACAACAGAAAACTAAAATTGAAAGTCGAACCTCCTCCTGGCAGCTATGGGATCGGTCCTAAACCTCTTGCCATGAGAACCCTGCCCAACATCATCTGGAGCCCTCCCCCTCCTTGATGGCAACACCCCCTCGCCTCTCGCAGCCGTATGTTCTATCACTTTCTCCGGTGGGGGGCATCTGTTGCATCCTTGCCCTTGTTGCCGCCTGTGCGAACTTCAGCATGTTCATCGTCATCCGTGTCCTGATGCACATTATCCATGTCATCGTCTTCATCCTTGCTGAGGCTAGCGTCTCCATCTACATCATCTTGTGTGTCACCGGGCTCTTGGGAACTGTTGTAGTCATACCGGCCACGGCAACCGGTTGGTCGATGTGTATGTTTTGGGACAAATGAAGTGAACTGCCTCGCAACCGCGTCACTGTGAGAGGCACTGAGGGACGTCCACCCCTCAACCAACTTCCCGAGCAAGCCGGTCATTCCGGATGTAAACTGCCCAATTAGATGCTCAACTGGTGCCCTCGCCTGTGCACGAAAACAAGAAGTATCAACAACAACCCGTATTGCAGTCGCTTGCGCGACATCAACAAGTAATCCACGGCAAACAATGGATGCCGATATTTTGATTACCTCAGAAGGGCAAGACGGAGCTGAGTGCACGTCCATCCACTTTCCAAATTTCTGAGGCCCCCCAAACACGCTGTAGTCTATAGCATGCTTGGCCATCAGCTATGAAAAACAAAAAGAAATTGTAAGCATGCCTTATAAACCATGGACGGTTGCCTCATGTCAAATTTGTAAGCATGTCGTGGGAATAGATAAACAAAAACTAACCTGTAGTTTTCCATATGTGGTATCAGTTGCCCTGTCTGCGGCAAGCACAGCCTTGACAGCGTTGATGGTGCACGCAGAAATAGCAAACTTGTGCGTAGGCGGCGGGCCTCCTACCCCAGAGAAATCCACGGTGGACAGATCAAGACAGTCGACATACATGAGCTGATTTAAAACAATTTTACAAAGAAAGAAATGTCAGTTGCCATCATGGGTACTTTGTAGTTGGGAAAAAGAGCAGGATAATGTATGATCCAATGATAGTATGTATGTGCTAGTTTCCATCATAGTGTGCTGGTAGTTGCCATCATACTGTGATAGCAGTTGCCATGCTAATATGATGGCAGTTGCCATATTGTCATTATGGCAGTTGCCACATTGTCATTATGGCAGTTGCCATCTTGTTATGATCGGGTTGCCATGCATGAATAAAACTGTGTTATAAACAAGAGTTCACACAGAGATCTGGTAAAATAAATACCATTAAATGCAGTCGACAACCCTTCTAGTACATCTTGTTTTTGAAAGCATCGCGGAGAAAGTCGGCAATAAACTTACACCAGTTCATGTTCTTCACATTTTTCAGATTCGCCTGCACCACACAAAATTTCAGGGCAAAAAGTTTGCCGCATCAGAAATCAAACAGGAAAAAAACAACGAAAACATTGGCAGTCATTAGCTTAACACGTGACGTCGGAGCCAGAAGATTGAAGGAAAATAAAGTAGAAAGGATGGATCATTCACCGGGATGGGGAAACATTTGTTGCTTGAGCGAAGGGAAGTGGTCGGCGCGAAAATAGCTGAGATGAGGTACATGAGTAGCTTCATCTTGAAAACATCTCCATGCGTCGTCATGGCCTGCAGCCAATCTGCCAGTACAGACGTGTTCGGCATGGACTCCAATCCAGGAAACAAACGGGCGAACAGCGCTTCCTCGATCTCATTATTGACCTTGTACGGGACTTTGATATGTCCACGAGGCACACCCAAAGTGCAGAACACGGATTCCTCGTTCAACGGAAGTCTTCCGCGTCTCGGAATCACGAATTCCCTGGAGGCAGGCTCGTAGATCTCACCAAGCCAGTCGCATACAGGGTTGACAAGGTTCATGCACCGAACATCCATCAGAGCCTGCATACCCATCTCAGCAGCAGCCCCCTTTTGATCGTCGGTGAATTTTTCAATCAACACAGTCAGACGTTCCTGGGAGGCTCTGTTGCGAACACGTTTCTTCTTCTGCAAAAAATAGACACAAAAGTGATCAGCTGTTGCCATGTTTTGCAATGTCATGAAAATTTAGTTCATGACAGACGACTATAAAAGATATAGGTTCCAACCAATAACAAAAATCGGGAGGAGATGGGGCAGGTGTGTGGACAGTTACCTCGTCGCCCTCTTTTCTCCGTCCAGTTGCCCGATTACGCTGTGGTGGATACATGAAATCATCGTCATCATTTTGATGATCGCCACGAGCCATTCTGCTGATGTAGGAACAGACCAAATTGTTAAGGGGGAAAATGCAAATGCAAGAGGTAAGCATTTTCCACCTAACAGAAAATGTCAACTAGTGAATGCAAAAATATAGCATGAACACGCACGCGGCTCCCCCTCCCCCCCCTATGATTGTCGAGAACATAAACGTGGAAAGTAAGCACGTTGGTTAATGCACTTGAAAACAAAATGTTGAAGTTGCCATGTTAGCCCAATATAGTACAAAAAAGCAATGAAACCACATCTGAATCGATAACCTGAAAACAGGCACAGTGTATTCAGATATCACAAAAGTCATTGTGGCAAAACGAAAAAATTGCGTCCGTAGTACAATGAAAATGCCACATTGTACTGACTGTAACATGGCAACAGACATGATGTGGCATCAGACATGATATGGCATCTGGCACAATTGGTACACAAATGTGGTTGCCATATTATGCAGTCAATTTGCCACACTGTCATATATGCATTGTGGCAACAGACATTGTGTTCACATTCTATTTGCCACATGATTATACAATCCAAGTGGCAAACACGACACTCGATGTTCACATTAGTTGTCGTCCAGTGCAGCTGGATGCCGAAACTGCATTGACTACCGATTGTGGCAACTATCAAAGTGTGGAAACTATAACAAATAATTCAGAAAAAAATAGATCTCACAATGAAAAAGCATGTTTGTGGTTACTATCATATAAATTCAGCAAAATTCAGTTTGCCACATGGAAGAACGTGGGTGTGGCAACTATCATAGTCATTCAATAAAGTTAGTTGCCATATGTGAAAGCTTGAATGTGGCAACTATGACAGACATTTTCAGTAATTTGTTGCCGCAAAGGAAAACACGTTTGTGGCAACTATGACATTTGTTCAGGGAGTTCAGTTGCCACACATTTGTTCACGTTCAGTCATTCTGCCAAGTTCGCCTCGTTCTACAGTTTCAAAACCAAACTAACTAGATCTAGGTTTCAATTGCAACTACTTCGACTTCAAAATCACCCTCAAAATTCTCGCACGAACTGACTACAAACACAAATTCGAACCAATGCGCATCAAAACAAACCGGTGACACCTCCCAAATCCATGCGCAAGACTAGTGCGTGCCTCCGAACAGGCATAACCGCACCGACGATGCCGCCACCGCGGCGGCGACGAAATTGCCCAGTGCCACCAAAAAACGGCTAGCAGACAACTTCGGCGCCGGCGGTACCGCCGACGCACCGCCGAATCGCCAGAATCTCTAGGAATCGATCTAGGAATCGAACAGGGAGGGAAAGGGGAAAAAATGCAGGAAGTGGTTGCGAGAGATGAAGCGAGCATTACCTTCAACCCGCACGGGTTCCGGCGAAGCCGCTCCGCTCCGGCGAGCACCACCGAAGGCCGCGAACACCGTCGATTGTTCCGCCTCCGCCGTCGCCTTCTGCTCTCGCCTTCTCCTCCAGGGGTTTCAAGTGCGAGTGGGTTGTGCCAGTAAATGCGTCGCGGGTAAGTAAAATGAAACCGTGAGGGAGAGGGTGGAGGGGTGTGCGACGTGTTTGACGTCAACCGCGGTCGGAGCGTGGCGTGCAGGCGCATGGCAGTTCCACCGCACGCCTCTGAGTGGCAACCGCTGACCACGAGATGGCAACACCGTGCGGGCGAACTGACTCGCACACCGCACACGAGACTCGTCCTACGTGGCGCCGAAAATCGGCCTGTTTGCTACAAGATTCGTGTGTACCGAAGCCAACGGAGATCCTTGCGTGTGGTCGGGGTGGTTAACGCTCACACGTGTGGGCGTTAACATTTCCGTTACATTGACATAACTGTATGTGCATTCCCTACTTGTTTCTGACGTCTATATTAACAACGTCCAAAACGTGACTATCCCAGCTCGAGAAATAACTCCACATATCATTTATCGCGTCTATCTCCTATCTCCGCGTCTCCACCGTCCGATCTAACATCAGCGGCTGGGCCACGCATCTCCCGCGGCCAGGGGAGGCAGGGCTATGTGCAAAGATGCTTTTCTTCTCTGGCAGTCTCGTGCGCCCCGCGCCACTACTCGCTCTCCAGGATGGCGGCTAAGTCAGGTGAGAATCTCGGCGGCGACCTCCCGCCTCGGTAAGCCACCCTCCGCTTCTGCGGCACCGCCGGCTTCACTGCAAACTTCGCCAAGGTTTCGTCCGAATAGTCCTCCTCCGACGGCGCGAACACGAGCGGCGCCACGGAGCCCCGACGGCGCCGGCCTCCGGATGACGAGGCGGTGGCGGCCTTGACGAGGGCGGCGCTGGCCTTGACAGCGAGCGAGGCCACCTCCTCGCCGGTGAGGCGGCGTCGCAGCATCTCTGCGGGGAGCACGAAGTAGATCTGCCCCGGCTGGAGCTCCTCGCCGCCAGCCACCGCCGCGACGGAGCCCTCGAACCCCATCCTGTCGGCGTCGCACAGGAACCACCCCTGCTGGCCGACCTCCTCCAGCGCCATAGCCGCCGTCGCGGACGGCGAGTACTCCCGGAGCTCGCCGCTGGGGAGCACCACTCTCGCGGTCGCTGGGCCGTCGGCCGCCGCGTCGTACGACACACACAGGCCCATTCCGTATTGGTCGTCGCGTGTGTGCTGCTGCTGCTGCTGCTTGCTACTGCCTGGTTCTTCTCTTATCTGCGCTGTTGTTGTGGTAATGTAAAGTGCGGTGTGCTCTCTGCTGCCGGAGACGGAAGAGGTATATATAGCGGAGCGGCTGAGGAGGACGCAGCTGGGAGGTAGACGGAGCGTTGTCGTGTAGCCGGGTGTGGGGGCAGAACAGGCTGGAGGCTTGTTGTGGCCAGCGAAGCCGTGGAGCCGTGGACTCGGCCGGGCTTTTCTTTGCGGTGAGGTCCGTCCAACTAGCAAAACCTCACGAGGTTAAGTTGCACAGCACACACAGCGAGGCACAGTACAAATACTCCATTCCGAAATACTCTCTCTGTTCAGAAATATTTGTCATCAAAATGGATAAAAGAGGATGTATCTAGTTTTAACGGAGGGAGTACTTGACATGATTTTATTTCATTATACGTACAGTCAAACACGGCAATGCGTTCTTCATGAAAAACAGCCAGCAAACAATCTAACATGCAGCTCCTTGTCGCCAGACTGGCATCCAACGGTTAGAAGAAATTATGGCAACTTAGCAAGGTACTGTTACAAGATCACAAGGTTAATACAAGAACAAACTACTGTTTGATGGACCAGAATATTTTTTTAGATACATTTCAATAAAATAACTCTGATTTGGCTGAATAGTAGCTTCTATTGTTTCTGTTATTGCTTTTCATAGTGGAACCCCACCGCAAGTTATGCGGTCGTATGGGAAGATAACTCCGCAGAAGACATGTGATTGAATTGGCACTATTGTCTCGGTGCCATCAAACATCTTGCTCTTTTTTTTGCAGGGCACATCTTGTTCACAATGTGCAATTACAAATTTAAACTCTTCACAGTTTTATGAAATTACATGAATACATTAGAGGTGTCTTTGGGGAATGTTTTAGATTAATTGTCTCCACAACTTACATAGATTGTCAAATGTGAAACTCCGAAAGTAAAATAAGCATTATGGTTTAGATATTGGTAGCTGATAAACCCATGACACTCAATGGAGTAAATCGGGGAAATTCTCAAGCTTAATTAAAACGTTTTCTTGCCATTGGGTCACTAGTGCAGTAGTGCTAGAGAACATCTATGCCTGTCTACTGACATGTCTGTAGCATTTAGCATAGTACTAGATTAAGCATAAATAACACTATAAGAAATCATGTGTACATTATTTGCTTAGTACAATCTATGGGATTTACGATGTAGATTAGCTATGTGATATAGTAGTAGTCTATCAACTATAACTGTTTTTTTTTGGTCCCTAAACTATAAAACATGATAAGCATACCCTTACCTTTAAATGTGGTTAGGTTTACTTGGCTCCCAACTCAATGTAGTTAATCAATGAAATCATGTGTACATTATTTGCTTAGTACAATCTATGGGATTAACGATGTAGATTAGCTATGTGATGTAGTAGTAGTCTATCAACTATGACTGTTTTTTTTGGTCCCTAAACTATAAAACATGATAGGCATACCCTTACCTTTAAATGTGGTTAGGTTTACTTGGCTCCCAACTCAATGTAGTTAATCAATGAAATCATGTGTACATTATTTGCTTAGACAATCTATGGGATTAACGATGTAGATTAGCTATGTGATGTAGTAGTAGTCTATCAACTATGACTGTTTTTTTGGTCCCTAAACTATAAAACATGATAAGCATACCCTTACCTTTAAATGTGGTTAGGTTTACTTGGCTCCCAACTCAATGTAGTTAATCAATGATACGATTGTGAGATCTAGCACAAGCCAACACAAAAGAAGTGAAAGAAGAATAATAAATATGGAAAGGATACAGAGATACATTGAAAATAAACTATTTTGTAGAAGAGAAAAACATCACACCATTTAAAAGCCAAAAAAACAAAGAATTATATATGTCACCAAGAAAATTTGATTGCAAGGAAAAAAATACTAACATAAAATGAAAAACCCAATAAAATATATACTATTATGAAAAAGTCAACGAAAAATCGCAGACAATTTAAAAACATTCATGGAAAATCCCTACATTTCCTGATTTTCCATGGATATTCATGAACTTATTGCCTTTCAAAGACTTTTCAATAATTTTTCAAATTCCCGGTTTGGCTTCAAGCTTTTATTTTAAAAATAAAATGCCATTTATCGACAATTTTTTATTTTCATTATCCTAAACTTTTTTTTTATTTTTTTACTGGTTGTGCTACAAAGAGTGTGAAAATCACATCACCTGCTAATCACCCCCTTTAAGTCAACAAGTACCAAGTTTTATTTGAAAGTTGAGAGGGTTTGTCTACTTTCTAGAGTTTAGATGACAAAATTGTTGGAGACAACCAGCAAGGGTCTTTTGTAATAACATTTTTGTAGTTTGAATTATTGTACAATTTTTGTAGTTTGAATATTGCCCGACAAGTTGCATTCGATGTTAGGCAGGAGAGCCATGTGCGTAAAACCACGACAATGAGTAATTGTCGGATATTAACCCATATCTTACAGGCCGTGCGCGCGGACAGACAGGCATTGGTGACTTTTTGAGCTTTTTTGATAGGCTTGCATACAACTCTTTGGGTTAGTTCGTTTGGGGCTTATAGCTGGTTGTGTAAATAAAATGTCTCTTCCTCAACTTATTCTAGAAGCTCAACCTAAAATTTTATTAACTAGTAAGTTTCTAAAATAAAATTTTAGGTTGAGCGTCAAGAATAAGCTGGGGAGTATTTTAGGAATGGGGCTCATTGTATACAAGGTAATCACAACCTAATATTTTAGGAATTTCATTAGATTTGTAAATGGCCTTGCAAACCTCAACGGGGAGAAAGTACCTTTCTCGTTGAAACGATAAGAGCTTAGCTGCGTGCACGATACAAGCGTGAAGCAGAAGTTTCTGGAATATCCCCGTTTGCGTCACTGACTTTTTTTCCGTTGCGCGTAGGCCAAAAGCCTTGCCAAAGTCTCACGTACGTAGGCATGTAGCCCCCAGTTCGGGAGCGAGACGTGCGAGGTGGGAACGCCGGAGCGGCGCCATGCCGCGTCTCGTCATGGGCCACGGCCGTACGCGTGGCGCGCCCGGCGGAGCAACGTTGACGGAGTTCACGTGGCCGGCCGCATGGGCCACTGCCCTTCGATTCTGTGACGACGGATGTAGACCGTAGTAGCTCGCTAGATACGTACGCGTAGGTTCAGTGAACGGCCGCGCTTTGTTTGTGTGCGTGTGCATGGCTCCGTCATCGTCCGTTGCCGGACGTAATAAAGCGTGGTGGACTCTCGCTGCATCTCTTGGCTCACCCCCTAAAGCCAGACATGAATCGTGCGTGGACACGTCCAACCAGTACTGCGTGCGTGTACCCTTCAAGCCTTCCTTTGGTGCCAAATTTTAAACGGGACGAGGGTGCGAGATCATGTCTAGAAGCCGTGTTTTAACGTTGAGATTTGAAGAGTCATACATGCATGCAAATCTACGGGCGTTTCAGTTCAAAGAACAACGTGAAACCACAGAGGCATGTTCTTGTCCATAGTATTCGAAAACATGCATGTATGGCTCGAACCTTTCTTGTCCATAGTTTCTACTGTGTGCATATGGAAACCGGCTGACATGCAAATATACGGGAATTTCACTCCAAAGAACGACGTCAAGACAAAGAGGCATGCCCGGAAGTTTTCTTGTCTACGTATTCGAAAACATGTGTCAGTTTAAGATTTTTCCCATAAAATTACTCAAACTTTGCAAAGTTTAACTTTGACCAAATCTTATATAGGGACTAAAAAGAAACAGATGAAGTACTACAATAGTACAATGCAAGCCCGGAATCTTCAAAGTTTCCACAGTAGTACTACTTGTGTGCATATGGAACCCAGCTGACATGCATTACATGACCATATGAGAAAACAGTCGATTACCAATATACTCAGAAAACGACAAGCAGTTTCAGGAGCCTATCCACATGCCTAGAAAATTGCATTGTTGGAGTACGGTGTTTCACTATTCTAACCATTCCCGCGGTCGTGCCCGTCTACTAACCACAGGATTGCACCACCACTCATCACACGATCAACGGCCCCCTCTTCTCCACCAGATCAGTCCAAACAAGAACCAGGTGCTTGCTGGGAGCGCGCGAGATCATGTAATAATGGTCGGCAAGAACGCCAAAGGAGACAAACGACACCAGTTTCCACTTTCCACCATGCATGAACACTCCCACCAATGGAGCGGATAGGCAGGATAATCAAACCGCAGGGCTGGGGCGTCGCCTACCGGCCCGGCCAGCCAGCGAGGTACGTCCCGCGTGGCGCCGTGCATGCGCGCGACGACGACGATCCGCCCCCCTCCTTCGGCCACGTCGGGTGGGCCGGTGCACACGGCACATGCACGCCGCGCTGCCCGGGCCGTGGGGCGCCACCCGCGCTGCACGACGGGTCTGGTCGCCCGGCCGGTCCAATAATTCCCAGGGGTTTCCCACGCACCAAACCGACACATGCGATCCCGAGCGTCTTCGTGCTCGGCAGAGCAGATCTTCCTTGAACTTTCGCTGGAGGAGGCGGGTTCGACTTCGACCGATAGACCGATACACACGCCGCGGTATAGATCCTGCCGCCGGCGCGTCTGCGGATCTGAACGTGGCCATATGCGGTTCGTGCGTTTTGGTGCGGGGATGATTGACCCTCACGTCCGTGCACCGTAAGCGTCGGGTTGTACTGTCGATCGTATTAGTGGTATAGCATGGTTCTGGGTGCTGGGTTTGCTGTTTTTGTTTCAGCTAGGTTCAAGTAATGTTTAGTGCGGCTGGAAACATAATAGAGGCCACTGGCACCAAATGGGTTGACTTGACTACTCGACGGTGCTCGATGCATTGTGTCAACTGTCAGGTGGGGATTTGTTCTAAATTTTCTGACAATAGCTACCTGTAAGTCGCATGAAAATAGTTTTTTTGGGTCAGTTGATTTTGGAAGCAAGGAAGAAGCCGCCGGTGAGAAAGGAAGAAGCAGTCGTCGGCTCGCCGGAGAAGCCCTCTCGGTTATTTTTGAGACAGCAGATGAACCCCCTATCTATCTTAGAGTGACAAACGACCCCACTATCTATCTTAGGGCGGCATGCGATCCCATTATCTATCTTAGGGATGTTGGAGGCGGGGTTGCAGGTTCGTCAGAAGAAATGGTTCATGGTCGGGGTTAAAGGGATGGCTAGGGGTGGCAACAACACGACAGTGTGCAGCGGTTGCGGGGAAGGCAGGGCGGCGAGGCTAGCGTGGGAGCGCCACTCGCCGTGGGTAGCAGCAACAGGCGGTTAGGCCGCTAGCGAAAGTACTAGTACTGTAACACCTATATTCTCCTTCTGAATTAATGGATGGGGTAAATCTTTTGCCCCCGTTAAAAAAATATAACTTTTACAAAATTATCATAAAGCACAAATTTTAGGAGAGTTATTTCAAAAAATTGAATTCTTTTTAGATTAGGATGTTTGACACTATTTCTGCGACTAAAGACCCATTAGTTGGTCCGCCGCACGGAAAAAGATTGATTTCGCCTCGGGCGGAACATTGAAAAACACGACCGGACCCGTGCCAGAAAAATTCTTGCTACTTTGAGTTTTCGGCCAATTATGAGCCAGAATTGTATCTAGGAAGTTTTTGTTAGTTTGGTAAGCCAAATGAGTTGGAAATTTGAATTCTTGGTCCAATGTTGTTGATCTTTTAGAATTTTTTAAATTTCCCCTGACAATTTTAGTGTTGGGTCAAATTTTAGCCAAAACTATAGCTCAAAAAGAAAAACTAAAATTTCTCTCGATTTGTTGAGCTACATGACTTGAAAATTTTCCAGAATACTCAATGCAAGGTTGTTAGTATTTTGTTCTAAAATTTCCAGGGTATTTTGAATTTGGAGAAAATTTTAGTATTTTTATGAACTTTTGGTAGAATTATTCTATGGATTCTAGAAAACATTTTAGGTGGGATGAGCTCAAGGCAGTCCGCAAAAAATAAACCAGGTGAAGTCACCTTTTTCCATGTGGATGCTGACTTGTGGGTCCGAAGCAGAAACAATGTCAAAAACTCAAACATCCTAATGTGTAGTTCTATGAGACAAGGATTGATTTCTTTTATAAAATTCTAGTATTCGTGGTTTATGGTTATCACAAAAAGAAAGTTATGGTTTTATGATATTTGCTCTAACACGTATGACAATTACCCCAAGATCATATATACAGCTAGTAAAACAAACAAATATTGCTTGACAATCTTATATTGTTTCTTTCAGAGAGACGGAGTGGGCGAGTGGCCTCGACCCACATCCACGGGCCCCTTGTGGGTTTGAGAATGCAATGAGAAGGACGAAGTAGCATGCCGATCTAGATCTCCAAAATAGGATGTGTTCGTTAAAATACACCCGTTTCAGTGTGTGGTCAGCCGGAGAAGCTTCGGGCATTCGTCTCTGATTGGGATCAAGCAAATCTGTGGTGCTGACTAAATAGCCAACTCGAAGTAGTAGTATATAAAATGCACAGTTCAGGGACACCATACGGATGAGATGCCACGAGGAAGAAATGACATGTTCCTGGTTTGGTACTATGCTAACACTGCAATTGATGTACAAAGATCAATCGCTTGTACTATTATCTCTTGATCCTCCTATTTTCGTCTCTTCCTCTTAGAAGCCGCTATAAACATGTTTAATTCCCTTTTCTGTCGTTAGTCAGTGCAAAGCATTGCTTTTATTTTAAATATGTTATTTCTATTTTGATTCATGTGAATACCCATGATTTTTACAAAACAGTGTTAATTTTCACAAAACAATGCGGCCCGGGCGGAACCCTAGATCGCCGCCGCCGCTCCCTTTCTCGCCTTCCTTCTCCCTCGCCGCCGCCAGGGGACGCCGCCGGGCAAAGCTCGCGCGTGCGTCGACGGCGGTGGGGCTCCCTTCCCCCTCGCCAGGATCCTGGGCGGCGCGGGACGGCCGACCCTCGCGGCGGCAGGTCGGTGTCGGTGTCAAAACCGGCGGATCTCGGGTAGGGGGTCCCAAACTGTGCGTCTAAGCCTAATGGTAACATGAGACTGGGGACACGATGTTTACCCAGGTTCGTGCCCTCTAGATGAAGGTAATACCCTACTTCCTGCTTGATTGATCTTGATGATATGAGTATTACAAGAGTTGATCTACCACGAGATCGTAGAGGCTAAACCCTAAAAGCTAGCCTATGATTATGATTATCATTGTCCTACGGACTAAACCCTCCGGTTTATATAGACACCGGAGGGGGCTAGGGTTACACAGAGTCGGTTAAAGAGAAGGAGATCTATCATCCGAATCGCCAAGCTTGCCTTCCACGCAAAGGAGAGTCCCATCCGGACATGGGACGAAGTCTTCAATCTTGTATCTTCATAGTCCAACAGTCCGGCCAAAGCATATAGTCCGGCTGTCGAGATACCCCCTTATCCAGGACTCCCTCAGTAGCCCCTGAACCAGGCTTCAATGACGATGAGTCCGGCGCGCAGATTGTCTTCGACATTGTAAGGCGGGTTCCATCTCCGAAAACTCCAAAGTAATCTTCAAACACTTGAGTCGTGTCCGTCTCTGTAAGACAAATTTCACATACCACCATAGAGAGAACAATAACCCACAAATCTAATCTGCTGACAACTCTTCGTAGCGTGACATCACACCACGGCCCGACCTTTATTCAAACCGTTTTTACAACTGGCTACCGCACACATTGCGAGGTGGGTTCTTTGGCACGTCTTGTCGAAGCAGAGATCATGTCCCCCTTATTGCGGGATCCTCATCAATACGGGTATGGGTAACCCCACCACGCCTGTTGGTATAACTCTGTGTTTTTAGGCAACTCCCAAACGGTTACGCTGGGGACGCTTAATATTCTTCCCTTTATAGAGGGGTCAAGGTCTATCCCTTTCTTAGCACGCTTGCACCTTTCCGCCTCTCGAGTTCCAACACCCGAAGCTCAAGCTCAGGTACTTCGGATCTTCAATCATGTCCGGATCCAACCTTCAAGGTCGGTGGTTGGCCTCCTCTGTCACAGAGGAGGACATTGCGAAGCTCAGGGAGGCCAGATATTTGACCGTCGATGTCAAGCATAGGCTTCCCGCCCCTGAGCAGGTCATCCCTAGTCCCGAACCCAAGGAGAGTGTCGTATTTGTCTCTCACTTCCTCCGAGGTTTGGGCTTGACTCTTGATCCTTTCATGAGAGGGCTCATGTTCTATTACGGGCTATATTTTCACGATCTAGCCCCGGATTCCATCCTTCACATCTCGTCATTTATCGTCATGTGTGAAGCCTTCCTCCACATCACCCCACACTTCGGCCTATGGCTCAAGACCTTTAATGCGAAGCCGAAGGTGATTGAGGGGCGACATGCAGAGTGCGGAGGCGCCGCAATAAGCAGAAACACCGATGTTCCATGGCCAGAAGGTTCCTTCCCAGAGGTGTCCGATCTGTGGCAACGGAGGTGGTTCTACGTCACAGCTCCCCGAGGCACAACGTGGGCGGCTGCCCCTACCTTCCACTCGGGTCCTCCGCCTCAACTGGCATGTGGACCAATGTGGGACCCGACTGGGGGCCCGCTAATGACATACCGACATTGCAGAGCCGTATTTGGGAGCTTATTGAGAGGGATATCGATCTTGTTAGAATCATTCAGGTAATGCTAGTTCGGCGGATCCTGCCGTGCAAACGTCGGCCTCTCCGGATGTGGGAATTCAATCCGGAAGGTCCGCGAACCATTCAGCACTTCTTCGGCGTGACGCTCGAAGGGATGTATAAGTTATTCTTCGGACCACAAGTAAGGTGTCCAGACACCACCGAGGATGCGGGCCTGAGCTGCCACCGCCCAGATACCCAAGTAAGTAACCCTATAACCGAACACTTTGCTTATGTTTGATACAACATTCTCCTGAAAACTTTTCCGCGACCAGGATTGGCTCAGCAAGGCAGCGAGAATCAGGTGTCCGGCCCCACTTCCCAAAGGCTCGCCTAGCCCTGCAATAGCCAGGATGCTTAGACGTGCACTAAGCCAAGTGCCCTCGGGGAAAGGGGAAGAGAAGAATAGAGGAGCCGAACTCCAAACACTGCACATCCAAACCGGGGGAATTACTATCTCCATGAAGGAGGGTGATCGGGGAGGTTTTTACAAGGTTCCCTCCCCTCGCGGGAAGAAAAGGGCTGCCTCCAAAGATTTGGAGACGGAGGTGCCTAAGCAAGGGAAGAAAGCTTCACCCAGGGGCCCTGCCCTGAAGGGCGTCCTTACCGCACCATGCCCGCTAACAGGTCAGCCCTCCACCGAGTTGTAGGTCAATAAACAAGAAGCTATTGCTTTTTTCCTCTGAGAACAATAACCATGATCTATTTTTTGCAGTCCGGCTAGTAGCTCGTCTCAATAGGGTTTGTCTTCGGGGGATCTTCTTCCGGAGATGATGGAGAGTGAAACCTGATGTCTACTACACAACCTTCTTCTTGTAGACGTTGTTGGGCCTGCAAGTGCACAGGTTTGTAGGATAGTAGCAAATTTCCCTCAAGTGGATGACCTAAGGTTTATCAATCCGTAGGAGGCGTAGGATGAAGATGGTCTCTCTCAAACAACCCTGCAACCAAATAACAAAGAGTCTCTTGTGTCCCCAACACACCCAATACAATGGTAAATTGTATAGGTGCACTAGTTCGGCGAAGAGATGGTGATACAAGTGCAATATAGATGGTAGATAAAGGTACTTGTAATCTGAAATTATAAAAACAGCAAGGTAACTAATGGTAAAAGTGAGCGTAAACGATATTGCAATGGTAGGAAACAAGGCCTAGGGTTCATACTTTCACTAGTGCAAGTTCTCTCAACAATAATAACATAGATAGATCATATAACAAGCCCTCAACATGCAACAAAGAGTCACTCCAAAGTCACTAATAGCGGAGAACGAACGAAGAGATTATCGTAGGGTACGAAACCACCTCAAAGTTATTCTTCCGGATCAATCTATTCAAGAGTTCATACTAGAATAACACCTTAAGACACAAATCAACCAAAACCCTAATGTCACATAGATACTCCATTGTCACCTCAAGTATCCGTGGGCATGATTATACGATATGCATCACACAATCTTAGATTCATCTATTCAACCAACACAAAGTACTTCAAAGAGTGCCCCAAAGTTTCTACCGGAGAGTCAAGAAAGTGTGCCAACCCCTATGCACAGGTTCATGGGTGGAACCCGAAAGTTGGTCACCGAAACATACATCAAGAGGCCCATGATATCCCATTGTCACCACAGATAAGCACGGCAAGACATACATCAAGTGTTCTCATAAAAGACTCAATCCGATAAGATAACTTCAAAGGGGAAACTCAATTCATCACAAGAGAGTAGAGGGGGAGAAACATCATAAGATCCAACTACAATAGCAAAGCTCGAGATACATCAAGATCGTGCCATAGAGGGAACACGAGAGAGAGAGATCAAACACATAGCTACTGGTACATACCCTCAGCCTCGAGGGTGAACTACTTCCTCCTCGTCATGGAGAGCGTCGGGATGATCAAGATGGCCACCGGTGATGGATCCCCCCTCCGGCAGGGTGCCGGGAAGGGCTCCCGAGAGGTTTTTGGTGGCTACAGAGGCTTGCGGCGGCGAAACTCCTGATCTATCTTCTCCGTGGATGTTTTTAGGGTACGTGGGACTATATAGGCGAAAGAAGTCGGTCGGGGGGTGCTCGAGGGGCCCACGAGATAGGGGGGCGCGCCCAGTAGGGGGGGCGCGCCCTCCTATCTCGTGGCCTCCTCAAGGCTCTTCTGACGTGAACTCCAAGTCTCCTGGGTGATATTCTTCCCAAAAATAACGCTGCCGAAGGTTTCATTTCATTTGGACTCCGTTTGATATTCGTTTTCTTCGAAATACTGAAACGGGCAATAAAACAACAATATGGGCTGGACCTCCGGTTAATAGGTTAGTCCCAAAAGTAATATAAAAGTGTATAATAAAGCCCATAATCATTCAAAACAGATAATAATATAGCATGAATGCTTCATAAGTTATAGATACGTTGGAGACGTATCAGCATCCCCAAGCTTAATTCCCACTCGTCCTCGAGTAGGTAAATGATAAAAGAAAGAATTTATGAAGTGTGAATGCTAGAGGTGCACAAGTTTGATCAATGATAATTTCAATCACCTTTACTAGCATCATTATATGTCATAACAGTAGTTCATCTCATAAAACTTTTCACAAACTAGTAACAAGCAATTCACATATTAAAGCATAGACCATAAACATTCTTCAAAACTAGCAAACTTCATTCTTAGTCATCAAAACAATTGCAATTCATCTTATTTTCAGGAATAGCAAACTCCACATACTCAACTATCATATAGTCTTCTACAATTGCTAACACTCACACAATACTTGTGGTTATGAAGTTTTACACTACTAGGAAAAGGGCTATAGATGGAATTGACACTAATGGCGCACCAGACATGTGGTGCGCCATTACTATATACTAATGGCGCACCATGTGTTGGTACGCCATTAGTGTCCAAATACTAATGGCGCACCACACCCACGGTGCGCCATTAGTAAAAAAAAATTTAAAAATTTTGTTCAAAACTACTAATGGCGCACCGTGGGAGTGGTGCGCCATTACTAGTTCAACTAGTAATGGCGCACCATGCCACGGTGCGCCATTAGTAACTTGGCCACCACTTCCACCGAATGCACCCCCCAAGTGGATCGCCTTTTCAGTTTAAAAAAAATAGAAGAAAATGATGAAAATGTCAAAAAAATAAAAGAAAATAAGTTTCCCATGTGATATGTGGCCTAGTTGTTGGGAAAATTTGCAAATATGAATTTTGACTTCATTTGCAAAATCTCGCGAGAATTTGTAAAAATGGGCATAACTTTTGCATACTAACTCGGATGAAAAAGTTTTTTATATGAAAAATCATCTACTCGAAAAGTTAGATCCAAATTTAACGGGGGGAACCCCGTTAAACATTTTCAAAATCCTCAAAAACCTAACAAAAAAAAGATATGGGGCTTTTAAGATCTGGAGAGGGAAAAAATTCAAAAAAAATTCAAACTTACTAATGGCGCACCTGCCCATGGTGCGCCATTAGTATCTTCCCTCCTTCAAAATTCAAAATAAGTCAAAAAAAAAAATTTACTAATGGCGCACCTGCCCATGGTGCGCCATAAGTATCTTCCCGCCTTCAAAATTCAAAATAAATCAAAAAAATTAAAAAAAATACTAATGGCGCACCTGCCTGCGGTGCGCCCTTAGTATGCCGTATATATGGCTGGTCGTGGTCCTCTCCTCCTTATCTCTTCATTCCACCTCTCCTACACTCCATCTCCTCCTCTCCTCCACTTCATCTTCCCTTCTCTCCTCCACCATACTTCTCCTCTCCGGTGACCTCCTCCTCCTCTCTGGCGACCTCCTCCTCCCTCCTCCCCTCCCCTCCCCTCACGGTTTCTTCTCCCTCTTCTCCGGTGAGCTCCTCCTCCCTCCTCTCCGGTGAGCTCCTCCTCCCTCCTCTCCTCACATCCCCTCATGGTTTCTCCTTCCTCCTCTCCGATGCTCTGGTGAACTCCTCTCCAGCGACCTCCTCCTCCTCCTCTCCGGCGATGTAGGCGAGCGCCTCTCCGGTGACCTCCTCCTCCTCCTCTCCGGCGAACTCCTCTCCGGCAAAAGACCACGGCAAAAGAACGTACAAGATCCAAAAACAGGAACAAAATTTGAAATAATGTCGTGCCAAAAAACAAGCAAAAAAAACGAGCAAAAATGGGCAAAAAATCACGATCCAGATCTAGATTCAAAATGGCGCATCACTAAACAGTGCGCCATTAGTATGCCCAAGTTACTAATGGCGCATCCCGTTGTCGTGCGCCATTAGTATGCCAGCACCTGGGTATACATGGCCCCTGGGAGGCATACTAATGCCGCACCGTGGCCTATACTAATGGCGCACCAGTGGTGCGCCATTAGTATACCAGATACTAATGGCGCACCAGTGGTGCGCCATTAGTAAAAATTACTAATGGCGTGCTAGTAATGGCGCACCAGTGATGCGCCATCAATGGCCAAATTAGGTGCACCATTAGTAGCGGTTTTTCTAGTAGTGTTAATCAGACACAGAGAAAGATTGGGGCTTATAATGTTGCCTCCAAACGTATTCACCTTTGGGTGATGTCAACAATAATAGTTCATGCTAACTTACATCCAATTGGATATATATATTAGGATCACCCCACCACAAAGTGCTTGCCAAAGGATAAAATGAAAAAGGGAAAGGTGAAGACCACCTTGACTCTTGCATAAAGTAAAATACATAAAGTAAAAGATAGGCCCTTCGCAGAGGGAAGCGGGGATTTGCAGAGGTGCCAGAGCTCAATTTTGAAATAGAGATAAATAATTTTGAGAGGTATGATCTCATTGTCAACATAACAACCAAGAGTTCCCAATATCTTCCATACTACATACATTATAGGCGGTTCCCACACAGAATGGTAAAAGTTTATACTCCCCAACCACCAACAAGCATCAATCCATGGCTTGCTCGAAACAACGAGTGCCTCCAACTAACAACAATCCTGGGGGAGTTTTTTTTAATTATTTTGATTTGCTTTGATCTTTTTGGATCATGGGACTGGGCATCCCGGTTACCGCCACTTTCTCGTGAATGAGGAGCGGAGTCCACTCCTCTTGAGAAAAATCCACCTAGCATGGAAGACACTGACAACCCCTAGTTGCTATATGAGCAATTCGGGCATACAAAACAGATTATAATTTGAAGGTTTAGAGTTTGGCACATGCAAATTTACTTGGAACGGCAGGTAAATACCACATATAGGTAGGTATGGTGGACACTCATGGCAAAAAATGGGTTTAAGGATATTGGATGCACAAGCAGTATTCCCGCTTAGTACAGATATTTAGGCTAGCAAGGGGAGAAAGGCAAGCTCAACATGTTTGAATGATCCATGACAATATACTTTAACTAAGATACGAGAAAACATAACCCATTATGTTGTCTTCCTTGTCCAACATCAACTCTTTAGCATGTCATACATAATGAGTGCTCACAATTATAAAAGATGTCTATGATAATATATTTATATTTGAAATATCTCTTCCTTCAATATTCTTTCATGAATTGTTCAAATGACCAATACAATGCTTGCTAACCGTCAATAAATTTACAACCTCTACTTCTTAGATGTGAAGTCATTACTCCCCATGGGATAAGCAAATGAGGCATATATAATTTCATATTTATGACAATCAACTCATTCAACAATTTACTCATAGGATATAAGTGAAGCACACAAGTAAATGACAAACTACTCCAACAAGATATAAGTGAAGATCAATGAGTAGCTAAATAATTATGCAACTATGTGAAGACTCTATATCATTTAAGAATTTCAGATCTTGGTATTGTATTCAAGCAGCAAGAAAAACAAAATAAAATGACAATGCAAGGATAGCATAACTCATGTGAAGAAGCAAAAACTTAGGCTCAACCGATACTAACCGATAGTTGTTGAAGAAGAAAGGTGGGATGCCTACTGGGGCATCCCCAAGCTTAGATGCTTGAGACTTCTTGAAATATTATCTTGGGGTGCCTTGGGCATCCCAAAGCTTGAACTTTTGTGTCTCCTTAATTCCTCTCATATCATGGTTTCCCTTTTTATCAAAAGCTTCATTCACAACAAACTCAACAAGAACTCGTGAGATAGGTTAGTATAAACTAATGCAAAACCTTATCATTTTATACTATAACATATTACAAACATTATTTTTCAACATTGAATACTAAATGTCTCTGCATATTTAATACTCCTATCCTCAAAAAGAATCATTAAACAAGCAAACATACGCAAACAATGAAAACATAATAGCAATCTGCCAAAACAGTACAGTCTGTAAAGAATGCAAGAGTAACAATACTTCCCTGACTCCAAAAATTATGAACTAAAATTCCCACTGTAATAAATTTATCAGATCTTAATATGCAAAAAGATTCAACATTATACCATTCTCTTAATTTTCTAGGGAATTTTTGCAACAGCGGTAAACTTTCTGTTTTCAAACAGCAACATGTATACTAGAAAAATAAGCATGGCAAAGGCTATCCTTGACTTTTTTATTGAAACTAAAGATGCAAAACATTAATATAAATAACAGCAAGAAAATACTAGCAAAATAAAATGACACTCCAAGCAAAACACATATCATGTGGCGAATAAAAATATAGCTCCAAGTAAAGTTACCGATGAACGAAGACGAAAGAGGGGATGCCATCCGGGGCATCCCCAAGCTTAGTTGCTTGGTTGTCCTTGAATAGTACCTTGGGGTGCCTTGGGAATCCCCAAGCTTAGGCTCTTTCCACTCCTTATTCCATAGTCCATTGAATCTTTACCCAAAACTTGAAAACTTCAACCACACAAAACTCAACACAAAACTCGTAAGCTCCGTTAGTATAAGAAAACAAACCACCACTTTAAGGTACTGTAATGAACTCATTATAAATTCATATTTGTGTTAAACCTACTGTATTCCAACTTCTCTATGGTTCATACCACTTAATACTAGCCATAGATGCATCAAAATAAGCAAACAACACATAGAAAACAGAATCTGTCAAAAACAGCACAGTCTGTAGTAATTTGTATCAAACATATACTTATGGAACTCAAACAATTCTGAAATAAATAGCTGGACCTGAGGAATTTGTCTATTAATTATCTGCAAAAATAATAAACCTAAAATCACTCTCCAATAAAAAATGGCAGCTAATCTCGTGAGCGCTAGAGTTTCTGTTTTCTACAGCAAGATCACATAAACTTCACCCAAGTCTTCCCAAAGGTTCTACTTGGCACTTTATTGAAACAAAAGCTGTAAAACATGATTACTACAGTAGCATAATCATGTGTACACACAAAAACAGTAAGGGTAAATATTGGGTTGTCTCCCAACAAGCACTTTTCTTTAATGCCTTTCTAGCTAGGCATGATGATGGCAATGATGCTCACATAAAAGATAAGAATTGAAACATAACGGGAGTATCATGAAGAATATTACTAGAACATTTAAGCCTAACCCACTTCCTATGCATAGGGCTTTTGTGAGCAAACAACTTATGGGAACGATAATCAACTAGCATAGGAAGGTAAAACAAGCATAACTTCAAAATTTTGAGCACGTAGAGAAGAAACTTGACATTATTGAAATTCCTACAAGCATATGTTCCTCTCTCATAATAGTTTTCATTAGCATCATGAATGAATTCAACAATATAACCAGCACCTAAAACATTCTTTTCATGATCTACAAGCATAGAAAATTTACTACTCTCCACATAAGCAAAATTCTTCTCATTCGGAATGGTGGGAGTATCATAAGATACTTGAATACTAAAAATTGTTTCCACATTAAAAGAGTAACGTTCAGAAAAAGGGTAATCATAATCATGACAAGATTTGTAAATATAATCATCACTACTTTTTATAGCATAAGTTTCATCACAATAATCATCATAAGTAGCAACTTCGTTCTCATCATAATCGATTGAAACCTCTCCCAAGATAGTGGAATCATCACTAAATAAAGTTGACACTCTCCCAAATCCACTTTCATATTCATCACAATAAGATTCAACATCCTCCAAAATAGTGGGATCACTACTTCCTAAAGTTGACACTCTTACGAACCCACTTTCATCAATATAATCATCATAGGTAGGAGGCATGCTATCATCATAACAACTTTGCATATCAAAACTTGGGATGCTAAAAATATCATCTTCATTAAACATAGCATCCCCAAGCTTGGTACAAACATCAATTTCAGCAAATATATTCTCAAATATTTCATCCTCATCAAACATAGCTTCCCCAAGCTTGGGCTCTTTCATATCATAAGCATAATCACTCTCATCATTAAAAATACGGATAGCACCAATAGTAAAGCAATTATCATCATCACAATGAGTAGTAGGAGCAACATCATTTGGTAGGGATACCTTTCTACCTTTGTTGCTCCTTCTTTTCTTTTTCTTCTTCACATTATGTGTAGGTTCAACCTTCCTCTTTGAGCTCCTTATTGATGAGATTGGTTGAATGGAAAACTCCTCCTCGTTACATGATTCATCATGAGAAATGATAGGAGGATATTGGGAAGTCGCTTCCCTTTCATTAGTATTCTCATCATATTCTATTTGCTTTCTTTTCTTTATATAATTGGCAATATAAGGATTTTCAATGCAATTCTCTGCACAAAACATATAAATCTTTTCTAGATCAATAACAAGGAAATGCCTAAGATTAAATTCTGGAATAGGCTTAGTTAAATGTTTCAACTCTTCACAACCCAAAATCAATCTAAGTTCATTTTAATGAGAAGGGGAGATCAAATCATCACAATTTTTGGACACGATCTGATCATGAAACAATTTGCATTGGAGATGTAAATGATCTTGTTTTTTGCAAAATTCACAACGGGAAAGATATCTTAAATTCTTCGCACTCTTATCTAGCCTTTCTTGCAGCGTCTTAGTTTCTAAATACTTATGCTTTTTGCAATATGTATCTTCTCTATTTGGTGTGTTCATGCAAACATGCACTCCACAAAATTTGACATGCTTATGACAGATATTTTCATCATAACTAGTGCAATCATCATTAGTACTATGTATATTCAAGGAGTTTATACTAACAACATTGCAATCATGCTCATCATTCAAAGATTTAGTATCAAACATTTTAATGCATTCTTCTTCTAGCACTTGAGCACAATTTTCCTTTCCATCATACTCATGAAAGATATTAAAAAGATGAAGCGTATGAGACAAACTTAACTTCATTTTTTGTAGTTTTCTTTTAACTAAAGTAGTGATAAAACAAGAAACAAAAAGATTCAATTGCAAGATCTAAAGATATACCTTCAAGCGCTAACCTCCCCGGCAACGGCGCCAGAAAAGAGCTTGATGTATACTACACAACCTTCTTCTTGTAGACGTTGTTGGGCCTGCAAGTGCACAGGTTTGTAGGACAGTAGCAAATTTCCCTCAAGTGGATGACCTAAGCTTTATCAATCCGTAGGAGGCGTAGGATGAAGATGGTCTCTCTCAAACAACCCTGCAACCAAATAACAAAGAGTCTCTTGTATCCCCAACACACCCAATACAATGGTAAATTGTATAGGTGCACTAGTTCGGCGAAGAGATGGTGATACAAGTGCAATATAGATGGTAGATAAAGGTATTTGTAATCTGAAATTATAAAAACAGCAAGGTAACTAATGGCAAAAGTGAGCGTAAATGGTATTGCAATGGTAGGAAACAAGGCCTAGGGTTCATACTTTCACTAGTGCAAGTTCTCTCAACAATAATAACATAGATAGATCATATAACAAGCCCTCAACATGAAACAAAGAGTCACTCCAAAGACACTAATAGAGGAGAACGAACGAAGAGATTATGGTAGGGTACGAAACCACCTCAAAGTTATTCTTTCGGATCAATCTATTCAAGAGTTCATACTAGAATAACACCTTAAGACACAAATCAACCAAAACCCTAATGTCACCTAGATACTCCATTGTCACATCAAGTATCCGTGGGCATGATTATACGATATGCATCACACAATCTCTGATTCATCTATTCAACCAACACAAAGTATTTCAAAGAGTGTCCTAAAGTTTCTACCGGAGAGTCAAGAATGTGTGCCAACCCCTATGCATAGGTTCATGGGTGGAACCCGCAAGTTGGTCACCAAAACATACATCAAGAGGCACATGATATTCCATTGTCACCACACATAAGCACGGCAAGACATACATCAAGTGTTCTCATAAAAGACTCAATCCGATAAGATAAGTTCAAAGGGGAAACTCAATTCATCACAAGAGAGTAGAGGGGGAGAAACATCATAAGATCCAACTACAATAGCAAAGCTCGGGATACATCAAGATCGTGCCATAGAGGGAACATGAGAGAGAACACGAGAGAGAGAGATCAAACACATAGATACTGGTACATACCCTCAGCCTCGAGGGTGAACTACTCCCTCCTCGTCATGGAGAGCGCCGGGATGATGAAGATGGCCACCGGTGATGGATCCCCCCTCCGGCAGGGTGCCGGTAAGGGCTCCCGAGAGGTTTTTGGTGGCTACAGAGGCTTGCGGCGGCGGAACTCCCGATCTATCTTCTCCGTGGATGTTTTTAGGGTACGTGGGACTATATAGGCGAAAGAAGTCGGTCGGGGGGTGCTCGAGGGGCACACGAGACAGGGGGCGCACCCAGTAGGGGGGGACGCCCTCCTATCTCGTGGCCTCCTCGAGGCTCTTCTGACGTGAGCTCCTAGTCTCTTGGGTTATATTCTTCCCAAAAATAACGCTGCCAAAGGTTTCATTCCGTTTGGACTCCGTTTGATATTCCTTTTCTTCGAAATACTGAAAGAGGCAATAAAACAGCAATATGGGCTGGGCCTCCGGTTAATAGGTTAGTCCCAAAAGTAATATAAAAGTGTATAATAAAGCCCATAATCATTCAAAATAGATAATAATATAACATGAATGCTTCATAAATTATAGATACGTTGGAGACTGAAAGAACATGCGGTGCCCCCATGTTTGGTTTTGGTAATTGATGACAATCTCTATGGACTAATGGTTGTCTTGAGTTGTATTTGAAGGATTTGTCTATAGGCTTTTCTCGAAGTCCATGTGTTGGTTTCAAGGAGTTTATGAGTTGACCAAGGTGCTATTAAGGAATTATCCAAAGATTGGTCATGTGAGTGTTGAGCTTACTGCAAGCATGTCTTGAAGAAGAAGATTGTTTGATCATTAATGTTTACCTTCAAGACATCATCCAAATGAAGAGAGTTGGAAAGATTCAAGGTTGATCAAGACTAAGTCAAGAGTGGATCAAGTGATCCCATGGTATGGTAAGCATTGTCCATTGCACTCTGTGTACTAACCCATGGTCTATGTGAGAGTTGTATGTGGGGTTAGGTACGTGTCCATGGGCTTGCGTCAAGAGGAAGATATCATACAACCCATGGAAAGGATGACATCAAGTGGTGATCGTCATCAAGATTGCCGTGTGCAAGTTCAAGTGGAGCATCACAGAGAGATCAAGTGCTTGATTCTTGCCATCCATTATGGTGTCAATGGACTTGTGAAGATGTGCCGAAGAGTGTCTCACCCATAGTGGACTATGGGGGAGCAATCATCTAGTCTTCATCAAGCCAACGCAATCTAGAAAGGTGGTCCATCTTGAGGGAGTCAAGATCGTCATCATCTAGCTCAAGTGGACCATGTGCAAGGCAAAGGTTTGCCCTTGATAGGTTTTCTATTTTACCGGTCTCGTGGTGGTAGTAGGGAGACCGGGTTATATGATCGTTTGCCGTACTATCAAGAGGGGCTCTCAAGTTGGTAGCTTGATCGTATCGTTAGTAGAGAGCTCAAACCATTGCATCCTTGCATCATGTTTCTTGGTTTTTGTTGGGTTATCTTTGTGAGTATTATAGCTTATGGTCATCTTGATGACAAGCTTGAGTTCATCGAAAATGGAGTTCGCATGCGTCTTCTATGATGTTTTCGGTGTTGGAGGTTTTACCGGTCTTATCCGGTGAAGGGTTCTCACCATTTTCTTATGGGACTTTTCTCATTTGCTTATTATTGATATTTCTATCAAGATTGTATTAGCCCATGTCGTTAGCTTTCCAACAAACTTGGTTCCGTTGAATTCGGAGTCTGTTTGCAAAAGTTGTGGCTGTTTTGGTAAAGGCTGCAGCGGTACTACCGTGACTAGAGCGGATGTAATTTTTTACTACCGCTCCAGAGCAGTACTACCGCGGCTCCTGAGCGGTAGTACCGCCCAGAGCAGTACTACCGCGGCTCCTAAGCGGTAGTACTGCTCCGGACCAAAATCTCATGTTTTGCTCAGCGGAAGTAGGCACAAAAGTATTTTTTTAGTACCGCTCGCAAGCAGTAGTACCGTTACCATTTGCGGTAGTACCGTGAGGTCGAGCGGTAGTACCGTGAGGACGAGCGGTACTATCGCTCCGACGGTTCTTCTGGCCTTTTTGCCTCCTCGCTGTTGTGTTTTGAAGGGGTACTACCGCCCTAGCGGTAGTACCGCTCCTTGGAGCGGTAGTACCGCTCTGTGCGGGCTATGAGCATAACTATTGGATTTTTCCCCACCTATAAAAGGGGGTCTTCTTCCCCATTGAACCTTATCCTTTGAGCTCGTGTTCTTCCCCCATTGTTGACCTTCTTCGAGCTTGCTAACTCTTAATCCCTCCATGGATTCTTGCTAGTTTTTGAGGGAAAAGAGAGAGGAGATCTAGATCCACATTTCCACCAATCACTTTCTCCTCTATGTGAGGGGAACCCCTTGAATCTAGTTCTTGGAGTTCTTGGTGTTCTCCTTCTTGTTCTTCCTCTCATTTTCCTCCCTAGCATTAGTTGCTTCGGTGGGATTTGAGAGAGAAGGACTTGGGCACTCCATGTGCCCTTGCCATTGCATTTGGTGCATCGGTTTGAGTTCTCCACGGTGATACGTGGAAGTTACAAGTTGAGAAGCTTATTACTCTTGGGTGCTTGGTGCCCTTGAGCTTGTTCCTCTTGGGTGCTTGGGCGCCCTAGACGGTTGGTGGTGTTCGGAGCTCAATCATTGTGGTATAAAGCAACGGGCAAGCGTCGGGGTCTCCAATTAGGTTGTGGAGATCGCCCCGAGCAATTTGACAGGTACCGGTGACCGCCCCCAAGGGTTGCCAAAGTGTACGGGTTCGGTGACCGCCCCCAAGGGTCGCCATTTGTACGGGTTCGGTGACCGCCCTCAAGGGTCCCTTAGTGGAATCACGGCATCTTGCATTGTGCGAGGGCGTGAGGAGATTACGGTGGCCCTAGTGGCTTCTTGGGGAGCATTGTGCCTCCACACCGCTCCAAACGGAGATTAGCATCCGCAAGGGTGTGAACTTCGGGATACATCATCGTCTCCGCGTGCCTCGGTTATCTCTTACCCGAGCCCCTTTACTTATGCACTTTACTTTGTGATAGCCATATTGTTCTTTGTCATATATCTTGCTATCACATAGTTGCTTATCTTGCTTAGCATAAGTTGTTGGTGCACATAGGTGATCCTAGTTGTTGTAGGTTTTGTGCTTGACAAATTAACCGCTAGGTTTATTCCGCATTTGTTCAAGCCTAAACCGTAATTATTTTAAAGCGCCTATTCACCCCCCCCCCCTCTAGGCGACATCCACGATCTTTCAATTGGTATCAGAGCCTCGTCTCTTTTTGTTGGGCTTAACCGCCTAGAGAGTAAAGATGTCGACTAGAGGATTAGGATTCTCTGACACTCTTAGTTTCGATGGCACAAATTTTGATGTTTGGGTAATTCGCATGCTTAATCTCTTTAGGGTCATGGACCCAAATTTAGAGCGAATTGTAGATATGGGTTTTTCTCCTCCAAAGGATCCCCAAAGATTATCTTTAGAGGATGAGAAAAACTCTTATCTCGATGCTCAAGCCTCTAATGTTCTTTTCGATGCTTTGAGCAATGTAGTTATATTTCAACTCATGCCATTCCGGGATGCTCATGAGTTATGGACAAAGCTTCAAGATAAATATGTGTGTCCAAGATTTGTGGGGATGGTTGTTCTCCATCCACCTCCGGTCATATAGTCTTCTCAACTTCTTCTACTTCACCTACATGTGGTTTGCCACAAGGTAATGATATGGTGAGTAGTGTTGGTCATTGCAATGATGATAGTATGCTTATTGTGGATGATCCTTCATCACTATATTATTGCAATGCTCCTTCTTTGGGCTTTAACACTTCGAGCACTCCAAATGTTTCACATGTTTGTGTTGATAGTCCTTGCATATCATGTAGAAATTGCTTGACTAAATATCATGATGATATGCTTGCTATGTTTTGTTGCCATGATAAAAATGCATCTATTTCCTCGAATTGTTCTGCTAACAATGTAGAGGAAACCGAACACTCCATGGAACAAGATGTGGTGTTTAATGGCGCCTCAAGGGATCCTACATCATCATCTATTGCGTTTTGCCTTATGGCTAAGGCGTCAAAGGTATCTCCTACTTTGTACCCCAATATGTCTCTTGATGATGATGTTGATGCTAATGATGATGAGGATAATGATGAAGAGAATGATAATGTTGCCTCCTTAAAAATTAAGGGGGAGATGGTTTTTAAAGCTCTTCATAAAAATAAAATTGCTCGTTCCAACTTCATGGAAATTATATCCATTGCTATTGAGAGCAAGAAATATATTGATGAGTTGGAATCTCGTCTTGAGGAGCATGAGGTCACCATTGATAAAATGGAAGGTCATGGGCGTGATTACGCTAATGAGATTGCGGACCTCTCTCAAGCTCTTGAACTTGAACAAACTACCAAGGAATCTCTTGAGGAGACTTTTGCTCTAGAATTGTCTAGAGTGAAGGAATCTACTGATAGAGCTCTTGAGGTGGCCAATTTTTTTGAAACTAAAAATGCTAAGCTTGAAGTTGCTCATGCTAGACTCCTTGAGGATTTTGAGCACCTCAAAAATGGCTCAAGGGTCATCAAGGGTGAGCTCATCAAACTCACCGAGTCTCATGCTCAACTTGAAGCTTCTTATTTAAAAGAGCTTGCCAAGTCGCCTTCTCCTCTTGTTGTTAATTATGATGCTTGTGCTACTAATTCTATTACTTGTGAAGCATCCATTTTGAAGGAGAATGTTGAGCTACGGGCTCAACTTGAGTTGCTATCTAGCAATTATGGGAAATTGGAAGAAAGCCATGAAAAGCTATCAAGCTCTCATGACAATCTTCTAGTATCCCATAATGTGCTAAAGATAGCTCATGAGGCCATGATTGCTAAGGTAACATCTAGTGAGCCTCATGTTGATACTAGCACCACTTCTAGTCAAAATACTATATTGCCATGTGCTAGTCCTTGTAATTCATCTACTCACAATGTTGGTACATCTTGTGATGAATTTCTTTCCTTGCCTTGTTGCTCTAACGATGAAGCTTATACTTCCTCTAGTACTTGTGTTGAGACTAACCATGTAGAGGAAATCAAAGAGCTCAAGGCCCAAGTCACTTCTTTGAAGAAAGACTTGGAAAAGAGTCATGAAGGGAAATCCACACTCAACAATATCTTGAGTGTGCAAAAATCCCCCAATGACAAAGGTGGACTTGGATTCAACTCCAATAATAAGAAGAAGAAGTCCAAGAGCAACAAGAAGAAGGGCCAAAAACAAGTCAAGAATCCGGCCAAGATTATTTGCTTCAAGTGCAAAATTGAAGGGCATCATGTTAGATATTGCCCATTGAAGAAGAATGCCATTGGTAACAAGCAACAAGGGAAGAGGCCACAAGTTTAATCTCATGCTCAACCTCAAGTTGAAGAAAGGCCACTTCCCAAGAAGACTCAAGTTAATGCCTCTCTTGTTGAGAAATCAAGTGAGAAGAAAATGAAGAGTAGACGTTGCTACTTATGTCGTGAGAAAGGTCACCTCGCTTCTTCATGCACTAGTGGTAACTTATCCAACCCAATTATTATTGATGATATCTATTCTCTTGGGAAGGATAAGGTTGGCAATGTGTTTGCCAAGTTTGTTGGTACTCAAAGTGGTGTCAAGAAAAGAACCATTTGGGTCGCCAAGCCTATTGTGACTAACCTCTTAGGACCCAACTTGGTTGGGGACCAACAAGCTCAAACTTGATCAATAGGTGTTGTTGGAGGGCATTGGAGACTTGGCTACATTATGAAGAATTAAGGGGACTTCATCATTCTTATTGTCTCAAGCCAAGTCAATTGGATTATCAAGTTTCTATCTTATATCCAATGTGCCTCCTTGCGGTAACTTGTACTTAAATTGTTTACATTGGAAGTTACTTTCCCCCATGCATGTGTTGGTTTTGTTCCTTGCATGTGTTTGTATATGTTGTGCTTCCAGCTTGCTTATCTTGAGCAATCAAGTATGTGTGTGTTGGTTTGCACATCATGTACGTGGGTGTCGTTCATTGAGCCTTTTTGCTTCTTGTGTGTATCCTAGTTGGCTCGTGAGAGAGATTAATGGAACATCCCATTTTGGGGGAGTGATGTGCTTTTTGCACCTCACAATCCTATAAATGTGTGTACATGGGGAATACCGTCTAGTATTGATATTACAAGATTATCTAGTCGCTAGGTGATATATCTCTCATGAGAAATTCAAATTCTAAAAATTCCATTGATTTTCTCGTGTTGGATCCTCTTATTGCCTCTTGTTAGGTTCTTCATTGGTATCACATTATGGGGGAGTAATATGCTATGTATATTACTAGCCTAGAAAATGTGTACATTTGAGATGTTGTCACCTAGTGTTGATATTGTAGATTATCTTGTTCCTAGGTGGCATCTTAGCTCTACAAGTTGCAATTTGCTTGTGTGTGGTGTGAAGATGATGTTGGATATCCTTGCTATCTACCACCGGGAATTCTTTCCATCTAATTCTTGTCTTTTGACAATTGGTAGTCATTTATGTGTGGTAGAATTTATTGATCATCTTTACATTGGCTTTTGTTTTACTTGCCTTTTCTCTTGCCAAGGATTGTGTTAACTCCCGTTGTCTTCCATACCACTTGTGGATCTTGTTTATTTCTTGTTATTGTCTAGTGTTTTCTAGATATAGTGAAAGCAGTGATCCCACCTTGTGCATTTTGTATTCAAATACAAATCCTATATAATGCACAACTCGTGGGGGAGCTATTCTATTTTCTTCACTCTTCTTGTGATCCTTATCAAGTGTGTTTTGGTGGAAGGCAAGCCATTTCTTTTTGGTACTTTGTGCCATCATGAAACTTTGTTGAGAGCTTGGTATGTTTGGAACCATCCTCTCTTTGGGAGTTTGACATCTTTAGTTTAGTGTGTATCAATGGATATCTCATTCCTTGATGTATCTTTAATGATATCTTCCAAGTGATGATTTCTCCATTTGGTATCATTTTCACTTGGCATTTATTTGTCTTTTGGTTTCGGGTTTTGAAAGTCTTGAGCATGCATGTTTACTTCATGTATTTCATTTGGCATGCTTTCTTTCTTTGACTCAATATATAGGGGAAACTCCACCTACTCTCAATTTGGATGAGATGTGCATGAAATTCATTTTCATATCTATATGCACATATTTATGTGGAGTTTGTCCTATGTATTGGTGTTTCTAACTATTTGGTCCCGATGAGTTTGGGTACCGTTTAGTTTGTGTTGTTCTTCTTGGAACATTTGGAGATGCATTGGATGCTCGGCTCACTCACAAGTAAGGTGTTTTCACCATGTGCATATTGGAGTCAAGCTAGGATGATCAATGAACTACTATCTACCTTCAATTGGTATCTACTACATCCTTCCAATGATATCTCGGTAACAAGTATCTATTCATGCTTTCCCCTCTTGCATTCAACCTTGTGTAGGTTGTATCTTGGCATGATATTCATTTCATATCTTGTGATACTTGTTTCCTTTCTCAAAGCATCCCAACGATGATCTCTGTTGCTAGTTGTGATGCCCTTGATGGATGTGTGTTTGGACTTCATTTATATACAATAAGACCATATCTAGCCAGGTGCTATGCTTTCAAGCAAATATCTTATTGGTATATTTATGACTTCCTTGTGGATATCTTGTTCCTCCGTGTTGTAACTATTTTGGGTGTACATTCTTCTTTGTAGATATATATATATCATCATGATTTCGTCTACATAGAACCTTATACACTTGAGAGAAATTACATCTCTAGTTGATATCCTTTCTTTCACGTCCACCTTGTCTTTCTTATGTTATTTCTTTGGTGGCTCAGTGAAAGCTTTTGCCTTGAGTGCGTGTCCTCTATCGTTGCATCTTGATGCACTCTTGTGTGGTGAAGATTATTTTCCTCATGCTTATCGTTACGAGGCTTTTGCCATCTTAATTGGCATCCCTCATCTTGATGAGGCTTTCATCTTCTATCTTCACCACGGGTTGTCACGAGCATAAATTCTTTATATGTTTATTAGTAAGCTTGTGAACCCATTTGCTAGTTGTGTGTGGAAATGACAGGCCTTGCACCGTGTGCCTCATTCTTTCAAGACTATGTTGATGCTTAATGCTCATCCTAATTTTAGTCTTCTCAAATGCTTCGCCATGACTCACACACATCATTTTGGTTGAGCCCATTCTTAAGTTGCCTATTTTACTTGTTGCTCAACCATGTGTTTGTTGCAAGTACTAGGCTTTGTTTCCTATATGCTCACTTGCACTTGTTGTAAGTTTCTATTGATTTTGGGGGAGCTATGATCCTATTTTGTGCACTTTGTATCCAATTACAAAACATTCTTTTTTGTGCACAAATCATGGGGAGCTTCTCTAGTTTCTTTAGAACACTCCTTGTCTCATATCATAATATCCTTCATTCATGTGGCTCATAGGATCTTTGGTCTAGTTGGTTCAATTGATATCCTTTGATTGCTTGCTTCAATTGGTATCTTTTGATTGCTTGATTCACTACAACAAGAACCCCATATAGCAACACATGTTTGGCAACGCTCTAAAGATGTGATGCAAGGGATCTCTCTAGCTAGACATATATGCGTTGGAACCGTACGTTGCTGGGATGGTGGACAACAACATTTGTATTGTGATGCAGTTTATGCGTTGGCACTGTAGTACCCATGTAACGTGCATGAATAACATTTTGAGGTATCTTCCATACGTGTGCAAATTGCTAAAACATCGTTGAAAAAAGAAAGGGCAACCAGACACTCGAACCAACGACCTCACACTAATTGGAAAAAAAGCAGACCAACCAACACAGGCGCACCTACTTGCAAATTCTCAGATTCAGCGCTATATCTATAAACCAACCAACACACGCGCACCCGTTCCCAGCAATAAGTCTACCTCGGCTGCGCCTTATCTTTTTTTAGGGGGAGTTGGGCCTTAGGGCATCTCCAACCGCGCCCCCAAGAAGGCCTTCCCAGGCGTTTTTTTCACGCCGGCACTGAAAAAACGGCCCAGTCGCGCCCTCAGGAGCCTCATTTTCGCCGGCTTGGGCCGAAAACAGCGCCGGCGGACCGAGCCCGAACCCGGCGCGCTGGGGGGCGCCCGGGGGCGCCGGGCAAACTGTTTTGGCGCGAAAAAGCCGCGGGCCCGCCGCGTCAGCGACACGGCTCTCTTCTCGGCCCTTCGTTGTCCTCATCGCCTCGTTTCCCGCGGCGAATCAATGCCAAAGCTGCCGCGCTGTCGCGCCGGTCAGCCTGCAGCATTGATGCCTCACGGGCGGCGCAGTGAAGACCTGACGACGCGCGTCCCTCGCCCTCCCTCGCCCGCCACGCGTACACACGGTGACACGCGCGCCTTGGCTTGTATATGAAGCGCCCCGGCGCACTCGGCGACTCACACTCTCCTGCCGCCGTCGTTTCCTCCCTCTCCTCTCCTCTCTTTCGCCGTCCCCAGTTCACAGCCATGGCCGAGCGCTTCCCAGGCGACGGCGCGGCGGCGAACGGCTTCGGCCGCCGCCATCTTCACGAAGACGAGGCTCGCGTCCTTTACGAGGCCGAGTACCCGGTCCCGCCGGACATGCGGGTGCCCGGGACGTGGAGGATCAGCGTGGGCGGCGTGCCGGTGCCCCCGGTACCGACCGGCGCGGCACGACGTGCGGAGATCGCACGCATCCGCTCGAACCTGTCGCGTGCGGCGAGGGAGGCACCACGGTACGCCCCCGACAACCCGCTCTGGGAACCGTACTTCCGCCGCCGTCAGGCCGAGCAGCTCGAGGCCACCAACGGTGTCGTGCCCTCCGGCAGGCTCAACGCTGCCGGCCGGCGTCTGTGGTGGGGCGTGCCCGGGCGCACGTTGGAGGCTGTCCTCGAGCACATCGAGGGCGGCAACACACCGCGCCTGGAGTACCCCGCTCCCCCATCCTTCTCACGCCGCCGGGGAAGCTCATGGACCCCGAGGCGCATGGAGATCGGGGGGTCCTCCTCCTCGTCCGGCAGCTCGCCCTGCCTCCGCCCTGTCAAGTCGGAGCCCCAAGACACGCCGGTCAGCGCGCGCACCCGCAGCTCCGGCGGCGCCAACGCCTCTCCACCAACCGGCCGCTTCGTCCTCGCCGAGCCCAAGCCGGAGCCCGTCCTCCCCGCGGAGTACGAGGAGATAGCCCGGCGCGGCTTCTCCGACAAGGACGCCATGCGGTGGGCGTGGGACGACTACCTCCGCGACGAGATGGTCCGGCAGCGCCGGGCCCTGGAGGAGATCGCCGCCCGCAAGCGTGGGCGCGAGGACGAGCATGGCGTCGTGGTCCTCGACAGCGACGACGACGACGCCCCCGGACCGTCCAACCCGCCGCGCCAACCGGGGGAGGGATGCAGCAGGGACGGCGGAGGCGGCGGCGACGACGACGACGGTGATGACAACGACGGCGGTGACTACACACGGTTCTACCGCCTCCTCGGCATGTAGAACCGCGTGGGCGGGCGGCGAGGGAGACGGCGGGGGTAGCCCGCGTAGTTTTTTTTTCTTTTTTGTAAAATATGTTTAAGTTTGAATGAACTCGCCGATGTTTGCGTTAAATTTGAGTCGTTTTTGCGCCGTGTTTGATTTTTTTGACTAACCGTGGGCGACGCGACTGGGGGACATCACGCCTCCAGTACGCGGTTTAGCGCCGGTGCATCCCAGGGGCGGTTTTTTGCCCCTCCTGGGGTCCAACGGCTGAAGATGTCCTTAGCTAGTCAGGGCCCAGGGAGGTGCACACGGGGTCTAGCAAATCGGGCCGGCTCTGATTGCAATGACGACCAGTCGCTACTTGTAAACTTTATACTCCCTCCTTTCAAAATCTTAGGCGCTTAACCTTTTTTGTAAAATCCCACAATATTAGGCGCATAAGCCTCCCAACCGTACTAGACCGGTCATATTCTCTCACGCCCGTTTGCTATTTTCCTGGATCGCCAATCACTTCTGTTAGAGGAGAACATTTAGTTGTACGCTAATTTTCGTGCAAAAGTTTAGGCGCCTTAGAAAATGGGAAGGAGGGAGTACTATTTTCTTCAAAAAAAATGTAAACTTTATACTATTTTCTCCAAAAAATGTAAACTTTATACTAGTATAAAAAAAGGTCCTACTTGTACAAATTCTCAACAAAAAAACTTGCTACTTGTACGCTACACTCAAAAAAGGATATCAACTTGTACGTGTATGTTCATTTGAAATCCAACATTGTAGAAAATTAAGAAACTATTTGTAAAACATTTCAATTTTAATAATTTTGTATAACTAGGTAAAATAAGAAGCGAAGTTTTGGTCATGTAATTTTAAAAGTGTCTGAATTTTAGAAAAGAGTGTTTGCGCTTCTTGAAAATACATGATTTTCAAAAGTGTTTACGGATATAAAAAAGAGAATAATCCGTTCAGAAAAATATTCATCTTGTATTTCAATGATGTTCATCGTATTTAAAAGAAAACTTTATTGTGTACTTTAAAAAATGTTCCTCATTTATTTCAAAACCATTTATCGTGTATTTAGCAATAGTTCATTGTGTATTAAAAAATGTTCTTGGCTATTTTCAAGACATTCATATTGAATTTAACTGAATTTAAAAAAACAATGTATTTAAAAACATATTTATTGTGTATTTCAAAATTGATCATCGCTTATTTAATAAAGTGTTCACATATTATAGGGAAAAAATGCTATCATGACTTTAAAAGTGTTCACATATTATAGGAATAAATTTTCATCATATATTTAGACGTGTTGATTGTGTATTTCAAAATACTATCATGACTTTAAAAATGTTCATTATACACATGTTTACTGTGTATTTAAAAAATGTATATTGTCTTAGTGCAATGTATAATTGAATAATGTTCATATATGGCGGCAAGGTCTGGTTTTCTTTGTTGTCGGTTTAGGGCATCTCCACAGCTATCCCCAAAAACGAACATAGTATCTGCTCGCGGGCAGTGATACGGGAGCCGGCCATCCAACCCTAACCATCAAACACCCCAATACATTTCTAACAGAATTTCAAAAATCATACAAATTCAAATCGGACTATTTTCATTTAAACCGGACCAAGTTAATGACATTTTTTTACATATTTGATTAAACAAAAGCAGACATGATATTTTTTAACATATCAAAATCTTCGTCGGCATGAACCACGGGAAGTGAAGTTGTGGGTCGCCAGCGGAGGGGAACGGACGTACTCACATGGGACACGGACTTCCGTATCCCATGTCCTACTCCTCCCCACCTGAGCGCGTCGCCTGGCTATGGACGTCACGGTTGAGTTGAGGTCCATGATGGATGTGGATGAGTCGGCGTCGTGGTCGTCGTGGCCTGGCGCGAATGACCCGAAGCCGCTGACGTAGGCAATAGCTTTCCCGTCTGCGATTGCATGCTCCGCCTCTACGTCTGCCTTTGTGTAGATCTTCATGATTAGGGTGTCATGCTCCTTTGCCATGATGCGTCCGTGCCATCGCCCGCGGCGTATGTCACGGGTGCTAGGCATGGACTCTGCAACGCCCATTGTTCATCCACGAAGGCCGGGTTCTTCGCGGCCTGGCCGCGACGACCTCATTGTTTGCCTGCTCGCCGTGGATCTAACCTTTGCGAGCTTATGTTGCTTGAGGAGCCGCGGATTGTAATGTTGCTCCTCCTGTAGCATCCGCAACGCAGAGATTGGCGGCGCAAGCTGTGATGGCTGCTCCTCCTCTGCCATGACAACCTCGCAGTGCGCCTGCGCCTGCGCCTGCGCCTGCGTCATGGTGAAGCCTGCAACATGCGCGGGCGCGGGTACTAGCTGGTCGTCGGACGCCTCTTTCATATTTGGGTCATTGTTGCTCACTTTCGGCAAACTCGCTGGCAGTCTGGCCTCTACCTGTCCTTAGGGGGGTTCGTAGTCGGCCGCAAGGCCGTCCAACTTGTGCCTCTGCTCCCTCGAGAGGGTCTCCCAGAACGCGCTATAGCTCGCCGTCATGGTGGAGTCGTGCACGGAGGAGGAACAGAAGCGGGTGAGGCGCAGTGTGGATCGTGCCATGCACGACCACGTGTAAATAGCTGGCGCATGACAATGTATCGTGGGATCCCATGAGGTGGGTTCCACTAGCAGCCACTGTTCAAAAAATCTTCCGATTCGGCGATTTATTGTCCGATTTATCACTACCCTCAACATTGCTAGCAGCTATACAACGGAGAAAGGCATCATGCAACCATAGTTTAAAATACCGAACCGGAAATCAAACCGAAAAGGTTGTCAGTTCAGGTTTTTACCGGCCGGACCGCCAGTTCACCGATTCGATTGTCGGTATTTTAAGCAATAAAATAATATATGTTGAGTAATATAGTGTGAAATAATGGTCAAATAAAATTATTTTCATGTAGTGAACAATAAAGTAGCACAACCGAGTTGGTCATTGGGCCATGGGTAGGCCCCGCGTACTGCACACACGTCCTGGGATTGACATCTTCTAATTTCTATTAAAAAAATCCTGGTTTTTCCCGGTTCAATCGCCTGTTTTTTTCACTTGTTTTCCAAAAAACCGGCCGGTTTGAGCGGTTTTCTCCGGTCTGATTGGAGAATGGTCTTATTAGCTTAAAAAACCGTTGAGGCTGCCGGTTCCATTTTTTCTGGTTGTAACACCGGTCCGGTCCGGTTTTTTAAACTATGTGTGCAACCCGTCATAAAAAAAAGAGAAAGGCATCGTGCAATACACGTGGCGGGATCAGCGGACTTTTGTTTCACCAACAAAAAAGAGCGCTCGGGCCTGAAAAGTTTTGGATACGCGTGGCGGGATTAGCGAAAAATTCAGCCACCATATTAATCAAGCTCTAAAATACCCAACTTTCATCTCCCTCAAACCCACAACCGCAACGCCGGTTCTCTCCCGCAGCCGCACCCTGTACTAGCACCGCCGCTCCGATCTGACCCGCCACCGCTCGCACCTCTACGGCCCGTCTCCCCGCCGGATCTAGCCTCTCAGGTGCTGTTCCTCCCCTGCGGAGTACCGACTACCCCCTCCCCGTTGTTTTCTCGCTGCTCTCTACCCGCCGCCGCCGGAGACAAAGAGGAGCACGGTAGGGAAGCTGGTCACCACCTTTTCCCTCACTGCCTTCGTCGTTTCCATCCACCTTCCGTTTTCCTCGATCTTGCGACAGCGACAAGGTCAATGGAGGTGGGTCACCTCCGGTGTGGGATGGTGTCAGATTTGGCCTCTCTCCGCATCGCCTCCTCAATGGTCCTCGGCGAGCAGCCCCGCTCGTTGCACGTCCGTTCGCCACAGGTATCTCCCGTATCTGATTCCTCGTCCACACCTAGCCTCCTCAGATTTCTGCTAGCTTTATGATCTGCTTAATTGCCAACTCAATTACTACAAACAAGCATCCCTTGCGACCCTGTTGTCTTCTACTCATATGTCAACTCATTAGTACCAATTCCAATCAAGCTTGCTGTTCAACTTCTCCCCAATTTAATCATCTAAACACAACAATTTCGTATGTAGAATTAACCATTGCTGGTGCGGTTGCAATTAGGACAAATATAAAGTAAAATTGCCCGTAACCAACTTTCAATCAAATTTTCTAACATGGCAACTTGCTAATTAGTGTCAGTTTTGTTTAGCATTTACCGACGGACCGTTTATGTGCACCATACATGGTAGATGAGGCACACACTCAGTTAGATCAGTACAGAATGGTTTAATTTGAAAGCTTTTGCCAGCCCGAAGCGGTGGTAGCTGAGCTTTTAACACAACAAAGAGCTGGAGTAGAGCTTTGTGCATAAATGTCAGCTTTTGGTTGCCAAAGTCCCCTGGTGGGCTCGGCCCTGCATCGTGTCCATGTGCGCACCTGGTGGTCGCAAAAGTCTTTCTCTGTCCTACCTGCTAAATACTACTGACACACAGGTTATACAGCATGGACAAATGTTTTTGCATTTCGATACAGAGAGTGTTGTTGTCTCTAACGTGAATCTCGGTGACAGCCCGTTCGTGATAGCAAGGACTAGCTGCCAACGTGTGCAGCGTGACATTTCTCTTCAACTTCAACCATGTTATGTTATCTAATCCACTGTGTTATCCTTTGCAGGGTATAGGAGGTGGGAGATCAATAAATCATAATGCCATTTTGATCTAAGATCCTCCAAGTCTGGCCGAAGGAACCACTCAAGTTATTTTACGAATTACTGTCCAAGCAGCCCCCCTCCAGTGAGATTGCTGAATTTGTAGGTGCACCACCTGTTCTCCTTAAATACCCACCAATTACGGACCAGGTTCTAGTAAGTATGCTCCACAAGTTTATGTTGTAGTCCCCAGCTAGTCTGTCTTATTGACTTCTATGTGTCAAATCGTAGCTAGCTACAGGGCCAAGTATATTTGATTTATTTCTCTATAGTAGATGTAATATGTCAAAATAGGTACGATTCTCCCAACTATGCTAGCAGTACTAGCCATGAGGGAATCCCCGCCTAGTCTGATTCATTCCTAAATGTATTCCAGTCCAGTTTAGCATATTTGTAAGTAGTAGCTTTGTATCATCATTCAGAGCTGACGGGTTACAAAACTACCTAGTTTATTATAGTAATAGCACTGCATTATACATGACAAACACACCATTGATACAAGTGCAGGTTAATGGAGCATGGGCTATTATCTCCATAGACAACAAAGAAAGCTTATGATAAGATAGCATAATAAATCACCAAATGTGGAGTATAGTGCAAAAGCCAAGAGAAGAGTATATTACAGTGAAGGTGCCGATGATGACTTCATTGTAAAACTCAATCACCAATGATCTCAGATATCTAACTGAGCTTTAATTTCAGCCCACTTGCAACAACAATGAATTTGTTGTCCTGACTATATATGTGTGCTAGAGTTCAGACAAAAAACAGACAATACCTCTTATGATGACCACTCTTTCCATATACGACTTGATAAATCTCTTGGTTGGTCTTTAGGGGCCCAAGCTATGGTTATCGAGGCAGAGTGATGCTTCCTTTTGAAGAAAATGGACCGTTCACAAATTGGGGTCCTATTTGACAAGCAGATCTTTGATGGTAATGATCTTAGTGGTTTGTGTGAGAAAGATAATGGCTTTTTTTGTTCTGGTTAGATATCTCGAGCCACTAAATTTATTTGTCATTTTCATTTGGATATAGTTCACTTATCAGCATAGATAAAATGTCATGACGGATATTATGAAAAGTAGTGTATTGTAAAATGTACTCCCCTCGTTCCTAAATATAAGTCTTTGTAGAGATTCCACTACAAACTACATACGGATGTATATAGACATATTTGAGAGCGTAGATTCACTCATTTTGCTCTGTATGTGGTCCATAATGGAATCTTAAAAAGACTTATATTTAGGACCGGAGGGAGTAGAATTTTAGGTAATATTTGCATAAGCTATAGTCAGGAGAACATGGTTAGTAACAAACTGTGGAATTTTATTGCAATGATAGATGTTTTTTTTGTAACTCTTGCTTACCAATTTGCTTATGTCTTTGTTGCAAATTCTAGCCTTATTCTTGTGATGGGATGATATTCAAGTCATCTTTCAAAATGTTGGGATGGACAAGTAAGGACCAGAGCAACTCTAGCCACCTATAAAAAGTCAGGAGAAAGCGTTCAGCAAATGTGCCTTTGATGAAGAGGAGAGCTGTACAATTATGTTTGGGAGTCAAGACCACTCATTTGTTAATTTGTTTCTTAGTGTGTATTGATGCTACATGTTGTATCAGGTGGTGATGTAGCTTGTGTTATTTTAGCTTATGGGAATGTGAACTATGAACCGTGATGTGGAAGTGTGGCATAGATGTTTATAGACCAATTAATTGTGATGTGATGTGAAAGTGCCTTGTGTTGGACGGTTGAATAGGTCAACCAAAAATTAGCCTCCATGGAATCGGGCCAACTAATAACTGTAGAGAAAAATAATTTCAAAAAAGAAAAATAAAAAATGGTCACGGCCTCGTAGAAATTTGGGCTGGGTCAACCAGTATTGGGCTGGATCAACCAATATTGGGTGGCCTCATAGAGATTTGGGCTGGATCAATCAATATTGGGCGGCCTCATAGAAATTTGGGCTGGATCAACCAATAATGGGCTGGATGGCAATCCTCTTGTGCAGGGTACCAACAACGCATACCATGTGTTGTTAGGCTCTAACTCAATATGTTGCTATCCAGCAACGATTCTTGACATTGTTTACCAACGGATGTATATATGTTGTTGTAGACCCTTGCAACGCCACCAACGGCAACACATATTAATCCGTTGGTGTAGACCTTTCCAACACTTATACGGACATACAACAATGCATCCATGCGTTGCAGAAGGGGGGTTCCTATTGTAGTGATTGCTTGTTTCTCTCTTTGTTATGTCTTTGTGGCATATCATTCTTTTGCAATCTTTGGGCCTCAATATAGTTTGTGTTCCTCCAAGTATTAACCATTGGATATGTGTATTGCATTCCACTCTCTTGTTGAGAAATACACAATTTATGGAGGACCACAATTTATATTGGTCTTCTTAGCTTTTCGCCCATTTTGGCAATCGATGCCAATGGGGGAGAAGTTTCAGAGAGTTTTGTGGAGAAGTTTAGAGAGTTATCTCCTCTTGCTTTGGTTTTGTTCCTAGCATTTGCATCTCATACGCATGCACTATTGGTTGTTGCATTGCATAGTGAAGCATAATTCCTTATATAAACTCTCTTGAAAGTGATTGTCATCAATTACCAAAATGGGGGAGATTGAAAGAACATGCGGTGCCCCCATGTTTGGTTTTGGTAATTGATGACAATCTCTATGGACTAATGGTTGTCTTGAGTTGTATTTGAAGGATTTGTCTATAGGCTTTTCTCGAAGTCCATGTGTTGGTTTCAAGGAGTTTATGAGTTGACCAAGGTGCTATTAAGGAATTATCCAAAGATTGGTCATGTGAGTGTTGAGCTTATTGCAAGCATGTCTTGAAGAAGAAGATTGTTTGATCATTAATGTTTACCTTCAAGACATCATCCAAATGAAGAGAGTTGGAAAGATTCAAGGTTGATCAAGACTAAGTCAAGAGTGGATCAAGTGATCCCATGGTATGGTAAGCATTGTCCATTGCACTCTGTGTACTAACCCATGGTCTACGTGATAGTTGTATGTGGTGTTAGGTACGTGTCCATGGGCTTGCGTCAAGAGGAAGATATCATACAACCCGTGGAAAGGATGACATCAAGTGGTGATCGTCATCAAGATTGCCGTGTGCAAGTTCAAGTGGAGCATCACGAAGAGATCAAGTGCTTGATTCTTGCCATCCATTATGGTGTCAATGGACTTGTGAAGATGTGTCGAAGAGTGTCTCACCCATAGTGGACTATGGGGGAGCAATCATCTAGTCTTCATCAAGCCAACGCAGTCAAGAACGGTGGTCCATCTTGAGGGAGTCAAGATCGTCATCATCTAGCTCAAGTGGACCATGTGCAAGGCAAAGGTTTGCCCTTGATAGGTTTTCTATTTTACCGGTCTCGTGGTGGTAGTAGGGAGACCGGGTTATATGATCGTTTGCCGTACTATCAAGAGGGGCTCTCAAGTTGGTAGCTTGATCGTATCGTTAGTAGAGAGCTCAAACCATTGCATCCTTGCATCATGTTTCTTGGTTTTTGTTGGGTTATCTTTGTGAGTATTAGAGCTTATGGTCATCTTGATGACAAGCTTGAGTTCATCGAAAACGGAGTTCGCATGCGTCTTCTATGATGTTTTCGGTGTTGGAGGTTTTACCGGTCTTATCGGTGAAGGGTTATCACCATTTTCTTATGGGACTTTTCTAATTTGCTTATTCTTTATATTTCTATCAATATTGTGTTAGCCCATGTCGTTAGCTTTCCAACAAACTTGGTTTCATTTAATTCGGAGTCCGTTTGCAAAAGTTGTGGCTGTTTTGGTAAAGGCTGCAGCGGTACTACCGCGACTAGAGCGGATGTAATTTTTTACTACCGCTCCAGAGCAGTACTACCGCGGCTCCTGAGCGGTAGTACCGCCCCAGAGCAGTACTACCGCGGCTCCTAAGCGGTAGTACCGCTCCGGACCAAAATCTCATATTTTGCTCAGCGGAAGTAGGCACAAAAGTATTTTTTTAGTACCGCTCGCAAGCAGTAGTACCGTTACCATTTGCGGTAGTACCGTGAGGTCGAGCGGTAGTACCGTGAGGACGAGCGGTACTACCGCTCCGACGGTTCTTCTGGCCTTTTTGCCTCCTCGCTGTTGTGTTTTGAAGGGGTACTACCGCCCTAGCGGTAGTACCGCTCCTTGGAGCGGTAGTACCGCTCTGTGCGGGCTGTGAGCATAACGGTTGGATTTTTCCCCACCTATAAAAGGGGGTCTTCTTCCCCATTGAACCTTATCCTTTGAGCTCGTGTTCTTCCCCCATTGTTGACCTTCTTCGAGCTTGCTAACTCTCAATCCCTCCATGGATTCTTGCTAGTTTTTGAGGGAAAAGAGAGAGGAGATGTAGATCCACATTTCCACCAATCACTTTCTCCTCTATGTGAGGGGAACCCCTTGGATCTAGTTCTTGGAGTTCTTGGTGTTATCCTTCTTGTTCTTCCTCTCATTTTCTTCCCTAGCATTAGTTGCTTCGGTGGGATTTGAGAGAGAAGGACTTGGGCACTCCGTGTGCCCTTGCCATTGCATTTGGTGCATCGGTTTGAGTTCTCCACGGTGATACGTGGAAGTTACAAGTTGAGAAGCTTATTACTCTTGGGTGCTTGGTGCCCTTGAGCTTGTTCCTCTTGGGTGCTTGGGCGCCCTAGACGGTTGGTGGTGTTCGGAGCTCAATCATTGTGGTGTAAAGCTCCGTGCAAGCGTCGGAGTCTCCAATTAGGTTGCGGAGATCGCCCCGAGCAATTTGACGGGTACCGGTGACCGCCCCCAAGGGTTGCCAAAGTGTACGGGTTCGGTGACCGCCCCCAAGGGTCGCCATTTGTACGGGTTCGGTGACCGCCCTCAAGGGTCCCTTAGTGGAATCACGGCATCTTGCATTGTGCGAGGGCGTGAGGAGATTATGGTGGCCCTAGTGGCTTCTTGGGGAGCATTGTGCCTCCACACCGCTCCAAACGGAGATTAGCATCCGCAAGGGTGTGAACTTTGGGATACATCATCGTCTCCGCGTGCCTCGGTTATCTCTTACCCGAGCCCCTTTACTTATGCACTTTACTTTGTGATAGCCATATTGTTCTTTGTCATATATCTTGCTATCACATAGTTGCTTATCTTGCTTAGCATAAGTTGTTGGTGCACATAGGTGAGCCTAGTTGTTGTAGGTTTTGTGCTTGACAAATTAACCGCTAGGTTTATTCCGCATTTGTTCAAGCCTAAACCGTAATTATTTTAAAGTGCCTATTCACCCCCCCTCTAGGCGACATCCACGATCTTTCAGAGACGTATCAAAACCCCACCTGCCTCTTCGCCCCATGGGGCAGGCGACCCTGAGGTGTCGTCACGGAGGTGTCCAGATCCGCTGAGGCCAGAAGCTAACACTTTGGCCGCCCCGAGCCCGGCGCATTCGGTTCCCCTGGAGGGGAATGAGAAGTGTCCAGGACAATCCGGTGCCCGGCCGAACATACTGACGGGCCTCCTGGAGCGAGCTGCTCTCTCGGAGGATCATCATACACTAATGGGTACGATGTTCGAGAAGATTTCATCCGCGACAAGCGGGTTAAATGAAGCTTTTGGAAGCTTGCTCAAAGGCTTTGAGGTACGTGTTAAGTACGTAATTTTTTGGTTGTACCGCGTGCGCTAGGCGTTCTCTGTATAGATGTAGCCCCTGAGACTCTGGTTGCCAGCCCTAGGCGGCAAACGGAGGATCACACTCTTAGGTAATAATCGTACTGCATTCATGCGCAGGTGGCTGAGTGTCCGGCTGTAGACCGGACCTCTGAAGTCGCCGAATTGAGGCGGTAGATTGATGTGGTGGATGCCGACATCACGCTTGTAAACAAGTGGTTTGACGAGTCATAGAGTATGTGCTCGTTTTTCCCTTATTTGTTTAGGAAATTTTAAGAGGAGTGTAATATTAACATGATATGATGTGGCTACAGGCGGAGCTGCTGCCATTGAGGCCCTGAGGGCGGAACTTGTCCTAGCCAAGGAACAAGCTCGGGCTAGTAATGCGGCTGCCCTAAAGGCAGCTGAAGACTTGAGAGCCGAACAGGCTGCTCATCGCCGAAGCGAAGAAAAGATAGCCGAGACGGCTGTGGAGCTGAAGGACGCCGCCGGCTGGTATGAGCTTCCCGAGAAGGAGAATCAGGCAAAGGGGGCTGATCTGAAGAAGGCCCTGGATGCGGCCAAGGAAACGCGCTTGAAGATCAGAGCTGCGCGGGAGGAGCTTAGACAAGCCAGAGAAATCGCGGCTGGAAGCCCCTATTTGTTGCGGATGAAGTTTGGAGACCCCAAGTATGCTCCTCTGGATCAGCTTATGAGCGCTGCGGATGCGTATGCGGATCTGGCGAAAAGCATGGCTGATGCGACCAAGTTCTACAAGGATCAAGAAGATAATGACATAGAGAGGATCTTTTGGTCGCAATTAAATGCTCCGATGCACCCACTGCCATTGAGTGAGAGGATGGTTGCCATGGCCGAGCTCCATAGGTTGTCCGGTCTTGCCATGAGGTCGGTAGTAGACCATCTATGGCCAAAGGGACCAAGACCGGGCAGTTATTTTGGTTTGGTGCAACAATTCCTTGACGTTGTATCGAGAATCGATGCCATGAGGAGGTCAGCTTGCATAGAGGGTGCGCGGATGGCTCTTGCACATGTCAAGATGTATTGGGCGGATATGGATGCCGCCAGCATTGCAACCCAGAGTCCGGCAGGAAGCCAGGACCCAGCCGGGCACTATTTTGAGCAGGTCATAGAAGGTGCCCGTATAATAGAGGCTCAGTGCTCGAAGAATGTCATGTTCGAGTGACAAATCGATTAATTGTAAACAATTATGTGTTAATTGTAGAGGTTGTTTTTATACTTTTGCCTGAAAGTGCTATAATGCCTCCTGTGCGGCCGTTTATATATTCATATATCTTGAAAGTTAGCAGTCGTTGGCTTTAGCCCCCACGCATATAATGCGGGGGTGTTCGAAAAAATATGCGTAGTCACACTTGATCCAACGTCTTGGTCCATTAAGGAGGTGATCGCACGTCGAACCAGGCAACCGGACTATATAGCTGTAACACTTTCACTTAGCCATAGGAGTTTAAAGGTGGGGCTACTATATAGCTGTTGGGGAACGTAGTAATTTCAAAAAAATTCCTATGCACACGCAAGATCATGGTGATGCATAGCAATGAGAAGGGAGAGTAATGTCCACGTACCCTCGTAGACCATAAGCGGAAGCGTTATGACAACGTGGTTGATGTAGTCGTACGTCTTCACGATCCGACCGATCCAAGTACCAAACGTACGTCACCTCCAAGTTCAGCACACGTTCAGCTCGATGACGATCCCCGGACTCCGATCCAGCAAAGTGTCGGGGATGAGTTCTGTCAGCACGACGGCGTGGTGACGATGATGATGTTCTACCGGCGCAGGGCTTCGCCTAAACTCCACGACGATATGACCGAGGTGGAATATGGTGGAGGGGGGCACCGCACACGGCTAAGGAACAATCACGTAGATCAACTTGTGTGTTCTAGGGTGCCCCCCTACCCCCGTATATAAAGGAGGGAGGGGGAAGGTGCGGCCGGCCCCCTAGGGGTGCACCTGGAGGAGTCCTACTCCCATCGGGAGTAGGACTCCCCCCTCTTGCCTTGGTGGAGAAGGAAAGGGGGGAGGGGAAAGAGGAAAGGGGGGCGCCGCCCCCCTTCCTTGTCCTATTCAGACTAGGGGGGAGGGGGTGCGCGGCCTGCCCTGGCCGGCCCTCCTCTTCTCCCTCATGGCCCACTAAGGCCCATTAACCCCCGTGAGGGTTCCGGTAACCCCCCCGGTGTTCTAGTAAAATCCCGATTTCACCCGGAACCATTCCGATATCCAAATATAGGCTTCGAATATATCAATCTTTATGTCTCGACCATTTCGAGACTCCTCGTCATGTCCGTGATCACATCCAGGACTCCGAACAACCTTCGGTACATCAAAACTTATAAACTCATAATAAAACTGTCATCGTAACGTTAAGCGTGCGGACCCTACGGGTTCGATAACTATGTAGACATGACCTAGAACTATTCTCGGTCAATAACCAATAGCGGAACCTGGATGCTCATATTGGCTCCTACATATTCTATGAAGATCTTTATCGGTCAAATCGCATAACAACATACGTTGTTTCCTTTGTCATCGGTATGTTACTTGCCCGAGATTCGATCGTCGGTATCCAATACCTAGTTCAATCTCGTTACTGGCAAGTCTCTTTACTCGTTACGTAATGCATCATACCGTAACTAACTCATTAGCTACATTGCTTGCAAGGCTTATAGTGATGTGCATTACCGAGAGGGCCCAGAGATACCTCTTCGACAATCGGAGTGACAAAACCTAATCTCGAAATACGCCAACCCAACATGTATCTTTGGAGACACCTGTAGTACTCCTTTATAATCACCCAGTTACGTTGTGACGTTTGGTATCACCCAAAGTGTTCCTCCGGTAAATGGGAGTTGCATAATCTCATAGTTACAGGAACATGCATAAGTCATGAAGAAAGCAATAGCAATATACTAAACGATAAAGTGCTAGGCTAATGGAATGGGTCATGTCAATCACATCATTCTCCTAATGATGTGATCCCATTAATCAAATGACAACACATGTCTATGGTTAGGAAACATAACCATATTTGATTAATGAGCTAGTCAAGTAGAGGCATACTAGTGACTATATGTTTGTCTATGTATTCACACATGTATCATGTTTCCGGTTAATACAATTCTAGCATGAATAATAAACATTTATCATGATATGAGGAAATAAATAATAACCTTTTTATTGCCTCTAGGGTATATTTCCTTCAATAGCCCCTTGTACTTCTGCGTATATCCGGATATGGTGCGCGTTCGTACATGACCGGGAAACTGATCCTTCGTTGATGCGGAGGAATCCTATAGATTCTGATGAATCCTCGAGTGGTTGACCAGTCTCTCGTTGTATCATGACAGTCAGTTTTCGGCTTTCTCTACTGAGGTGCTCATCCGGAATAACCAGGGTACAATCGCAGTAGTTCTCCTTTGGCCGCCTTAGCCGATAGAACGGAACGTAAGGCAGCAAACCCAGGACCGGGCAAACCCAACATTTGACCAAAGACATGATTCGGAGCTAATGCATATAAGGCCAAACTCGCGATGCCGAACACTCCCTAAGGTATTCGGACTTTATAACATATACTGGGATGAGTAACGCCCTTGACCCTGTATTTCCAGGTACGTGCATTGATCTGTCGTGGCGAAAAGCCTATAACGGCAGTATCCCCTGTGGGTGTATTGAATACCCATGGGATGTAAAGCAACAAAAGACAGTAAAGAAGGTTTACACATGGGCTTAATCTAAAGAGAATCCTTTGAGCGGGGCCCTGCTGCACGTCTGCGCCTTTGTCTTCGTTGTGCCATATCCTGGAAGGGTGTCGCACGAGTAGTGTTTGTAAAAACGAAAACTCATGTAAAAGAGTGAGTGTGCGGGAAGTTGGTTATTCTCAATGGATGTTAGAAATATGAGATATTGGCCTATTGATAAGGCAAGCCGAATTGTGGACTTTATTACATGTTTACAACCCCTAGTACCATTTATGGGGATATATGTATAGCACCCAACTTAGGTTTATCCGGGATGTTGTTGACGGTGGTGCACTGGACTCGTCTAACCTTGTCCGTGGTCGTAACGACCGATCATGCGTTCTGGTGAGAGAGGCCGCTTAGTGTCCGGCTACAGGAGCCGCCACATACTGCTCTATGTTTCCACTAACAGTTATGATGCCACGTGGACTGAGCATCTTAAGTTTAAGGCAGGTGTAGTTCGATACTGTGTTAAAGCAAGCGAAGGTCGTTCTTCTGAGTAATGCATGATAACCGTTGCTGAAGGGAGCGATGTCGAAGAGTAGTTCCTCGCTTCTGAAGTTGTCGGGAGAACTGAATGTCACCTCTAATATGAGGGAGCCCCAACAGCGGCCTCGCCTGGTATCACTCCGTTAAAGGTGGTGTAACTTTGGCTTATTTTGGATGGGTCTATCCCCATCTTGCGGACGGTGTCCTAATATATCAGATTAAGACTACTGCCGCCGTCCATTAGGACTCGAGTGGGATGGTATCCACCAATTATTGGGTCGAGCACCAAGGCAGCTGATCTTCCGTGCCGGATACTGGCCGGGTGGTCCCTGTGATCAAAAGTGATCGGGCAGGCCGCCCAGGGGTTAAATTTGGGGGCAACGAACTTTATGTGAGTTGCGTGGACCATGTTTACTGTTTTGATTTATGGTGGGAATTTTTTCTGTCCCCTAGTGTTCGGCTGGCGAGGCTGATCCTCATCTTCGCTTGGCGTTTCCCCTCCCTTGTGTTCGGTGTTTAACTTGCCAGCCTGCTTGAAAACCCAACATTCTCTGTGGGTATGATTTGCAGGTTGTAGGACCTTGAGAAGAGGTGTCTAGAGGAGGGGTGATTAGATACTAATTACCAAAGTAGCAGTTTTTAAGTTTTTTTAAGTTTAAGTGGAGTTTAGGCACAAGTTTAACATTCACAACATATAGCAAGCAAGCATGCAAAGAGTATATGAGCAGCGGAAAGTAAAGCATGCAACTTGCAAGAATGTAAAGGGAAGGGTTTTGGAGGATTCAAACGCAATTGGAGACACGAATGTTTTTGGCGTGGTTCCGGTAGGTGGTGCCATCATACATCCACATTGATGGAGACTTCAACCCACGAAGGGTAACGGTTGCGCGAGTCCACGGAGGGCTCCACCCACGAAGGGTCCACGAAGAAGCAACCTTGTCTATCCCACCATGGCCGTCGCCCACGAAGGACTTGCCTCACTAGCGGTAGATCTTCACGAAGTAGGCAATCTCCTTGCCCTTACAAACTCCTTGGTTCAACTCCACAATCTTGTCGGAGGATCCCAAGTGACACCTAGCCAATCTAGGAGACACCACTCTCCAAGAAGTAACAAATGGTGCGTTGATGATGAACTCCTTGCTCTTGTGCTTCAAATGATAGTCTCCCCAACACTCAACTCTCTCTCGTAGGATTTGGATCTGGTGGAAAGAAGATTTGAGTGAAAAGCAACTTGGGGAAGGCTAGAGATCAAGATTCATATGGTAGGAATGGAATATCTTGGCCTCAACACATGAGTAGGTAGTTCTCTCTCAGAAATAGTAAGTTGGAAGTGTAGGTTTGTTCTGATGGCTCTCTCCACGAATGAAGAGGAGGTGGAGGGGTATATATAGCCTCCACACAAAATCTAACCGTTACACACAATTTACCAATCTCGGTGGGACCGGATCAACAAACTCGGTCGGACCGATTCAGTAAACAATGTGACCGTTAGGATTTTCGGTGGGACCGATATGCAACTCGGTATGACCGATATGGTTAGGGTTAGGGCATAACATAATCTCGGTGAGACCGATTACACAAACTCGGTGAGACCGATTTTGGTAATTAGCTAACCAGAGAGTTGGTCAGGCAAACTCGGTGGGACCGATTACTCAAACTTGGTGGGACCGATTTTGGTAATAAGTTAACCAGAGAGTTTGCATTGTAATCTCGGTAGTACCGATTACACAAACTCGGTGAGACCGATTTTGGTAATGGACATACACAGAGAGATTACAATCCCATCTCGGTGAGACCGAGATCCCTATCGATGAGACCGATTTGCCTAGGGTTTGTGGCAGTGGCTATGACATCTGAACTCGGTGGCGCCGGATAGAAAGAATCAGTAGGGCCGAGTTTGACTTTAGGTTTAGGTCATATGTGGGGAAGTGCGAAAGTAGTTGAGGGTTTTGGAGCATATCACTAAGCACTATGGAGCAAGAAACTCATTAAAAAACACCTCATCCCTCCTTGATAGTATTGGCTTTTCCTATAGACTCAATGAGATCTTGGATCACTAAAATATAAAATGGAGAGTCTTGAGCTTGAAGCTTGAGCCAATCCTTTGTCCTTAGCATCTTGAAGGAGTTCCCACATCCTTTAGTCCATGCCACTCCATTGTTGAACTTATCTGAAACATACTAGATAAAAGTGTTAGTCCAACAAGAGATATGTTGACATTAATTACCAAAACCACCTAGGGAGCACTTGTGCTTTCAATCTCCCCCTTTTTGGTAATTGATGACAACATACATCAAAGCTTTAGATAAAGATATAAAGAATAGCAAGTAAAGCTTCGGAAAGACATGTAACAAGCATAGGCTCCCCCTACATGTATGCAATCATGTGAATATAGAATATAGAAGCATGTGAATGCATGAACATGACAGAGTAGGCAATGTGTTACATGTATCTTGGCCATATGCATTAGAGCAAAGAATATTAAAGAAAATACCTTCATGCCCATGAGTCCTTCTTGCAAATAGTATGTACATCAGCAAGAATTCCTCGTACACATGATTGTGATGCATATACTTACCTTGTAGTCTTGAGTTGGCTTAGGATGGAATGAACCTGCGTAAACAAGGTTAGGTAACACAGATACATCTACTAGCCAGAGCAAACAGAAGAAACCACAAGAATACCAAGACTGGGATGACATGTAGAGAGTGAGTACTAAGTACCACATTGGATTAGACACATCCCCAAGAGTAAAGATATGCAATGAACTTAAATGATTTCTTTCCCTTAGATGTCTTGCTCCCCTGAATCTAGCATGGGATACTGGGAGGAAGATAGGGAACATAAAATCAGAGCTGAAAGATACAAATGAACAGAGCTAATGCAAACTAATGCAAATAAGCACATATGAACATGTCTTTTCCCCTCAATAAGACATGTGGCATCTCTCCTCTTGAACACCAAGCATCTGGGATCCTTGAGAAATACTTTCTACTTGATTATTCTCTCCCCCTGGAGATCTCTTTCTCCCCCTGAGGAGGTGATACTCTCTCTCTCCCTTTGGAAGTGATGAGCTTGGATGTGATCTCTCTAAGTGATAAGCTTTGATGTGATCTCTCTCTCCCCCTTTGACATCAATTTCCAAGAAGGGTTTGATCCTTGAGTCACAGCACAAAGCATTTATATAAATGTGATGCTTGTAGAGGACAAGATTCATTGAGTGGAGCTGGATCAGAAGAAACACAAAATAAGTGGCAAACTGTTTTTCCTGTTGTGAAATCGGTGGCACCAAGTGGTATGCTTCGGTTGTACTGAAAGTATTCGGTTGGACCGAAAACAACAAATTGGTGAAACCGAGTTCATCGCAGAGAAAACACTTGTCACCTCAGCTCACTATACTAGTAGGATCTCACAAAGATTTGCAAGGAATTTACTGAATGATATGCAATGAATTGGATGCAAGAAAATGCAGAGCAAACATAAAGAAATCTAGATGAAGTTTTTGAAAGAGAAAACAAATATGCATGAGACAAATGCAAAAACACAGAGAAGAACACAAGAGAACTTCATATAGAGAGATGGTCGGTGACAAAGTCACCTATGTTAGAGTATATTGACTTACGAGTCAAGTGAGATCACTTGATCATAGGTCATACTCATCGTTTAAGCTTAAAATGGGGTTACCATTTTTCGTTTAAGCATCTTGATGTATTCACATCTTGTCGAGTTGCTTTAGCTCATGACTTGGAGTAGAGCTTCTCTAAGATGGAATAACATACCTTGGTTGGTGGTGTTGGCCATGTAGTTGAACTTGTGTGGGTTGCTCAAGGTTGATGTAGCTCATCAAGAGTTGGGAGCACCACTTGGAATTTGAGTCCATCTACCTACATGGGTTAGTTCTTGCAAGGAAAAGCACTTGTGTATCCAAAAATGACAATCAGGAAGCTCAACATAGAATTTGTCAAAGGATATGTTTGAATGATTCCGTGCTTCCTTGTCTTCAACCACCATAGTGTAGAAACTTGGTGTTGTAGAGATTTCTCAAGATGTGAGTAGATTACCATCTCATGAAATTTGAGTCAACCAAGTACCTACATGGGTTATATAACATGCAAGATACAAATATATCCAAGACATAAGATTTTCATCATAAGAGAAATATCGAGGATTAGTCATAAGCTCATGTCTTACATGTATTAAATGGAGTTTCTACTCCAAGTTTGAAGCATCAATGATGTTCAATTCACCTCTTAACCTGCAAAACACTTTCTCATCAAGAGGTTTAGTAAATATATCCGCTAATTGCTTTTCGGTGCGAACATGCTTAAGATTAATGTCACCCTTAGCAACATGATCTCGAATGAAATAATGATGAACTTCAATATGCTTAGTTCGAGAATGTTGTACGGGATTATGACCAATTTTGATAGCACTTTCATTGTCACAAAGTAATGGAACATGTTTCACATATACCCCATAATCTTTAAGAGTTTGGGTCATCCAAAGTAATTGAGCACAACATGAACCAGCGGCAATGTACTCCGCTTCGGCGGTGGATAAGGATACCGAGTTTTGTTTCTTGGAGGACCAAGACACAAGAGATCTACCAAGAAATTGACAAGTACCCGAAGTGGACTTTCTATCAACCTTGTCTCCGACATAGTGCGAGTCGGAGTAGCCAACAAGATCGAAAGCGGCCCTCTTAGGATACCAAATGCCAAAATTTGGTGTATGGATTAAGTATCTCACTATCCTTTTCACGGCCTTAAGATGACATTATTTAGGAGCAGCTTGATATCGTGCACACATGCACACACTTAGCATGATATCGGGACGTGAAGCACATAGATATAACAATGAACCAATCATAGAGCGAAAAACCTTTTGATCAACCGGTTCACCATATTAGGTCAAGTCAAGATGTCCACTAGCAGGCATGGGTGTAGACATACCTTTGCATTCTTGCATATTGAACTTCTTGAATAAGTCCTTGGTGTACTTCATTTGAGAAACAAAAGTACCTTCCTTAGTTTGCTTGATTTGCAACCCAAGAAAGAATTTGAGTTCACTCATCATAGACATCTCAAACTTCTCCGACATTAGCTTCCCAAACTTTTCACTAAAATGAGGGTTAGTTGAACCAAATATAATATCATCAACATAGATTTGGCACACAAATAGTTCTCCATTAACCCTTTTAGTAAAAAGTGTGGAATCAATTTTCCCAATTTCAAAGCCTTTTTCAATAAGGAACTTGGTCAAGCATTTATACCACGCTCTAGGAGCTTGTTTAAGACCATAAAGGGCTTTGTGAAGTTTGTAAACATGATTTGGTTTCTTAGGATTGACAAAGCCGGGAGGTTGCTTAACATAAACTTCCTCCTCTATTTCACCATTTAGAATAGCACTTTTAATGTCCATTTGGTATAAGGTGATATCATGGTGATTAGCATAGGCAAGTAAGATGCGAATAGACTCAAGTCTAGCAATGGGAGCATAAGTCTCACCATAGTCCATACCTTCGACTTGTGTGTAGCCTTGGGCGACGAGACGTGCTTTGTTGTGAACTACTTGTCCATCTTCATCTTGCTTGTTGCGAAACACCCATTTGGTACCGATGATGTTGTGGTTGTTGTCGGGCTTCTCAACCAATGTCCAAACTTGGTTTCTCTCAAAGTTGTGTAGCTCTTCATGCATAGCATTTATCCAATCCGGGTCTTCCAATGCTTCTTCGACCTTCATAGGTTCAATGCTAGAGATGAAAGAATAATTTTCACAAAAGTTAGCTAAACAAGTTTTAGAGTGAGTGATTCTCCCGGTTTGAATATCATTGTAGATTTGCTCGACGGGATGGTCTTTAGCAATTCTTGCTCGAACTCGTGAAAGCTTTTGCTTGGGTCTTGGTTGAACATCTTCTTCATCATGTTCTTCTCCTTGGCCTTCTTCATTATGGGCGTTGTCATTCTCTTGTTGTGGTGGAGAAGGAGGTCATTGACGTTCATCTTGATGCACTTCCTCGTTTTCTTCATCTTGGTGTGTCCTACTTGTGGATGCTTCCATATCAACTCTTGGTTCACCTTGTCGTGAAGTAGAAGCTTCCACTTGGACGGACGAAGTACTCTCCTTCACCTCCGTTGGACGAACCTTGCCAATAGACAAGTCTTGGATTGCTTCCGAAGGATCTTTGTCTCCTACATCAATTGGCAATTGCTCTACTTGCGAGCCGTTAGATTCATTAAACTTCACATCTACCGTCTCTTCAACCTTTCGGGTGAAATTGTTGTAGACACGGTAAGTGTGAGAGTTTGAGCCATAACCTAGTAGGAAACCTTCATGAGACTTAGGAGCAAATTTAGAACGACGATGCTTATCAAGAATGTAGCACTTTGAGCCGAATACTCGAAAGTATCCAACTTGGGGTTTGTTACCGGTGAGGAGCTCGTATGCCGTCTTGCCGAGTAGCTTGTGAAGATACAAGCGATTTGTTGCATGACAAGCTGTCTCAACTGCTTCTGCCCAAAAGTGCTTCGGTGTCTTGTACTCATCAAGCATCATTCTCGCCATTTCAATGAGCATCCGGTTCTTCCTCTCAACAAATCCATTTTGTTGAGGTGTGTACGTGGCCGAGAACTCGTGTGAAATCCCTTGTTCGTCAAGAAAGCTGTCCACATTTGCGTTCTTGAACTCCGTTCTGTTGTCGCTGCGAACCTTGTTGATCTTCACTTCAAATTGATTTTGTGCCTTCCTAGCGAAGTTTTTGAAGATCTTTTGGACCTGCGATTTATCGTCGAGAAAGAACACCCACGCAAATCTTGAAAAATCATCAACTATAACTAGACCAAAAGAATTTCCACCGAGACTCTTGTAAGAGTTGGGACCAAAAAGATCCATGTGAAGTAGCTCGAGTGGCCTCCTTGTGGTCATGATGTTCTTCACGGGATGCCTTCCTCCAACCTGTTTACCTGCTTGACAAGCACTGCAAAGTCTATCCTTATCAAATATGACATCGTTAACACCAAGGATATGATTCCCTTTAATAAGCTTGTCAAGGTTTCTCATACCAACGTGACCTAATCGTCTATGCCATAACCAACCTTTTGAGGATTTAGCAATGAAGCAAGTTTTAGGTTGAGCCTTTTTAGTGAAATCAACAATGTATAGATCACCTCTACGCACACCGGTAAAGACAATTTTATGATTATCTCTACGAAACACTTGGAAATCTACTTCAGTAAATAGGACATTGAAACCGAAATCAGCAAGTCTAGATACTGAAAGTAAGTTGTAGCCAAGAGATTCAACGAGCATGACGTTTTGTATGGAGCTATCATGTGATATGACCACCTTACCAAGGCCAACCACCTTACCCTTTGAGTTGTCACCGAAAGTGACATACTTTCGAGGACTATCATTTTCAGCAAGCTCACGAAACATGTCTTTATCTCCGGTCATGTGACCGGTACATCCACTGTCAAGAACCCATTCCTTTCCTCCTAACACATATCCCCAAAGATTTGCCACAAGACCAAAGTGTCTCATTGCATCATCAAGATCGAAGTCACTATCATCATCCTCATCATAGTCTCCATGTTCAACATCGTCATGTGGTGGATCAAATCCTAGAGAGGGTGATTCGTTAGAGTGAGTTTGACAATGATCTTGCTTATGAATTTTTATAGCTTCGGAAATAATATCACTAATAATTCCAACATCTCCTTTGGCACACATAAGGTTTGTAAGTTCAAATAGACGATCACCAAACATAGGATCACTAGTATTCATCTTACTCAAAGTAGTAGACTTATGGAGAATTTCATCTAGATTTTTCAAGGAATAATTTGGAAAGCGTTCCTCAAGAAATTTTCATATAGTGTAGGCACACTTAAGAGTAGGTAAACATCCAATCAAGTTTCTAGGCAATCCTCTAATAATAAGTTCGACAGTTCTAAGATTCCTAATCATGTCAATTGACTCATCAAAAGTAGGATGCATAGGATTAACATGAGGTACACAAGGGCTAGCAATATAGTTGTTCAAATGATATTGATTGAAGATTACAAGCATCTCATTTTTTCACTCATGAAAATACTCTCCATCAAGAATAGGCACTCTATGTCTAAGACTCCCTAAAGTAGACTCATCCATCTTCCTCCAATGGTGATTAAACCAAGGCAATGGAGACCAAGGCTCTGATACCACTTGTAGGACCTTGAGAAGAGGTGTCTAGAGGGGGGGTGATTAGACACTAAGTACCAAAGTAGCAGTTTTCAAGTTTTTTTAAGTTTAAGTGGAGTTTGGGCACAAGTTTAACATTCATAACATATAGCAAGCATGCATGCAAAGAGTATATGAGCAGCGGAAAGTAAAGCATGCAACTTGCAAGAATGTAAAGGGAAGGGTTTTGGAGGATTCAAACGCAATTGGAGACACATATGTTTTTGGCGTGGTTCCGATAGGTAGTGCTATCGTACATCCACATTGATGGAGACTTCAACCCACGAAGGGTAACGGTTGCGCGAGTCCACGGAGGGCTCCACCCATGAAGGGTCCACGAAGAAGCAACCTTGTCTATCCCACCATGGCCGTTGCCCATGAAGGACTTGCCTCACTAGCGGTAGATCTTCACGAAGTAGGCGATCTCCTTGCCCTTACAAACTCCTTGGTTCAACTCCACAATCTTGTCGGAGGCTCCCAAGTGAAACCTAGCCAATCTAGGAGACACCAGTCTCCAACAAGTAACAAATGGTGCGTTGATGATGAACTCCTTGCTCTTGTGCTTCAAATGATAGTCTCCCCAACACTCAATTCTCTCTCATAGGATTTGGATCTGGTGGAAAGAAGATTTGAGTGGAAAGCAACTTGGGGAAGGCTAGAGATCAAGATTCATATGGTAGGAATGGAATATCTTGGCCTCAACACATGAGTAGGTAGTTCTCTCTCAGAAATAGTAAGTTGGAAGTGTAGGTTCGTTCTAATGGCTCTCTCCACGAATGAAGAGGAGGTGGAGGGGTATATAGAGCCTCCACACAAAATATAACCGTTACACATAATTTACCAATCTCGATGGGACCGAATCAACAAACTCGGTCGGACCGATTTAGTAAACAATGTGACTGTTAGGATTTTCGGTGGGACCGATATGCAACTCGGTAGGACCGATATGGTTAGGGTTAGGGCATAACGTAATCTCGGTGAGACCGATTACACAAACTCGGTGAGACCGATTTTGGTAATTAGCTAACTAGAGAGTTGGTCAGGCAAACTCGGTGGGACCGATTACTCAAACTCGGTGGGACCGATTTTGGTAATAAGTTAACCAGAGAGTTTGCATTCTAATCTCGGTAGTACCGATTACACAAACTCGGTGAGACCGATTTTGGTAATGGACATACATAGAGAGATTACAATCCCATCTCAGTGAGACCGAGATCCCTATCGGTGAGACCGATTTGCCTAGGGTTTGTGGCAGTGGCTATGACATCTGAACTCGGTGGCGCCGGATAGAAAGAATTGGTAGGGCCAAGTTTGACTTTAGGTTTAGGTCATATGTGGGGAAGTGGGTGTCGGGGGTTGGGTACGACATATGCCAAAGGATGGCTTATCATGGTGGGAGCGAGTAGAACGTCGCCGGTGCCTGGAAGCGGGATGAGGCAAAGACATGCACGCCGGCGGAACTTACCCAGCTTCAGGGCTCTCCTAGGAGATAACACCCCTACTGCTGCTCTACGGGGTCTCCGCATGATTACTAAGGCAAAGTGACTACAATGGTGCTCCTGGAGCTGTTTCGGGAGGCTGGAGAGGGCAGGGCTAAGTCTCTCCTCCCTGTGCTATCTGGTCTATCTCTATCTAGGTCCGAACCCTTTGCATGGGTGCCTCGGGGGGTTTATATGGGCCTACCCCTGGGGGTACAACAGTAATTTGGCTGGGTGTGGGTCCCAGCCGTCTGTCTCTCAGGCCGTCGTCTTCGATGCCGGCTTCTGGGGCCCACCGACTGCCGGGCCCCACGGACAGGCTTGATACTGTAGCGGCGCTCCTGATGACGCAGGCTCGGTCATTGGGTCGTGACAACAGTGCCGCCATCTATCGGGCGATCACTGTCGCCATTCCCCATCCTATCTGGTTAATGGCTCGTGGGGCCCTAGGGAGGAGTCGGCCGACTCCAAGGAGGCCGGCTCCCACAGGTCCGTCTTCGGGGCGCCCCGGCCGCCTTCGGCCCGCCCACAGATAGGTGGCCCCGCCGTCTTCGGGCCGTACAGGCCGGCGTCGTGGGCACAGTGCATGGCGCACTGTGGCTGAGGTCAGGGCAGGCATGACAACAGTGTCGCGCCTCGCCGGAGATCTTCCAGCGATACGGCTCACTGTAGCCATGCCGGCCCTCCGTAAGCAGGGGGAACGGCCACGCCGTGACCGTACCCCACGTCGCACTTCGGATGAGGGAGGAGTCATGGGCCGACTCTCCATAGTCGGCCTCTCTGGAGGTCGCCAGCTAGGAGTCGGCTTGTCTCGGAGTCGCCGTCTGGGACTCGGCTTGTCTTGGAGTCGCTCCTGGGACTCGGCTTGAGGGGCGCAGCCTGCCCCGATGTCTTGAAAGGTCCTGGGACTCGGGTTAGCCTACCCGTGGCCCAATACTCCGACAGTAGTCCCCGAAGCTGGTGAAGCCCTGCGGACGCTGCATTGTGGGGCTTCGACAGTTTCATCCTTCCTGGAGCGGACTCTGGAACTCGGCTGCCGTCTTCCCTCGGGCCAATTGTCGAAAGTCAGAGGTTTTTTAGCGGTTAGCCGCGCTCGAAAGTCGTGGCGGGAGACCAGGCGGCGTGCCTGATACGCTTCCCCGCAGCCATTGGGGCGGTCCTATCGCGTGGTGCCACGTGGAGAGGACAGTCTGCCTGCCCACGCGCGCGACATGACGTGCCGTCAGGTGGGGCCCGCCACTACCGTGCCTCGGCATATGAATGGATCCGCTGCGGCCGTGGACGGTTAGTTTTCCCACGTCATTACTGCGCGCAGTAACTTCGTGGGGTAGATCGTGGGGCGGCGTGGGGGTATCGTGCGTAGTTAATCCCACGCCCGCCCCCTCGGCTTCTCAGCCCATAGGGCTATAAGTAGGCGGGGGGGAGCGGAGCGGCACAGCACGCACGCCCTTCTTCCCCGCTCCCAGCTTCGCCTTGTCTTCTCTCCTTCCTGCCTCCGCCGTTGAGAAAGAGCATTCCACACCGCGGCGATGAGCTCCTCCTCCGCCGCGGCTCCCGCCGTGCGCTCCGGCGTATGGGACGGCTCGGAGGTGGAAGAGGAACACATCGAGTTCCTCCGCCGGACACGCCGTCTCCCTAGCGCGGACCTCGTGTGCGCCCGCGCCGCGCCGGAGGGAGAGATCCGGCCGGCGCCAGAGGAGGGCGAGCGGGTCATCTTCCGCTCGCACCTCAAGCGTGGCCTGGGGCTGCCAGCAAGCGGTTTCTTCCGCTCGTTCTTGGAGTTCCACAGCCTTCAACCGCACCACCTCACTCCAAATACGGTGGTGTTGCTCTCCGCCTTCGCCACTCTGTGCGAAGGTTTCCTCGATGTTCTCCCCACCATCGATCAATGGGGAGAATTCTTCTCTTCTAAGCTCGGCACGCACATCGCCGGCGTGCCAGCTCAGTGCGGCGCCTTCATCGCAATGCGGCGCTCGACGGTCGGCAACCCCTTTCCTCCCATCACACTGATCAAGTCGGTGAAGATGTGGCAGCGCTCATACTTCTACGTGAAGAACCTCGCCTCCGACGGTGACTGGGTCAACCTGCCACCTTACAGCACCGTCCCCCTAACTGGGAGGCTTCCCAGCTGGTCTCACCAAGTCAAGACGCTGACTCCCGCTGGAGCCGCCGCCGTAGCGTGACTCCGGGTCTTGACGCAGTCGGAGGGTCTCGTTGGGGCCGACTTGCTGGCCGCCTTCGTGGCACGCCGAGTTCTCCCGCTCCAAGGTCGGCCTCACCTGATCTGTCAGATGAGCGGCCTCCGAGACCCGAGTCAGATGTGCACCAAGGAGATGCCCCGCGCGGAGGTGGCAAACATTGTGAATTATATCACGAACTGCGAGCTCGGGGAGGACTGGCAGTTCGGCAAGGAGCGATACTCGCGCGACAACCCCCCACTAGTGGTAAGTCGCGTCCCTCTATTGTTTTGTCTTCTTTGCGGCCGACTCCGGCTTCTGACTCTTGTCGGTTTCTTCTGAGGTAGAATCCCCTTATGCAGCCTGCAGCCGGCGCCACGAGACAGCCCCGCGAGTAAGTACCCGATCGTGCGAACAGCAACGTCGACGACCCCGACTTGGGGGCGGCGGCGATGGAAGCCGAAGCCGAAGGCGGGGGAGGAGGAGCAGAAGGCGACTTCAGGCCCTCGGCCACCTTCACTGACTGGCCTGACAACGACGCCGAAGGCGAAGTCGCTCCGCGCCACCAGCTGAGGATCGGCCCGTCGGGCGCTGGCTCCTCCTCCGGCCTGGCCGGCAAAGGCGGCGCGAAGAGGCGTCACGCCGGCCGAGTGTGCCCGGCGGCAAATTGAAGAAGTTCAAGGGGGCGGCCGCCGCGACCAGACGGGAGGAGGCGGCCGCGAAGACCAACCGCTTCCGAAGGGAAGTGAGAAGGCCGCCGCTAGTCTCTACGTGAGTCTTTATGCTCTCTCTCTCTCTCTCTTTTTTCCTTCGTTGAATCTTGTCCGAGTCTTCTTTATACTCCCTCCATTCTTCTTCAGGACCCCTATTTCCCTTGAGAGAGTCGCCGTCCCCTTTGTCATGGGGTCGGCAGAGACGTCCGCCAATACTCGGCGGGCCGACCCCGCCGCCGACCTCCGGGAGGCGACGGAGCGAAATGCGCGGGAGAAGCACGAGGAGGAGGAGGCCAAACGCCTGGAAAAGGCGGAGGCCGACAAGGCGGTCGTCTCCGCCCAGAAGAAGCTGGAGGAAGCCGAAGCCGCCCTTGCGGCGAGACGGCGTGCCGAGGAGGCCGCGCGTCGCCGCTCGGCGATGCTCGTCCCCCCACTGTCGTCTGCACCGCCGCCTCCGGAATTCACGGGGTAGACCGGGGAGGCCGGCACTGAGAACCCCGTCGTGGAGAAGGAGAGCAGCGAGGCCTCCATGTCGGACACTCTCGTGCCGCCACCGCCGCCTCCACCGCCGTCTGGGAGACCGCACGGCAAACAACCGGTGGGTCCGTCGGAGCCGCCGGTCACGGACGAGGCCGAGGCGCAGCTGCTTCTCCAAGTAGCCTCGCCGGTGTGCCACTGTCTTGAGAGGGCGACCTTGGCGCCGCGGCCTCGGGAGACCGGCGCCGCCAGCTCGGCAACCTTAGATGCCGAGGCCACAAGCGTCGCGCCCACCAGGTGGGTGCGCGGAGGCGGCACTGGCCCGCTGAATCAAGCGCTTCTGGACGTTCAGGCGAAGCTGCGCGCTGAAGGCGACGCCCTTCAAACTTGCACTAGGGCGCATCTGGCAGCGTGGACGGCCGTCCGAGTACGTTTCCTTCTTTCTTTTTGATTCTTGTTTTTCTCCGTGGGGCCGCGCCAGTGCACCCACTGGGTGTTGTCCCCGAGTTCCGGGCCGGCTGCTGAGCAGGCGGTTCGGAACTCCCTCTGGCGAGTTCCAAATACTAACTTTGTCTTCAATGACTTATTGCAGGAGTATCACAACCTCCGCGCTACAGCCTTCAACCGCAATGTTGAGGAGTTGAGCAAGCGGGCTGCCAACTTGTTGGAAAGCCGGAGTAAGTTCTTCTTCTTCGCGGGGGCACGCTGGCGCACCCGCAGGCTGTACTCCCCGAGATTCGGGCCGACTGCTGAGCAGTCGGGCCGGATCTTCCCAGCGATCTTCTTTGCTGATGACTGATTTGTCTCCTCTTTCGCTCCTTAGAAGCCAACGCCGTTCTTCAGGAGCAGCTGGGCGAGGCCAATACCGCCCGTCGTGCCAAGGAGGAGGAGTGTGGCAAGCTCGCCATGGAGCGCGACCTACTGGCGGCGCAGCTGGCCGAGCAGAAGGAGCTGCTCAAGAAGGCGCAGGACGAGGCCAAGAAGAAGGAGGCCGCTCTCCTGGCCGAATCCGAGAGCGAGCGCTCCTCCTGGACTGACAGAGAGGCGATGTTGACCTCCGGCTTCCACGAGATCGAGGATATCGTTGATGGTACGTTTCTTTCGTTTCTTCGGGCTTCCGACTATGTGTCAGGCCGATTTCTGATTTTTCGGCCTGCTTATTTTTGTCTTGGCAGACTTCTTCCCTGGTCACTCGCAGGCGGTCCCTCTGGCCATCGAGGCTGCTCATGAGGCGCGAAGGGCAAACGGTGAGGAGATTGCCGCTAATGCCCCCTGAACCGTCGATGAACAGCTCCTGAGTATTGAAGCCCGTCTTCGTCCGGCCCACCGGTAGATGCGCCGGCTTCAGCGTGTCGGCGCCCAGGCGGTTGCCGCTTTGTGGCCGGACATGCCGGCTCTGCGCACCGCCAGTTGGACCGCCGACTGGCTGGAAGTCGCTACCGGCCGTCTTGAGGCCTAGAAGGGCTCCTCGGCCCGGGCCAGAGCGCGCCGGGCCTTGGAGTTCGTCAAGGCGTGGTATCCAGGGCTGGACCTGGACCGTCTGGCTGCGTTTCGGTCAGAAGCCCAGGCCGAGCTGGAGGCCATGGAGGGCGCCCTTATCGAGCATGCGGCGACCATCGCCGAGTACATGGACACCAATGTCTTCGTGCCCGAGCGGGCTAAAGGCGGCAAGGAAGTGCCGCCAGAGTGCTTCGGGATGAACCCGGAGTATGGCGAGGACTCGGTGGAGGTGATCGACTCCAGCACCGAGGAGGAGGACGAGGCGGAGGCCGAAGGCGGGTGGAGGTGCCAGAAGATGGAGCAGGCGGCTAGCTTCAGCTCGACCGCGCCTCCAGCAACGAGCCGGGTCGAGAGAAGGCGACTGCCGCCGGAGGCGACCAAACCGAGACCGCCCAACCGACTGCCCCAGCGCCTGACACCGCCGTCTCCTCCGATCCTCCGATCCCAGATGCCGCCTCCTAGGCTGCTGTTTCCGCCTCTGCTTGTCTGTCTTAAGTAATCTTTTGAGTACTTTGTTAGATTTGAACAATTCCACCCGCAGGGTGTATTTTGAACTTCTATTCAAAGATTCGGCCAAGGGCCTATGTAAATATTTTTCCGATTTCCGTCTTTCCTTGCTTAATACTCTTTAGGCTTTTCCCTTTGTCGCCTTCCTTCAGTTGCTGCCTTGCCAGTCGGACAGCCGCTCTGCGGACTGTCGCTGGGTCAAGTGCTTGGCTACTTCGGGAAGGTAAGTACTTGGCCGTTTAGAGTTTCTTTAGCAAGTCGGATAGAAAGCTTCAGGCCGACTACCCAAGAGTCGTCCGCCTTTGATAGAGGCTAATAAAGACGGCGAGCCGGCTACTCATGAGTCGGCTTTCTGCTTCAGAAATGCTGGAGGCCGTCTCGCGCTATGTTCGTGCTTTAGGTCCTTAGCCATTTTTGTGTGGGCGCCCGTTCTTCCTCACCCTTGCCTGCCTCATAGTCGCTTTGCGAGCTGCGGCTCTTCCAGGAGGCGGATTGGGCACCGCGCACTACTTGTCTGACTGTGGGAAGCTCCTCATAGCGCAAGGCGGCGAGTCCCCAGGCCGACTAGTCTGGCCCGGTGCCAAGCGGCTTGTAATAAAAGTAATGTACTCGAAGGCATAATTCTTATCATACAGATAACAAAAAGGGCAGTCCTCGAGCTTGTCTCGGGGGCCCCAAAGTCTTAGTACTTTAATACAAAAGGGTAGTGCGATACATACTGCATCAACTGTAAAATCTTCGAAGAAGATTTGCATTCCACGGGCGCTCTGTCTCTTTGCCGGAGTCATCCCTCTTGCGCGCTCGGGGCTTCTGAGCGTCGATCAGATAGTAGGCGTCGTTCCCTAGCACCTTGCTGATGATAAAGGGGCCTTCCCAAGGTGTCGACAGCTTGTGCTGGCCGGCTGTTCGCTGGATCAGCCGGAGCACAAGGTCGCCTTCTTGGAAAGATCTCGGCCTGACCTTCCTGTTGTAGTATCGACGCAGACTCTGCTGGTAGATGCTGGACCGGCTGAGTGCCAACAGCCGGCCCTCTTCCAGCAGATCGACGCCGTCTTGACGTGCTTCTTCTGCTTCTTCCTCGGTGTACATGGTGACTCGTGGGGAATCGAACTCTATGTCCGTTGGGATGACGGCTTCGGCGCCATAGACAAGGAAGAAGGGTGTGAAGCCGGTTTACTTGTTTGGAGTCGTGCGCAGACTCCAGAGGACGGCTGGCAGCTCCTCAAGCCAACAGCCGGCAGATCGCTCCAGTGGTACGACGAGTCGAGGCTTGATGCCGGATAAGATGAGGCCGTTTGCTCGTTCCACCTGGCCGTTTGACTGCGGATGGGCAACAGACGCTAAGTCCAGTCGGATGCCCTGTGTCGCGCAGAAATGGGCCAAGGCGCCTTTGGCGAAATTCGTGCCATTGTCGGTGATGATGCTATGTGGGATGCCGTACCGAGTTGTGAAGTCAGCGATGAAGGTCACTGCAGTCGGACCATTCAACTTCTTGATGGGTTTCACCTCCACCCACTTGGTGAACTTGTCTACTGCGACAAGTAGGTGAGTCAAGCCACCTCGTGCCATCTTGAATGGTCCCACCATGTCCAGGCCCCAGACTGCAAAGGGCCAGGCGATGGGGATAGTCTTGAGTGCAGAAGATGGCTGAAGTGGCTTGGAACGGAAAATCTGGCACCCCTTGCACTTTTGGACTAACTCTTTGGCCTCTTCCAGGGCGGTTGGCCAGAAGAAACCGTGCCGGAAGGCTTTGGCGACGAGTGCCCTGGAGGCCGCGTGGTGACAGCACTCGCCTTCATGGATGTCTCTAAGGATTGCTTGACCTTGTTCTGCCTCGACGCAGCGTTGGAAGACGCCGGTAACGCTGCGCCTGACCAGCTCTCTGTTGACTATGGTGCAGGCTGCTGCTCGGCGTTGCACTTGCCGAGCCAAGATTTCATCCGTTGGCAGTTCTCTGTTTACTAGGAACCTGAGGATGGGCTGGGCCCATGAAGGTGCTGCTATTTCTTCAACTGCCACTAGTGCGACTTGGATAAGGGCGGCCAGGCTGGGAGGCGGCGGGTTGGAGTCCGCAGCCGCTTGCTAATTTGTCAAAGTCCCGGGACCGACTGGAGCAGTTCCCGGGCCGAGCTCTGGAGTCTTTGATCTTGCCACTGCAGTCCCCGGGCCGGGTTCTGAAGTCCCCGGGCCGGCTTTGACTGTGTGTTTCTTGGAGTCGGATCTGTCTTCCTCAGGCGGAGCCGGCACAAAGATTGAATCTGATTCTGGTGATGGCTTGATAGAAGGCTTGAGGAGGCGCCGGAGGGCGACACCAGATGGTATTGCCTGGCGGGTGGAGCCGATTCATGCCAAGGCGTCTGCTTGGTCGTTGTCGTTCCTTGGCACATGGAGGAACTCGCACCCCTCGAAGTATCTGCTGAGTTGCTGGATGAGGAAACGATAGCTTGCCATATTTGCGTCCTTGGCGTCCCAATCGCCAGATGATTGTTGGACCACCAAGTCAGAGTCTCCATAACACAGGATCTGGCGAATGACGAGTTCTTTGGCAAGCCGGAGCCCGTGGATGAGTGCCTCGTACTCGGCCACATTGTTGGAGGCGACGAAGTGGATCTGCAGCGCATATCTGAGCTTGTCACCCTTGGGGGAGGTGAGGACGACGCCGGCTCCCAAGCCGGTGCGCATCTTGGAGCCGTCGAAGTGCATCCGCCAATGGGTGGAGTTGCGCGCTGGCGGCAGATACTGGGTCTCGGCCCAGTCGACGAGGAAATCGGCCAGTGCTTGCAACTTGATGGCGGTGCGGGGCTCGTAGTACATGGTGTAGGGGGCCAGGTCGATGGCCCATTTGTCCACTCGGCCAGAAGCATCTCGGCTTCCGATGATCTCGGCCAGTGGAGCTGTGCAGACCACAGTGATTGGATGCTCCTGGAAGTAGGGCTTCAATTTCTTGTGGCGAAATGCACGCCATAGCACATCTTCTAGTAATGGGGGTAGTTCTTCTTGGAGGCCGACAGCACCTCGCTCAAGTAATATACCGGTCTCTGGACAGGTAACGCCTTGCCTTCCTCCTTGCGCTCGACTACAATGACTGTGCTGACTACTCCGCTGGTGGCGGCAATGTAGAGGACCATGGGCTCTTTGGGAGTTGGAGCCGCCAGCACAGGAGGAGTAGTCAACATCTTCTTTAGCTGGAGAAAAGCCTCGTCCGCCTTGGGACTCCACTCAAAGAAGGTCGTCTTCTTCATGAGCTGATACAAGGGGAGAGCCTTCTCGCCCAGCCGACTGATGAATCGGCTGATGGATGCCAAACAGCCGGTGAACTTCTGCACATCTAACAGTCGTCTGGGTGCTTCCATCCACTCAATGGCCTTGATCTTCACAGGATTGCACTCTATGCCGCGTTCGGAGACCAGGAAACCGAGGAGCTGGCCGGCTGGTACACCAAAAACGCACTTCTCTGGGTTGAGCTTGATCTGGAATCGGCGCAGATTCTCAAATGTTTCCTTGAGGTCCTCCAGCAAAGTTCCACGCTTCTCCGTCTTCACCACTACGTCATCCACATAGACGTGGGCATTTCTGCCGAGTTGCTTCAGGAGGCACTTCTGCATGCAACATTGAAAGGTGGCGCCGGTGTTTCTCAAGCCGAACGTCATGGTCAGGTAGCAGAAGGCTCCAAACGGCGTGATGAAGGCGGTCTTCAGTCTGTCGGCCGGGTTCAGCTTGATCTGGTGATATCCTGAATATGCATCCATGAAACTCAACAGCTCGCATCCGGCTGTGGAGTCTATCACCTGATCAATTCTCGGTAGAGCAAATAGGTCCTTGGGGCAAGCTTTGTTGAGGCTCGTGTAATCAATACACTTCCATGATGAAGCCGGCCGCCAAGAGTCGGGCTATTTCTTCTCCAACAACTCTTCTTTTTTCTTCTAACAGGCGGCGCAAGGGCTGCCTGACGGGCTTCATATCAGACCGGATGTGTAATTTGTGCTCGGCGAATTCCGTCGGGACACCAGGCATGTCCTTGGGGGACCATGCGAAGATGTCGTGATTCTCACCGAGGAAATCGACAAGCTCGCCTTCCTATTTGCTGTCAAGGCCTGTGCCCATGACAGCGTATCTCTCCGGGTGCTCCGGGTCCAGCGGTATCTTCTTTGTTTCTTTGGCCGGCTTGAATGATCCTTCTGCTTTCGACTCCTTGGGGTCGGGTGATAACTCGGGCTGCTTGTCGGCCATCGCCACGACCCGATCAAGAAGCCGTTTCTCAGCCGCGATCACCAGGGACTCGGCCAGCCGACTACTTTCGGCCGTGCAAGCGGACGACTTCCTGTAGTCGCCGGACACGGTTAGGATTCCCTTGGAACTCGGCATCTTCATCTTGAGGTAGGCCTAGTGGGGGACTACCATGAACTTGGCCAAGGCGGGTCGGCCAAGTAATGCATGATATGGGCTTTCGAGGTCCACCACCTCAAACCAAATTGGCTCTCGGTGGAAATGCTCCTTGTCTCCGAAGAGGACGTCTATTAGCATCTTGCCGATTGGGGAGCTGGAAAGGCCAGGGACGATTCCGTGGAACACAGTCCAGCTACTCTGAAGCTGTCTTCGCTTGATTCCTAATTTCTCCATTGTATCCTTATACAGGATGGTGATACTGCTGCCTCCGTCTATTAGTACTCGCGAGAAGCAAGTGGCCTGCCTATCAATAGCGAGTGTGGCGCTTAAGACCAAGGCATAGGAGCCTGGACTCGGCATCACCTCTGGGTGATCAGCTCTGCTCCAACTGATAGGCTTTTCGGACCACTACATGAACTCTGGGGGACTTGATGCAACCGCATTCACTTCTTACTGCTGCTGGCTCCTGCTGCGTCGGTCATCTGCTATACTGGTGAACACCACATAGGCTCCATGCTCATCCGGGAACTCGTCTTGTATTGCGCCGACTGGCTTGACGGCCGGCTGCTGGGGCGGCTGTGGAGGAGGCGGCCCAGCAGGAGGGGGAGGGAGCAGGCCGTCCCCCTTGGCGATTCTGGTCAGCCAGTGGCATTTCCTGGTGGTGTGGTTTGACGGCTTCGAGCCGCTATGGAACTTGCAGGGACCGTCTAGAGTCTGTTCATAGGAGAAGGCCGGCAGCCAGTTGGACTTGCCGCCCTTCTGTCGCTTTGCCGGAGGCGGTCCCTCCAACTGCTGGTCTCCTGCTGTTGCCACTTGCCGACTGTTGGAAGTCGGCTGCGGGGCTTTGCGCTTTTGGTCATTCTGCTGTTGCCACCGACTGGTGTCTCCAGCCGGAGTCCTTGGAGCCTGAGGGGCGACTTTGCCAGTCGTGCTGACCCGAATCTCCGCCTTCATGGAGGAGTCGGCCGTGGCGTACTTGTCCGCTGTGATCAGCAGCTCATCGAGGGTCTCCGGCTAATCACAGAGGAGCTTGTGCTTGAGGAGGGTGCCTTCTCTGAACCCGGCAGTAAAATACTCGATGGCCTTCACCTCGTGCACGCCCTCGCAGGAGTTCCGGAGTTCACCCCAGTGCATGAGGTAGTCGCGAGTATACTCGTCAGGGCCTTGCACACACAAGGAGAGTTGGCGTGCCTTGGGAGGTCGCTTGTACGTGCTGGTGAAGTTGCGGACGAAAGCCTCGGTGAAGTCGACCCAACTGTTGATGCTGCGAGGCTTCAGACTGTTCAACCACGTCTGGGCCGAGCCCTGGAGCATGAGCGGGACGTATCTTACGGCAACACGCTTGTTGCCATTCGCTATGTTGACGGCGATGGAGTAGTCGATCAGCCAATCTTCCGGCTTCACGGTGCCGGTATATTTGGGCGTGTCTCGGGGGAGCGTGAACCCTTTGGGGAAGGGCTCATCTCGGATGTGGGGTCCAAAGCAGGGGGGACCCAACTCGTTTTCTTCCTCCAGCGCCAGGGATCGGTGGAGTCGGTCGATCCGGTGGCGGGCGTCGTTCTCTCCGACTCCCTCTCGGCGGCCAAGGCGGTCGCCGAGAGTCGGATGTTCCACGGGCGGCGGGGAGACTCGCCTTTCTCTGCGAGGAGGGGAAGGCAGGTAGTCGTCCCGCTGTTCCACCGCTTTAGGGCGGCCGTCTTGGTCGCGCTCGATGGTGATGCGAGTCCGACTGTGGCTGATAGCCGGCTCCTGGTCCTTCTTCCCACGGGCCCCGCCAGTTGGCGTCCGAGACGTCGCACCCTGGTCTCAGCGAGGCGGTGGGTCGTCATTTTGGCGCTGCGGCGCCTCGGTACGGCAGCCGGCATCATTATGCACGGCGGCCGCGTCGAGGAGCTGCTGAACTCGCTCCGTCATTGCGCGGCGCTCTTCGCTTTAGAAGTTGTCGAGCTCGTCTGCCGCCGCCTGGGCGGCTCGGATATTCTCTGCGGGCGTGGCATACACAGGGCGATCAGCCCCGAAAAGGTTGGCGACTGCCGCGCCGCGCTGTCGGACCGCGCCTAGGCGGCTAGGCCCAGTCGGAGCCGGTGAGCCGCCTACGGCGCGATCCATCTCGCGTTGGTAGGCCTCTGACAAGCGCCTCATGCTTGCCAGCTTCTTCGCGCCTTCGACGAGCTGGAGGCGGAGCGCCTCCAGCGTCTCGGCGTCTTCCGGAATCGGCGCTGCAAGGTCTCGCAGGGCCACGTCAAGAGGGTCGTGCGCTCCTTCGCCGGAGCGCTCGCCGTGCTCGAGGACGAGGACCTCAGGGACGGTGCTTCCGCCGCTCCCCGCGTAAGAGGGCGGCTCGTCGTAGACCACCACGTTGGTGGGGAACGCGTCGAGCGACGCGGTGTCGGAGTCGACCAGCATCGGGTCGATGGATCCTATGGACTCCAGGTCCACGGCAGGCTCGCTGGCGACATGGAGTTGTTCGAGGAGGCCCGCGAGGAGGCTCTCGGGGGCACTCGTCCCTGCATCGGACGCAGGCTCATCAGAGAGGCGAACCTCGCCGATAAGATCGGCGAGGCAGCTAGCCGCACAGGCGAACTCAGCGCCGCGCAGCGCGTCGGCACAGACGCCATCCGGCGTGCCGGGCTGGCTATGCTCGCCGGGGAGGAATAGGGTTCCCGTCCAAAGCAGATCTCCGGACGACGGTGCACCTCGCCCCACGGTGGGCGCCAAATGTCGGGGGTTGGGTACGACATATGCCAAAGGATGGCTTATCATGGTGGGAGTGAGTAGAACGTCGCCGGTGCCTGGAAGCGGGATGAGACGAAGACATGCACACCGGCGGAACTTACCCAGCTTCAGGGCTCTCCTAGGAGATAACACCCCTACTGCTGCTCTATGGGGTCTCCGCATGATCACTAAGGCAAAGTGACTACAATGGTGCTCCTGGATCTGTTTCGGGAGGCTGGAGAGGGCAGGGCTAACTCTCTCCTCCCTGTGCTATCTGGTCTATCTCTATCTAGGTCCGAACCCTTTGCATGGGTGCCTCGGGGGGTTTATATAGGCCTACCCCTCGGGGGTACAACAGTAATCTGGCTGGGCGCGGGTCCCAGCCGTCTGTCTCTCAGGCCGCTGTCTTCCCTGCCGGCTTCTGGGGCCCGCCGACTGGCGGGCCCCACAGACAGGCTTGATACTGTAGCGGCGCTCCTGATGACGCAGGCTCGGTCATTGGGTCGTGAAAACAGTGCCGCCATCTATCGGGCGATCACTGTCGCCATTCCCCATCCTATCTGGTTAATGGCCTGTGGGGCCCTGGGGAGGAGTCGGCCGACTCCAAGGAGGCCGGCTCCCACAGGTCCGTCTTCGGGGCGCCCAGGCCGCCTTCGGCCCGGCCACAGACAGGAGGCCCCGCCATCTTCGGGCCGTACAGGCCAGCGTCATGGGCACAATGCGTGGTGCACTGTGGCTGAGGTCAGGGCAGGCATGGAAACAGTGCCGCGCCTCGCCGAAGATCTTCCAGCGATACGGCTCACTGTAGCCATGCCGGCCCTCCGTAAGCAGGGGGAACGGCCACGCCGTGACCGTACCCCACGTCGCACTTCGGGATGAGAAAGGAGTCATGGGCCGACTCTCCATAGTCGGCCTCTCTGGAGGTTGCCAGCTAGGAGTCGGCTTGTCTCGGAGTCGTCGTCTGGGACTCGGCTTGTCTTGGAGTTGCTCCTGGGACTTGGCTTGAGGGGCGCGGCCTACCCCGATGTCTTGAAAGGTCCTGGGACTCGGGTTAGCCTACCCGTGGCCCAATACTCCGACAGTGGGAAAGTAGTTGAGGGTTTTGGAGCATATCACTAAGCACTGTGGAGCAAGAAACTCATTAAGCAACACCTCATCCCTCCTTGATAGTATTGGCTTTTCCTATAGACTCAATGTGATATTGGATCACTAAAATATAAAATGAAGAGTCTTGAGCTTGAAGCTTGAGCCAATCCTTTGTCCTTAGCATCTTGAAGGAGTTCCCACATCCTTTAGTCCATGCCACTCCATTGTTGAACTTATCTGAAACATACTAGATAAAAGTGTTAGTCCAAGAAGAGATATGTTGACATTAATTACCAAAACCACCTAGGGAGCACTTGTGCTTTCACAGGTTTTTCGGGTGTGCCATGGATTTGGCACAATCTGTGCAGGACTTTATTCAGGCCGGACGGTCCCTCTTTGCTGCCTTTAAATGGCTTTTTTCTTTGACCGGGTCGCGAGCCCCTAAATCCGGCGTTGACCGCCGTGTTGTCCGGACTTTCTCCATTGTTCTGACGCTTGTGCTTATTGCGCCGTGGCTTCCCGTTGCCATCTCGAATTTCGGATGTGCCTGGGTCACTGGTGCCTCTACGGGCCAACCAACTCTCTTCGCCCGCGCAAAAGCGGGTCATAAGGCTTGTTAAGGCCGCCATCATCCTTGGCTTTTCTTGGCCGAGGTGTTTGGCAAGCCACTCGTCTCGAATACTATGCTTGAAGGCCGCTAAGGCTTCGGCATCCGGACAGTCAACAATTTGATTCTTCTTAGTGAGAAATCTATTCCAAAGCTTACGGGCCGACTCTCCGGGCTGTTGTATTATGTGACTTAAATCGTCTGCATGCGGAGGTCGGACATAGGTCCCTTGAAAATTGGCCCTGAAAGCGTCCTCAAGTTCCTCCCAACTTCCAATTGAATTTTTGAGGAGGCTTTTCAACCAGTGCCGAGCTGGCCCTTTCAACTTGAGGGGAAGGTATTTGATGGCGTGGCGGTCGTCCCCACGAGCCATGTGTATGTGAAGGATAAAATCCTCAATCCAGACCCCAGGGTCTGTCGTTCCGTCGTATGCCTCTATGTTCATGGGTTTGAATCCCTGTAGAAATTCGTGATCCAGCACCTCGTCGGTGAAACACAGGAGGCGCACAGCCCCTCTATACCTGGACATGTCGTGGCATCCTGTCGACGGTTGTTGTGTCCGGGTTTGATTCTGAACTGGTATTTGATCAGTATGATCGTTTTGGTAACCATAATCTTCTGCCGGAACGCGCCCTCTAGATCCATAGATGGACCTGGTCGCACTAGCCTTTTTGTCGAGGAGCTCACGTAAATCGTGTGTGGCGTTAGTGGCTGCTCTATTGCGGCCATGAAGTGGTTGGCCCGGCCGATTGGTCGTATTTTTCTTTGGAGGAATGGGCTCTGCAGCCTCATCACGAATTCCGGCAGTAGCTTGCGCTTTGGGTTGCTCTTTGTGTGGCGATCGTCGCCATATTTTTCTTTAGTGTCTAGCACGTTCTTCCATCTTCGGTTCAGCGTATCCTGCGTGGCGTTAAGCCTTTGCTTCTGCTTCTTTAAGCTCCTCGCTGTGGCCATAAGCCTTCTATGGAGGTCATCTTGTTCCAAACATCTCTCCGGGATGATGAATGCATCGTCAACCGGACTGTCCTCCTCTCCCGAGGCAGTTTGATGAGTTCGGCCCTCGGGATCGCTGTGATCGGGCGTCTGCTCCGGGCTGTGTTCATCCTGACCCGGCTTATCCTGCTTCATCGCTGGGTCCATATGGTCACTATTGTCTTTGGAGTCGACCGGAGTGTCATTTTTCCTTGCGTTGTTATCGCTATTTTTACTGTGACTGGACTTAGAGCGGCGCCTGCGCCGTCATTTTGGCTTTTGTCCGGGGGGTTTATCCTCCGTTGTATCCTTCTTGTCACCGCTGTCCTGCTTGGGCGTGTCCACCATGTAAATGTCATATGAGGAAGTGGCAGTCCAATGCCCCGTGGGTGGTGGTTCCAAATCGTCCCCTGCATCGATGTCCATACCGTCGATGTTGTCGGAGTCGAAGTCAACCATGTCTGTTAGGTCATCGACAGTGGCTATGAAGTGGATGGTGGGTGGGTAATGAATTTCTTCATCGCCTACTTCCCACTCGAGCCGGACATAGTTCGGCCAGGAGTCTCCTGACAGAGAGAGAGACCTTAATGAATCTAGCACATCGCCAAAGGAGGAGTGCTGAAAGATATCCGTGGCGCTGAACTCAATTACTGGAGCCCACACGGACTCGACGGGCCCGGGCGCGCGCGGTTCGGAACCCACGTCAGGACACAAGTCCGGGGGTCCAGTGACGCTGATTCCCTTAACGGCGGAATCTGTCTTCGGCCCTACCGCCGAAGAGTATGCAACTTCCATGGCGGGGTCCATCCACCCGTCCTCGGACGACGCGGTCCGCCCCGGATTTAGGTCCGGAGCAGCTGCGGGGGCGATATCCCGAATACTGTCCGACAACAGATATAAGTCGTGCTCGTCTTGACTATTCGGCGCTCCTGATGCAGGCCTGAATCCGTCGAAGATTAAGTCTCTGCGGATATCGGCCGTGTAGTTCAAGTTTCCGAACCTGACCTGGTGACCAAGGGCGTAGCTATCGATCTTCTCCAGATGGCCAAGCGAATTGGCCCGCAGTGCGAAGCCGCCGAACATGAAAATCTGTCCGGGGAGAAAAGTCTCACCCTGGACTGTGTTGTTGAAGATTGAAGGAGCCATCGAACCTGATAGTGACGACACAGAGGAACTCTCAATGAAAGCACCAATGTCGGTGTCAAAACCGGTGGATCTCGGGTAGGGGGTCCCAAACTGTGCGTCTAAGGCTAATGGTAACAGGAGATTGGGGACACGATGTTTACCTAGGTTCGGGCCCTCTCGATGGAGGTAATGCCCTACTTCCTGCTTGATTGATCTTGATGATATGAGTATTACAAGAGTTGATCTACCACGAGATCGTAGAGGCTAAACCCTAGAAGCTAGCCTATGATTATGATTGTCATTGTCCTACGGACTAAACCCTCCGGTTTATATAGACACCGGAGGGGGCTAGGGTTACACAGATTCGGTTAAAGAGAAGGAGATCTATCATCCAATCACCAAGCTTTCCTTCCACACAAAGGAGAGTCCCATCCAGACACGGGACGAAGTCTTCAATCTTGTATCTTCGTAGTCCAACAATCCGGCCAAAGCATATAGTCCTGCTGTCCGGATACCCCTTATCCAGGATTCCCTCAGTCGGGCCGCCAGCGGATCTGGCCCCTCCTTGGGCGCCGCGGCACTGGCGGCGGCGTGGTCTGCGCAGGGCGCGAGCGCGCGGGCTCCTCCTCATCCCAATCTGATGGCGCCACGGTGGCGCCGGCGCTCGGGCATGCGACGGGGTCCACGAGGGTGGTCGACACATGTCTTCCTCCCTGATCTGATTGCTCCACGGCGGCGCCAGTGATCGGGCGGTTGGCTTCGGCAAGCGGTGGCGGGCGCTGGGCTCTTGGTGGCGCTCCGGTGTGTGCAGGCGGCGGCGGTCCCTGTGCGCGGTCGGCGGCTCCGTCTCTGACCCGGACGGCGCAGGGGATGGCGGCGGCCCGGCGTGGCCGGCTATCTGGATGCGGTGGTGCCGGCAGCTTGCTGATATGCCGGTACTCCAGGGTTTGCCTGGTGGTGCTGGTGGTGATGGCGGCCCGGGCACGAGAGTTGGATCCCTTCGCACTGATATGGATGAAAACTTGCCTTCGGCACATGCTAAGGCCGGCGATGGCGGTGATATCTGCGTCATTCCCTTCTTGAAGGCATCATCGTGGAGAAGTTCAAGGCCACACTCTGCTACCTCCGGGGGAAACCCCAGATCAGATGGTCGGATGACAGCGGCGCTTTGGTGTCGTTCCTCCCTTGGGGCGTCATTCTTGGAGGTACACACATGATCGAGGGACCAGAGGACGGATTCTTTGGTGGAGCAGTGCTTCATCCTACACACTGATGGCGACGAATCTTGACAGCGTGGCGCAGTGCAGATTCATAGTTCGTTGTGGGAGGATTGACTTGCGTAGGAGGACGACATTGTCGGGCGTCGTGGTGGCGTCGATGGCAGAGAGACCTGGCACGGTTCATGCAACAAGACAGCTCTTAAGATGGATTGGTGGCAGGTGGCTGCGGCGGCCTCATACCCGGCAGGCGTCCTGGTTGAGGAGTGCGCAGGACTAGTAGGTGCCCCATACCCGGCAGGAGTCTTGGTTGGGACCACAGTTCTTCGATGTTTAGGTTTGGCTGCGATGTCTGTTTGGTATTAGGCCCAGACTATCTGCGCCCCTTCATCAATTGGATAGGTGTAGCGACAGTTGTTGCTTAGACGGTGGCTTTAGTCTTGCTATTGCATGGCTTTGTAAGGTCTTGTGAGAATAATTAATAAAGTGGCCGTATGTGTTGGGTGGTAGGTGCGACATATGCCAACGGGTGGCTTATCATTGTGGGAGCCAGTAAGACATCGCCGGTGCCTGGAAACGGGATAAGGCAAAGACATGCATGACGACAAATCTTACCCAGGTTTAGGGCTTTCCGTGGAGATAACACCCCTAGTCCTGCTCTGCGGGGTCTCCGCATGATCACTAGATCGAGACGAGTAGCTACAAGAGGCTCCTTGAGCTGTTCGGCTAGAGGAAGAAGAAGGGCAAGGCTAGCTCTCCTCTTCTCTCTATGTGGTGTCTAAAACTCTAAGAGATCAACCCTTTGCATGGGTGCCATGGGGGTTTATATAGGCCTACCCCCAAGTGGTACAATGGTAATCCGGCTAGATGCGGGTCCAAGCCGTCAGTGTCTGTAGTCGCCAGCTTCTCCGTCGGCCGCTGGGGCCCGCCGACTGGTGGGTCTCACCGGCTGCCGGCTTCTAGGCCGACAGGATGGGCCCACAGTTCGGGAGTCTTATCGGCTGCTGGTTACTGTGGCCTTACTCTTGGTGACGAAGGCTTTGTCGGGGTAAGCATGGCTACAGTGCCGCCGCCTGGCGGGCTTTCACTGTAACCTTACCCCGTATTACCCGCTTAATGGCGCACAAACTTCCAGGACGGGAGTGAGCCGGCTGTTAGGAGCCGGCTCCCCCCTAAGCTGACTGGTGGAGCTTGGCCGCCTTCCTTATCTCTCTGGCCGGAGGGGCCCGCAGCCTGCGGGCCGTACTGGCGGCCTGTCGTGGGTGATGTCATGGTCAACATGGCAACAGTGCTGCACCAGATGGGAAGAGGCCACCCCGTACGGCGCATTGTGGCCACGCTTGCTCCAGGATTCGAGGGTGGCACGCTTCACTGTAGCCACGCCCCGTCTTATCGACGTTATGTGGGTGCAGACTTAGAGGGTGTGAGCCGGGCCGCCTTCTAGGAGCCGGCTCTCTGATGGCCGGCTGCTAGGAGTTGGCCCTTGTTGAGAGGGCTTGCAAAGCCTTGCGTCCTTCAGGCAGACGGCCGGTTGGACAGCCGACCAGGAGAAGGTGGCCCGACATCTTGGATGGTTGAGGGCGCCGTCGGCCCGATATTTTTCGAAGAGCCAGGGGGAGCTGGTTAGGTTACTCGTGGCCATTTACTCCGACAGTAGTCCCCGAAGCTGGCCGGGCTTCGCGGCTGAAAGGGGGATGAGAAGCCGGGGCAGCTTCCTATTTTGAACAACCGGCAGCTAGGAGCCAGCCTTGATCAGACGCGTCGTCTGGAAAGATTTGGAGTCTGAAGGCGGGAACCAGCTGGCGCATGTGACGGGCCGGCCGCCTGCCATCTGCGTGCCATGTTGCACCGTTCAGCTAGTTCAGGCTGCCAGGCCACGCGTGTGACGAGACATTGCTGCAGGCCTGGGCCCGCCACCACCTTGCCTCGGCCCACACGCAGATCCTCTGTGGCCGAGGCGGACGGTTTGCCTTCCAGTGACAGTTGGCATGCGCTTTTAAGGCGCAATAATCGCGGGTCGTGTGGGAGTGGGCGCAGGTAATCCCACGCCCCCACGTCCCGCCCTCTCGGCTTCGTTGTGCCGTGCCTATAAATAGGGGGAGGAGGGGGCGCGGCAGACACACACGCGCTCGCCTCCCACTCCTCCGTTCTCTTCTTTCTTCGTCTTCTCTCCGCCGCTACTGCCGCTCTGCTTCTCACACGACCTTGCAGCACCGCAGCTTTGCCGTTGCGAGGGTGCGCTTCCGCCATCGTTGCGCCTTCTCCATCAAGCTCTCGCTGCCATGGCACGCGCCGGGGCTTGGAATGGCTCCAATGTACACGAGGACCACATCGACTTCCTCCGTAAGACGCGCCGGCTGCCCCGCGAAGATTATGTGTGGGTGCGCCTTGCGCCGGAGTGGGAGATCTCGCTAGCGCCATAGGACGGCGAGCGGGTCATCTTCCGCTCGCACTGCTTGCGCGGCTTCGGCCTTCTGGCGAGCAGTTTTCTCTGTTGCTTCCAAACCTGACCTAATGGTCAGGGGCATAGCTTTCGATCTGCTCCAGATGGCCAAATGAGTTGGCCCGCAGTGCGAAGCCGCCGAATATGAAGATCTGTCTCGGGAGAAAAGTCTCATCCCGGACCGCATCGCGGTTGGTGAGCGAAGAAGCCATCGGGCCTAAAGGCGACGACACAGAGGAACTCTCAATGAAAGCACCAATGTCGGTGTCAAAACCGGCGGATCTCGGGTAGAGGCTCCCGAACTGTGCGTCTAGGTGGATGGTAACAGGAGACAAGGGATACGATGTTTTTACCCAGGTTCGGGCCCTCTCGATGGAGGTAAAACCCTACTCCTGCTTGATTAATATTGATGATATGGGTAGTACAAGAGTAGATCTACCACGAGATCGGAGTGACTAAACCCTAGAAGCTAGCCTATGGTATGATTGTTGTTCGTCCTACAGACTAAAACTCTCCGGTTAATATAGACACCGGAGAGGACTAGGGTTACAAAGATTCGGTTACAATGGGAGGAGATCTTCATATCGTATCGCCAAGCTTGCCTTCCACGCCAAGGAAAGTCCCATCCGGACATGGGATGGAGTCCTCAATCTTGTATCTTCATTGTCCGGGAGTCCGTCCAAAGGTCTTAGTCCGGCCATCTGGACACCCCCTAATCCGGGACTCCCTCAGTAGCCCCTGAACCAGGCTTCAATGACGACGAGTCCGGTGCACAAGTTGTCTTCAGCATTGCAAGGCGGGTTCCTCCTTCGAATATTCCATAGAAGATGTTGAACACCAGGGTAGTGTCCGGCTCTGCAAAATAAGTTCCCTATTCCACCGTAGAGAGAATAATATTTGCATCAATCGGATCTGCTGACGTATTCCGCAGCGTGACATCATGCCACGACCAGGCTTTCATTCATTTTACCATTCCACCTCAGCATGTTTATCGAGGTGGTTTCCTTGGCATGTCTTGTCAAATAGAGATCGTGTCCCCTTATTCAGGGATTCTCATCAATATGGGCGTGGGTAACCCAACCGTGACATAGGTATGACTCCCCAATTGAAAGCGAGTCTCAAACGGTCACGGGGAGGGCTCTTGGTATTCACCTCCTTTATAAAGGAACCAAGGCCCGGCTCCCTTCTTCTCAAACCAATCAAATCCGCCCCTTGCCTCGAGTTCCAACACCCAAAGCTCTAGTTTTAGGCGCTTCGGACCTTCGAAGATGTCCGGCTCCGACCTTCAAGGCCGGTAGATGCCTTCCTCCATTACGGAAGAAGATGTGCGAAAGTTAAGAGATGCCAGGTATCTAACTGGCGAAATTTCGCATAGACTGCCTACTCAAGGGCAAGCTGTTCCCGCTCCCCAGCCCGGTGAAAGCATGGTGTTCGCATCTCACTTCCTTCGGGGGCTAGGCTTCCCGATCGATCCCTTTGTAAGGGGGCTTATGTTTTACTACAGGCTGGAGTTCCACAACCTAGCTCCGGAGTCCATCCTCCAGATCTCATCATTCATTGTCGTGTGCGAAGCCTTCCTCCATATCATCTCTCACTTCGGATTGTGGCTAAAAACTTTCAAAGTGGAACCGAAAATGATCAAGGGGCTATAATAAGCAAGATGGATGACGCTCCATGGCCCGAAGGCTCCTTCCAAGAGGTGCTCAGCTTATGGCAACGGGACTAGTTTTACATCACAGCCCCTAGGGGCACCACATGGGTGCACCACCTACTTTTCGCTCGGGTCCCCCACCACGGCTGGCATCATGGGTTAATGAAGGACTTATCTGGGGGCCGCCCAAAGACGTGCCCTTGCTGCAGGGCCGTATTCAAGATCTTCTGGAAAGAGATATCAATTTGACCGTAGTGGCACAAGTCATGGTGATTCGCCGCACACTGCCCTGCAAACGTCGACCTCTCCGCCTGTGGGATTTCAATCCGGAGGGACCACGAGTCCTACAACATTTCATGGGAATGACACCCATGGAGATGTACAAATCGTTCTTCAGATCACAAGCAAGGTGTCCGGATTTGTCCGAGGACGCAGGTCTGAGCTGCAATCACCCGCATGCTAAAGTAAGTAGCCCCGTATTTGGATACACCATCCATATTTTTATCAAATATACCCTTTAGCAGGGTTTTCCTTTAAACAGGAGTGGATGGCGAAGGCAAAGCTTATCAGGTGTCCAGCCCCCCTGCCCGAAACTAAACCCGGGCAAACGTCGGGCCGGGTCGGGTTCGGGCCGAGCTTGACAAAGCCCGAAGAGAAATTCCCAAGCCCGAGCCCGGCCCGGCCCGGCCCGAAGTACATGAACAGTGACACTTTTTAATTAAATTAATCATTTTTGGGATATTATATTAATTTATTATACCTATATTTCAAATAAAATAGGTTTTTTTATATATTTCGGGCTTTATTCGGGCTTTCGGGCCGGGCTTCGGCTCAGAAAATGGAGCCCGAGCCCGGCCCGAATGTCGGGCTTCGGGTTCGGGCCGACGGGCCGGGTTGTCCATGACCGGGTCTACCCGAAACCGTGCTGAATCCCATGCTGACCAGGATGCTGGAGGTCGCACCGTTGGCGGAAGGCGAAGGGGGGACCCAAGTAGCTACCGCCTCCACAAAGGAGGCCGATAGGAAGGGAAGAATCGAAAATTCTCCCGACCAGGGAAAGAAAAGGACTGCCTCTAAAGACCCGAAGGTGATAACCTCAAAACGGGGAAAGAAATCTTTGTCAGAGGGTTCGGCACCGGAGAATGCCCCAGCCGAATCGCCCCCTAAAGGGGACTCGCTCTCCCCCGAGACGTAAGTGAAGGGAGGGGTTCCATAATGAATCACACTCATATTTTATTCTTGAGGGAAATGACCGAAACATTATCTTGCAGTTCGGATCTCAACCCTTCTCAGCAGAGCTCATCTTCATGGGATCTTCGTCTAGAGATGATAGAGAGCGAAACGCCTCCCCTTGTTCCCCCGTCTCACGAGGCTGGTGACCCCGAGGTATCGTCCCGGAGGGTTTTTTCAAGTCCGGACCCTGGAAAAGGTCGTCAGACTAGTCCGGCACCCTCTTCCGCACCGGCGGAGGGACTGAAGGATCTGCTTGGTAGGGCGTCCATCTCAGAAGAACACCGTATGTTGATGGATACGGTGATTGGAAGGATTTCATCCGCGGAAAGCGGATTGTACGAAGCTGCCAGGAGTTTACTAACAGGTTTTGAGGTACGTAGAAAGGTGTACCTTTAGGTAGAGCCGCATATTAAATGTGCCCTGTATGAATAGTAGCCCCTGAGACTCTGTGTGTTGTCACGAGTGACGGTGCACAGAGGATCATAACACCACGTATAATATGTTGCCTATTCCATGAAGGTGGCGAGGCGTTCGGTGGCTAGCCGGACTGATGAATCTGCCGAACTAAGGCGGCAACTTGACGTAGCAGATGCCGACATCGCACTTGTAAATAAATAGATAGACGAGGCTCAAGGTATGTTCAAAAGACACCCAGTGATAGGAGCTTGATGCTCGGGCCTTACATGTATATACTTTATGTAGATGGTGCTGCTGCCGTGGAGAACCTTCGGGCGGAACTTGCCCGAGCCAAGGAGCAAGCAAGGAAAAGTGATGTGGCTGCCGTTGAAGCGGTTGAGGAGCTAAAAGCCAAACAGGCTGCTCACTGCCAGAGCAAGAAGGAAATAGTCGAGATGGCCATAAAATTGAAGGATGCTACCGACAGCTGTAAATTTCTTGAACAAGAAGATAGGGCGGCTCAGAAGGACCTTGAAAAGATCACTGCCGAAGCCAAGTATACTCGCTCTGCCATGAGAGCGATGAAGGAGGAGCTGCGTCAAGCCGGAGATATCACGGCTGGAAAGCCTTATATGCTGCAGATGAAGTTCGGAGACCCCAAGTATGTTCCATTAGACCGGCAGTGGAGTGCGGAAAACGCTTACCTGGATTTGGCAGCAAGTGCGGCGGACGCGACGGAACACTTCCGCAGCCGAGGTGACCATGAATTGGAAGAGCCTTTTTGGTTGCAGTACCACAATCCAGAACGCCCACTGTCAGTATCCGACCGTTTAGCCGCCTGGGCGGAGCTGAACAGGTTATCCGGACTCGCCATGAGATATGTTGCGAGTCGTCTGTGGCCGGAGAAGTCGGAGCCGAAGAGTTATTTTGGCTTGGTGCAGTAGTTCCATGGTTCGGTGCCGCATGCTGATGCAATGAAGAGGTCAGCGTGCATAGAGGGCGCACAGATGGCTCTTGCCCGTGTCAAAACATACTGGGCAGATATGAAGGCCAGTATTGTTGCGTCCCAGGATTCGGACGAAAGCCTAGTACCTGCCAAGCACTATTTTGAGGAAGTTCTTCTTGGCGCTCGTATAATAGAGTCGGAGTCCTCGAAGGATGTTGTGTTCGAATAGCTTATACTATTTGTAAAATGAATTTTGTTTTTATGAAAATAGCTTTTTATACTTGTGCTTGCAAGATCATGATGCCTCCTGTGCGGCCGTTTAATGTATACATTTGTGTATAACCTGAAAGATGGCAGTCGTTGGCTTCAGCCCCCACGCATAGAATGCGGGGGTGTTCGCAAAAAAGGCGCCTTTTCACACTTAATCCAACGTCTTGGTCCTATAAAGGAGGTGGTGGCGCGGCGAACTACGCAACCGGACTATAATGCTTTATCACTTTCACTTAGCCATAGGAGTTTGACAGTGGGGCTACTGAATAGCCCCTAGGGGCATCACGCTCGCCCGAATTCGGGGCGCGAGTGTGCCTGACCGGGAAGCGGCCCTTTGTTAATGCGGGGGAATCCTAAAGATTCCAAAAGTCATCGAGTGGTTGACCAGTCTCTCGCTATATCATGACAGTCAGTTTTCGGCTTTCTCTACTGAGGTGCTCACCTGGCCGAACCGGGGCACAATCGCAGTAGTTCTCCTGGTGCCGCGTTAGCCGATATAATGGAACGTAACGCAGCAAAACACAGGAGCCGGGCAAACCCAACATTTGACCAAAGACATGATTCGGAGCTGATGCATATAGGGCCAAACTCGCGACGCCGAACACTCCCTAAGGTATTCGGTCTTTATGGAGACGGGCCGAAATAGAGCCCTTGGTAAAAAAGCCCCTAGTGTCCAGGTGCGTGCAAAAATTCTGGCGTGGCCACATGCCAAGATGCCAGCCTCCTCCTCGGCTATAGAGAAAGCCGGGGGATGTTATCAACAAGAGACAGTAAAAAAGGTTTACGCAGGGTCTTAATCTGAAAAGAATCCTTGAATGGGTCCCTGCTGCACGTCTGCGCCTGTGTCTCCGTTGTGCCGTATCCTGGACGGGCGTAGCACGATGTTCGTCTGCGAAAGAGAGGAACTTAGTAAAAAATAAGCGTGCGAGAAATCGAAATAAATAAAATATAGTTGGAGCAAGAGTTGGGCCGTATTGTCTCCGGGCGTGAGCACACGGAGCCCCTTGCATGGGGGTATGCGGCTATTAAGCATGTTGACGCCGGACTCGTCGAGCCGTGTCTGGGATAGTAGGGCTGGATTTGTGGGCGGCTGTCTAGGCAGCCGCACCCTTGCCCGTACTTTGGGGGTCAATTTATGTTCCCCTATAATGAAATGATGCCCTTTGGGCCGGGCATTTTGAGTGTAAGGGATGCGTAACGCGGTATTGCGTTAAAGCGGGCAAAAGCTTCGTGTCCCAGTAGTGCTTAATAGCGACTTACGAATGGGGCGATGTGGAATGTTAGCTTTTCGCTTCGGAAGTTGTCGGGTGATCTGAACGTGACTTCTAACGTAAGGGAACCCATACTTGGGGTATCCGGGCCTGGCGTTACTCCTTGAAAGAAAGTGTTGCCGAGGTGTATTATAACTGGGTTTACTCCGAGTTTGCGAACTGTGTCCTGATATAACAGGTTCAAGTTGCTGCCGCCGTCCATAAGGGCGTTTGTAAATTGGAGTCCGTTAATAAATGGATTTACGACCAAGGCAGTCCAGCCTGCGTTCTGGTCTCCTCTGGAGTAATCCTGATGATCGAAGGTGATTGGTTGTAACAACCAGTGGGGTTGCTCCTCCGGAGCTGGCTGTACGACGCGTGTCTTTGTAGGTGCCGTTCTGCTCTTCCCTTTTATCACATGAAGTAGATTTACTGTCTTGACTTCTTGTGGGAACTTCTTTTGTTCTTCGGTGCTCTGCTTGTGGGGTGCATCGTCATCTTCGCTTGGTGTGTTGAGCCCCTTGTGTTCGGCGTTGAGCTTGCCAAACTGCTTAAAGACCCAACAATCTCTGTGGGTATGGTTTGCAGGTCTCCCCGGAGTGCTGTGGATTTGACATATTTTGTCCAAAATTTTGGTGAGGTTGGATAGCTCGTCCCTATCGTCTTTGGGGGTGGCTTTTTCTGATTTTGCCGAGAGCTGTTGAATCCGGCGTTTACTGCCGTGCTCATCGGGTTGTTGTCCTTTATACGGCGCGGTTCTTTGTTACGGTGCGGCTTCCCGTTCCCATCTCTGGGTTCGGACGTATTCGGGTCGCTGGTGCTGCTTCTTGCCAACCAGCTATCCTCTCCCGCACAAAAGCGGGTCATGAGGCTTGTTAACGCGGCCATTATTCGTGGCTTTTCTTGGCCGAGGTGTCTGACGAGCCATTCGTCTCGGACGCTATGTTTGAAAGCTGCCAGGGCCTCTGCGTCCGGACAGTCGACTATTTGATTCTTTTTGATAAGGAATCTATTCCAGAGCTTACGGGCTGCTGAGTTATATGACTCAGATCATCTGCATCGGGGGTCGGACATATGTCCCTTGAAAATTTGCCCGAAAAGCATCTCAAGCACTTCCCAACTTCCCATGCTGTTTTCAGGAAGGCTTTTAAGCCAATGTCGGGCTGGCCCTTTGAGCTTAAGGGGTAAGTATTTTATGGCATAGAGGCCGTCTCCTCTGGCCATGTGTATGTGGAGGATGTAGTCCTCGATCCAGACTCCAGGGTATGTTGTTCCGTCGTATGCTTCTATGTTCACTGGTTTGAATCCGGCTGGGAATTCATGGTCCAGCACCTCATCGGTAAAACATAGGGGGGGTGCGGCACCCCTGTATTTAGGCGTGTCGTGATGTTCGGGTATTTGTTGCATTGCATTACTCCCTGGAGCTTGCTTTCTTAGCCTATAGATGGATCTGGTTGGGCCAGTTTTCTGATGCGAATTCTTAGACGGATAGCGCGCCATATTGAGTGCGGCGTCCTTTGATGTGTGAGGTTGATCGTAGGGTCATCTATCCGACCTTGTGGCTTCCTTATTTTTTGACTGTGGGGGCATTATGGCCTCTTCATCAAATTCTGGTAGTAGTTTCCGCTTCAGATAGCTCTTTGTGTGGCAACTACTGCCGTACTTGTGTGACGTATTGAGTACTTTGCCCCATCTGATCCTGAGTGCATCTTCTGCTGTCTTGAGCCTCCGCTTCTGCTTTCTCAGGCTACGTGCAGTGGCAATGAGCCTTTGGTGGAGGTTCTGATGTTCCAGCAATTTGTCTGGCGTGAGGTCGCCCGGGCTATTATCTTTCCCGGGAGTTGGTTGTTCGGATTGTCCGCCCTGTTTGGACGGATGCTCAACGGCATATTCGTCGTCCGTTGATTCACCCTGCTCTATGGCTGGGTCTTTGTCGAGGTGGGGCTTGGCCTTGCGCTTACGCCGCCGCTTTGATTGTTTTTCGGGGGAGCGATCCCTGGCCGCATCCTTTTGGTCCTCGTTGTCGTTTTTGTTGTATGTGTCCACCATGCATACATCGTATGATGAGGTGGCCTTCCGGCGCCCTATAGGTGCTGGTTCTTGATCGTCTGCTTTATCAGCGTCCATACCGTCGATATCTTCGGAGTCGAAATCGAGCATGTCGGTTAGATCATCGATAGTGGCTATCAAGTGGGTGGTGGGTGGGGTTCGAACTTCGTCGTCCGCATCCCAACCACCCCGACCGTAGTCCGGCCGGGGTTCTTTTGACAAAGAGAGAGACTTTAGCGAATTTAGGATATCACCAAAGAGCGGGTGCTGAAAGACGTCCGCGGCGGTGAACTCCATGATCAGAGCCCAATCGGGTTCGATTGAAAGGGCTGCGGAATATTCAAAGTTCGGAACGGAATCCGGCACCTTGGAGTCACGGGCCTTGCAAAGGACTAGGCTGGTATTCGGCTCTATCACCGCAGAGATTGCGACTCCTGGGGCGGCGTCCAACCGTCCGTCCCGGGCTAGCGCAGTCGGCTCCGAGCTAATGGTCGGAGTGAACACTTGAGTGGCACTCTGGGTGTTGTCCGGCGGCAGAGCTAGATCATGCCCATCGAGACAGTGCGGCGCGCCCGGTCGTGGCTCAAATCCGTCGAAGATCAGGTCCCCGTGGATGTCAGCCGTGTAGTTTAAGCTTCCAAAACTGACCTGATGGTCAGGGGCATAGCTTTCGATCTGCTCCAGATGGCCAAATGAGTTGGCCCGCAGTGCGAAGCCGCCGAATATGAAGATCTGTCCGGGGAGAAAAGTCTCATCCCGGACCGCATCGCGGTTGACGAGCGAAGAAGCCATCGGGCCTAAAGGCGACGACACAGAGGAACTCTCAATGAAAGCACCAATGTCGGTGTCAAAACCGGCGGATCTCGGGTAGAGGGTCCCGAACTGTGCGTCTAGGTGGATGGTAACAGGAGACAAGGGACACGATGTTTTTACCCAGGTTCGGGCCCTCTCGATGGAGGTAAAACCCTACTCCTGCTTGATTAATATTGATGATATGGGTAGTACAAGAGTAGATCTACCATGAGATCGGAGTGGCTAAACCCTAGAAGCTAGCCTATGGTATGATTGTTGTTCGTCCTACGGACTAAAACTCTCCGGTTTATATAGACACCGGAGAGGGCTAGGGTTACACAGAGTCGGTTACAATGGGAGGAGATCTTCATATCGTATCGCCAAGCTTGCCTTACACGCCAAGGAAAGTCCCATCCGGACACGGGACGGAGTCTTCAATCTTGTATCTTCATAGTCCGGGAGTCCGGCCAAAGGTCTTAGTACGGCCATCCGGACACCCCCTAATCCGGGACTCCCTCACTCGGCGTCCTCCCCACCATCAAGCTCTGGGAGGAGTTCTTCTACTCCAAGCTCGGCACCGTCGTCAAGAGCATGATGGCCCAGTGCGGCGCCTTCGTCGTGGTGCGGAGGCCGGCGGCCGACAACCCCTTTCCGCCTATCGCGCTGATCCAGTCAGTGAAGATGTGGCAACAGTCCTACTTCTATGTGAAGAGCATCTTCCCACAGGGTGACTGGGTCAACCTGCCGGCTTATGTAGCCGGCCCGCCGACTGGTCCTATTGGGCCAGGTCGCTGTCGCCATCTGGAGCCGCTGCCATCGCGAGGCTCCGGGTGTTGATCAGGTCGGAGGGCCTGACCGGGCCCGACTTGCTCACCGCCTTCGTGGCGCGTCGAGTGCTTCCGCTCCAGGGCCAGCCTCACCTGATCTGTCAGATGAGTGGGCACCTCGACCCCAGCCGGCTATGCACCAAGGATATGCCTCATGACGAGGTAGCTCACATGGTGAACTACCTTGCCAACTGCATGCTTACGACAGAGTGACAGTTCGGCAAGGAGCCGTACTCACGTGCCAACCCCCCGCCTACGATGAATTTATTTTTCTTCTCTTTTCCTTCTGTTGCCGACCTCTTTTTGGCCGACTTGACCAATTCGGTTTATCTCAATAGAGCCCCCTCCTCTAGCCGGCGACCGGCGCCGCGGGGCCGGAGCGCGAGTATCTCCCCGGCCGGAGGGAGAGCGACATGGACGACCCCGACTAGGGGGCGGCCGCCTTGGACGACGACACCGTGGGAGGAGGCAGCAAAGCAGGCGGCTCTGGACTCGGAGCCGGCCACGGAGATTGGCCGGATGATGACGAGGGGTGGGTCGCCCCGCGCCGCCAGCCGGCGTCCAACCAGCTCGGCGGGAGCTCAGCTGCCACGCCGGCCCCCCGAGGCGGCGCGTCGAAGCGCCAGGCCATGTCGAACCTGTTCGGCAGCCGGCCCAAGAAGCCCAAGGGCTCGCCTGCGGCGAACAAATAGGAGGAAGCGGCCGCGAAGGCCATCCGCTTCTTCAAGGTGGTGAAGGAGCCACACACGGTTTCTGCGTAAGTGCCGACTCCCTCACGTGTTCTTTCTTTCCTCTTGTTATTTTCTTCTGATTTTTCTTGGTCTTTGCCTTGGAAATAGGGCTCCGCTCCCTCTTGAGAGGACTACTGCCGCCTCCATGGTTGGAGCGGCAAGCGGCTCCACCAGCGCCCGCCGCGTGGACCCTCACGCCGAGCTTCAAGCGGCTATGGAGCGGAACGTGCGGGAGGCGCGGGAGGAGCGGGAGGTGGAGCAGCAGAAGGCGGCTGCCGCCAAGGCGGCACCGGAGGCGGTGAAGGAGACGACGAGGGCGCAGGCTGACGCGGCGGCCAAGGCCTAGGCAGAAGCCGCGGCCGCGGCACAGGCGCAAGAGGCTTTGCGCAATCAGTCTCCGCAGCTCATGGTCCCCCTCTGCTCCGTGGCGCCCGAGATCCCGATGGTGCCGCCTGAGGGAGCCAGCGGCAACCAACCGACGATGGTGAGGGAGGAGGGCGGCTCCGACATCACCGACTGGGGTGGACCAAGGCAGCCAGCCCGGCGCGCCTCCTGTGCCTCCGACTCGAGGCGAGCCGGCTATAGGGGCGGACCTTGTGGTCCAGCCCTCCGCGCGTCAGCGCGCGGAGAAGGCAACCTCGGCGCCGGACCCACAGAAGGCAGCGGGCTCGAGCTCATCGGCTCAGGATCTGGAGACGGCGAGCGTTAGCTCGCCGGGGTGGACGCCGGGTGGCGGGACGGCCGTGCTGAACGCGGCAGCACAAGATGTCCGGAACCGGCTTCAGTCCCAGGCCGTCATGCTGAAGTAGTACAACCAAGAGTTCCTGGCGACGCGGTCAGCCATCCGGGTAAGCGTCTCGCTTTTTTCTTTTGCTTCTTGATCTCGAATTCTTCCGTGGGGGCGCGTCAGCGCACCCACTGGGTGTAGTCCCCGAGTTCCGAGTCGGCTGCTGAGTAGGCGGCTTGGAAGTTCCTAGCAGGCCTCGGGTGCTAACTTGTTTTTGTTTGTTTGCCCATCCCTTTTTGCAGGACTATCACAACCTCCGTGCGGCTGCCTTCAACTCCCACACCCGGGAGCTGACTCAGAAGACTGCCGACCTGTCAGAGAGCCGGAGTAAGTGCTCCATCCTCTGTCTCTCATGGGGGCGCGTCAGCGCACCCACTAGGTGTTTTCCCCGAGATTCGAGCCGACTACTGAGCAGTCGGGCCGGATCTTTCTTGGCGACCTCTTTCTTATTGTTTTCTTCTTCTTTGCCGTTTTTGTTGAGGCCAACGCTAACCTGCGACAGCAACTGGGCGAGGCCCAGACCGCCCTGCGTGCCAAGGAGGTTGAATGCAACGCCTTGGTTCAGGAGCGCGACCGCTTGACCAAGAAGTTGGCCGACCAGGAGGAGAGCCACAAGGTGGCCCTGAAGGCGGTGAAGGACAGCGAGGCCACCCTCCAGGCGGAGTACGAGACCGAGGCGGCAAACTGGGCCGAGTCGAGGCAGGCGCTGAGCGAGGGCTACAGCCAGATCGAAGACTTGGTCGACGGTAAGCCGCCTTCCTCTTCGTCCATTTCTTGCCACCTTCTGCCTGGTCCAACTTCTGACTTTGTATTTTTCTCTTTTCCTTTCTCTTTTGCACAGAGTACTTCCCCGGCTATTCTGTTGCCGCTAGCCAGGCAATCGAAGCCCATCGCAACGCGCTGAGGCAGGCTGGCGCTAAGATTGCGCCCGATGCTCGTCGGACATTCGAGGAGCAGCTCCTGGCCATCCAAGCCCATCTTCAGCGGACTCATCGCATGCTCTGCCGCCTTCAGTGCACTGAAGCCCAAGTGCTGTCTGCCCTGTGGCCCGGCGAAGTGATTCGCCGCACCCCCAGTCGGACTGCCGACTGGCCAGAGGTGGCGCTTGGTCGCTTCAAGGCCGGGAAGGCTTCTGCAGCTCGGGCAGGTGCTAGGCGGGCACTGGAGTTCGTCCGAGCCTGGTATCCTGGGCTGAACTTGGCCTAGCTAGCTACGTGGAGGCAGGAGGCCAACGAGGAGCTGGAGTCGGTGTGGTCGGCCATCAACCAGCGCGCCTTGGTGATCGGGGAGTACACCGACACTAGCGCCTTTGTCCATGAGGTGAACGGCGACGGCGTTGCTCTGCTGGAGGAGTGGTTCGGGCTGAATCTGACACATGGTGAAGACTCAGCGGAGGAGATTGACTCCAACGACGAGGGCGAGGAAGAGGAGGACAAGGACGGTGGAGATGTTGTGCCGGATGGTGGAGGAGCCGACTAACCTCAACTTGACCGTGCCTCCAGCAATGAAGCACACGCAAGCGCGCCGCCTGCAGCTGGTGATGATCAAGCCGAGACTCGCCAGCCGGCTACTCCTCCAGCCAGCGCTGCCGCCTCCACGGACCTGCCCAACTCGCCCGCTGCACCCTTAGCCTTAGCTGCCATCTTTATCTTTGCTTTCCTATTTGTTTACTTTTTGAACGATATTCGTTAAATTCGCGCAGTTCCACCCACTTGGAGTGTATTCAGACTAAGTTGGATGCTGGCCCTTCGAAGGCTGTTTTGTGTAAATATAATCTTGTGTGCTTTCGACTTTCGACTGTGCTTGCTTTTCATCTTTTTCGGTTGTTTCCTTTGCTGCCCTCCCTTGGTCGCCGCCTTCCCAGCCGGATAGCTGCTCTGCAGTCTGTGGCTGGGAATTTTCTTGGCCGTGTGGGTGGGCAAGTACTTTAGCTTTCTTAGATTGTAGCAAGGTGAGTGGGAAGCCGGCTTGTGTTTATGTAACCCCGTTGGTCCTTAGCCGTTTTTTGTGTGGTCATCTTTTCCTGCCTTTAGCTCTTACCAGTCGGACAGTCGATTCTGCGAGCTGTGACTTTTGGCAAGAGAGGGCTTAGATGCCGACACACTACTTGTCTGACTGCAGGCGGAACTTAGCATAGTTCAAGGCGGTAAGTCCCCGGGACGACTGGTCGAACCCGGTGCCGGACAGAAAAACAAATGTGATAGCACATTCATAGGCATGATACTCATCATATAGGTAAAAGAGGGTAGTCCCCGAGTGCTCCTCGGGGAGCCCGATGTCTTGTACTTAATACAAAAGATAGCATGGTACATACTGCCTTTAACTGTAAAATCTCTGGAGGAGATTGGCATTCCATGGTCGTTCCGACTCCTTGCTGGAATCATCTCTCTTGCATGCCTTGTGCTTCTGTGCGTCGATCAGGTAGTAGGAGTCATTGCCCAAGGCCTTGCTGATGACGAAGGGACCTTCCCAAGGGGCTGAGAGCTTGTGTTGCCCAGCTGTTTGCTGGATCAGCCGGAGCACAAGATCGCCCTCTTGGAAGGATCTTGGCTTGGCCTTCCGGTTGTGGTAGCGGCGCAAACCCTACTGGTAGATGGCGGATCGGCTGAGTACTAACAGTCAGCCCTCTTCCAGCAGGTCGATGTCGTCTTCTCGCGCTTCCTTGGCCTCCGCTTCTGTCTACATGGTGACTCGAGGTGAGTCGAATCGATGTCAATTGGGATGACAGCCTCGGCACCATATACAAGGAAGAAAGGAGTGAATCCAGTTGACTTGTTTGGGGTGGTACGCAAGCTCCAGAGGACGGCCGGCAGCTCCTCGAGCCAGCAGCCGGCCGAGCGCTCCAGAGGTACGACCAGTCGGCGCTTGATGCCAGACAAGATGAGGCCATTTGCTCGCTCGACTTGGTCGTTTGACTGCGGGTGGGCAATGGACACTAAGTCCAGTCGGATGCCCTGTGTCGTGAGAAACGTGCCAATGCTCCTTTGGCAAAATTCATGCCGTTATCGGTGATGATGCTTTGCGGTACGTCATACCGGGTGGTGACGTCGGCGATGAATGTCACAACAGTCGGCCCATCAGCTTCTTGATTGGCTTTGCTTCAATCCACTTGGTGAACTTGTCCACGGCGACAAGCAGGTGTGTCATGCTGCCGCGTGCCATCTTGAATGGGCCCACCATGTCCAGCCCCCAGACGGCAAAGGGCCAGGTGAGGGGGATGGTCTTGAGGGCAGAAGCCGGCAAATGTTGCTTGGAGCTGAAAACTTGGCACCCTTTGCAGTGTTTGACCAACTCTTTGGCGTCTTCCAAAGCAGTCGGCCAGAAGCGGCCATGGCAGAAAGATTTGGCGACGACTGATATTGAGGCCACGTGGTGGCCGCACTCGCCTTGGTGGATATCTTTGAGGATTGCAATGCCCTTCTCTGGCTCGACGCAGCGTTGGAAGACTCCAGTGACACTGCGCCTAACGAGTTCTCTATTCACTATTGTGTATGCTCCGGCTCGGTGTTGAACTTGTCTTGCCGAGATCTAATCAGTCGGCATCTCTCTATTTACCAGAAAGTTGAGGATGGGCTGGGCCAATGATGGAGCTGCGACTTCTTCTATTGCCAACACAACTACTATGACCAGGGCGGGTGGGTTGGGTGGTGAAGAGTTGGAGTCGGCCACCGCCTGCTGTGTCGTCGTAGTCCCCGGGCCGGCTGCTGCAGTCCCCGGGCCGGGCTCTGAAGCCCCCGAGCCGGGTGCGACTACAGCAGTCCCCAAGCCGCCTGTTGAGTTCCCCAAGTCGGATCCTACCGTCTCAGGGTCAGGCGGCACGAAAATGGAGTCAGATTCTGGAGACGGCTTGATAGATGGCTTGAGGAGGTGTTGGAGGGAGACGCCGGTTGGTATAGCTTGCCGGGTGGAGCCGATTTGTGCCAGGGCATCTGCTTGCTCGTTGTCGGCATGTGGCACATGGAGAAACTCGCACCCTTCAAAGTATCCATTGATATGCTGGACGAGGAAACGGTAGCTCACCATGTTCGCATTCTTGGCATCCCAATCGCCAGATGATTGCTGGATCACCAAGTCCGAATTGCCATAGCACAGGATCCGGCGGATGCCGAGTTCTTTGGCCAGCCGCAGCCCATGTATGAGCGCCTCGTATTCGGCCACGTTGTTGGAGGCGGCAAAATGGATTTGCAATGTGTATCTGAGCTTGTCGCCCTTGGGAGAGGTGAGGACGATGCTGGCTCCCAAGCCGGTGCGCATCTTAGATCCGTTGAAGTGCATCCGCCAAAGAGTGGAGTCGGGTGCCGGTGGCAGGTACTTGGTCTCGGCCTAGTTGACAAGGAAGTCGGCCAGCACTTGGGACTTGATGGCGGTGCACGGCTGGTAGAAGATGGTGTAAGGAGCCAGCGCAATGGCCCACTTGGCCACCCGGCCAGATGCATCCTGGCTGCCTATGATCTCGGCAAACGGGGCAGTGCAAATGACCGTGATGGGGTGCTCTTGAAAGTAGGGCTTGAGCTTCTTGGTGGCAAAGTACACGCCATAGCACATCTTCTGGCAGTGGGGGTAATTCTGTTTTGAGGTTGACAACACTTCGCTCAAATAATACACCGGCCTCTAGACCAGCTGAACCCGGCCTTCTTCTGGGCACTGAACCACGATGACGGTGCTGACCACCCGGCTGGTTGCAGCAATGTAAAGGAGCATGGGCTCTTTTTCAGTCGGTGCCGCCAGGACAGGTGGCGTGGTCAACATCTTTTTTAACTTGTGAAAGGTTTCATCCGCCTGGTCGTTCCACTCGAAATGAGTGGATTTTCTCATGAGCTGATATAAAGGGAGAGCCTTCTCTCCCAGCCGACTGATGAAGCGGTTGAGCGAAGCCAGGCACCCGGTGAACTTTTGGACATCTCGAAGCCGGGTGGGAATTTCCATCCTCTCTATGGTCTTGATCTTTACCGGGTTGCACTTGATGCCGCATTTAGAGACCAGGAAGCCTAGGAGCTGACCGGCTGGTATTCGAAACACGCATTTCTTTGGGTTGAGCTTGATCTGAAATCAGCGCAAGTTGTCAAATGTTTCTTTGAGATCTTCCACTAGGGTGCTGCGCTTCTCTGTCTTCACCACAATATCATCTATGTAGACATGGGCATTTCTGCCGAGTTGCTTGAGGAGGCACTTCTGCATGCAACACTGAAAAGTGGCACCGGCATTTCTCAAGCCGAATGTCATAGTCAGGTAACAGAAAGCTCCGAATGGTGTGATTAAGGCGGTCTTCAGGCGGTCGGCTGGATCTAGCTTGATCTGATGGTAACCTGAGTAGGTATCCAAGAAAGTCAATAGCTCGCATCCGGCTGTGGAGTCTTTCACTTGGTCAATCCGGGGCAAAGCGAACGGATCTTTGGGGCAAGCTTTGTTGAGGCTGGTATAGTCTATACACATGCGCCACTTCTTGTTCTTCTTCAACATTAGGACCGGAATGGCAAGCCATTCTGGAAAGAATACTTCCATAATGAAGCCGGTTGCCAGAAGCCAGGCTATCTCTTCACCAACAATTCTTCTCTTCTCCTCCGACAGTCGGCGTAGGGGCTGCTTGACAGGTTTTGCATTTGCTCGGACATGTAGCTTGTGCTCGGCGAAATCCGTCGGGACACCCGTCATGTCCTTGGGGGACCATGCAAAGATATCCCGATTCTCACAGAGGAAATCGGCGATCTCTCTTTCCTATTTGCTGTCCAGGTTTGCACCCAGAACAGAAAATCTCTCCGGGTGCTCTGGGTCCAGAGGTATGTTCTTTGTTTCCTTGGCCGGCTGGAAGGAGCCCTGAGCTTCTGACTCCATGGGGTCTGGTGACAGGTCCGGCTACTTGCCGGCCATGGCCACAACCCGGTCAAGGATCTTCTTCTTAGCAGGAATCACGAGGGACTCGGCCAGCCGGCTGCTGGCTGCAGCACATGTAGAGGATTTGTTGTAGTCTCCGACTATGGTGATGATGCCCATGGAGCTCGGCATCATCATCTTGAGTTAAGCATAGTGGGGCATGATACATCTCCGTCGTATCTACTTTTCCAAACACTTTTGCCCTTGTTTTGGACTCTAACTTGTATGATTTGAATGGAACTAACCCACACTAACGCTGTTTTCAGCAGAATTGCCATGGTGTTGTTTTATGTGCAGAAAATAAAAGTTCTCGGAACGACCTGAAACTCCACGGAATATCTTAGGATAAATAATAAAAAATCCTCGCCAAAGATGAAGACCAGGGGGCCCACACCCTGTCCACGAGGGTGGGGGCACCCCCCTGGGCGCGCCCCCTACCTCGTGGGCCCCCGGGTGGCCCTCCGACGCCAACTCCAACTCCATATATTGGCTTTCAGGGAGGAAAAAATTAGAGAGAAGAAATCACCGCATTTTATGATATGGAGCCACCGCCAAGCCCTAATCTCTCTTGAGAGGGCTGATCTGGAGTCCGTTCGGGGGTCCAGAGAGGGGGATTCATCACCGTCGTCATCATCAACCATCCTCCATCACCAATTTCATGATGCTCACCGCCGTGTGTGAGTAATTCCATCGTAGGCTTGCTGGACGGTGATGGGTTGGATGAGATTTATCATGTAATCGAGTTAGTTTTGTTAGGGTTTGATCCTAGTATCCACTATGTTCTAAGATTGATGTTGCTATGACTTTGCTATGCTTAATACTTGTCACTAGGGCCCGAGTGCCATGATTTCAGATCTGAACCTATTATGTTTTCATGAATATATGTGAGTTCTTGATCCTATCTTGCAAGTCCATAGTCACCTATTATGTGTTATGATCCGGCAACCCCGAAGTGGCAATAATCGGAACCACTCCCGATGATGACCATAGTTTGAGGAGTTCATGTATTCACTATGTGCTAATGCTTTGTTCCGGTTCTCTATTAAAAGGAGACCTTAATATCCCTCAGTTTCCAATAGGACCCCGCTGCCACGGGAGGGTAGGACAAAAGATGTCATGCAAGTTCCTTTCCATAAGCACGTATGACTATATTCGGAATACATGCCTACATTACATTGATGAACTAGAGCTAGTTCTGTGTCACCCTATGTTATAACTGTTACATGATGAACCACATCCGGCATAATTATCCATCACTGATCCGGTGTCTACGAGTTTTCCATATACTGGTTCTCACTTATTTACTTTTCCGTTGCTACTATTACAATCACTACAAAATACCAAAAACAATACTTTTGCTGTCTTTACCTTTGTTACCGTTACTACCACTATCATATTACTTTGCTACTAAACACTTTGCTGCAGATACTAAGTTTCCAGGTGTGGTTGAATTGACAACTCAGCTGCTAATACTTGAGAATATTCTTTGGATCCCCTTGTGTCGAATCAATAAATTTGGGTTGAATACTCTACCGTCGAAAACTGTTGCGATCCCCTATACTTGTGGGTTATCAAGACCTTTTTCTGGCGCCGTTGCCAGGGAGCATAGCTCTATGCTTTGAGTCACTTGGGATTTATATCTGTTGGACACTATGAAGAACTTGAAAGACGATCGAACTACTATTTTGCCGTCAACTACGAGGGGAGGTAAGGAACTGCCATCTAGCCTTGCACTAGATTCTCCTTCTATTATAAGTAAGCTTGCGACACCTAAACCTGCTACTACTATGAATTCTGATATGTCGCATGTTATTGATGATGCCACTTCTGCTATGCATGATACTTATGATGAAACCACTTCTATGCTTAATACTACTGTGCCCCTTGGTGAATTTCTAGATGAGCAAATTGCTAGGTCTAGAGAAAGAGAAATTGTTGCACCTGAATACAATGATGAGAGTGATGATGAAAATATGCCTCCTATTCCTGAAGGTTATCTTTTTGATGCAGAATCTTCTGCAGCTATTTTTGCTTTCCAGGATAGATATGAACTTAAGAGGTTGCTAGTTAAATGGAGTAAAGAATCTTTTAGAGATAGAATGAGACCCGACCCTGCTTTTGCTACTTCACCTATTTGTGTTCCCGATAAGGATTATTATGATTTTTCTGTTGATCCAGATATAATTACTTTGGTTGAATCTGATCCTTTTTATGGCTATGAATCTGAAACTGTTGTGGCACATCTTACTAAGTTAAATGATATAGCTGCCCTATTTACTAATAATGAGAGATCGCACTACCTTTATTTACTCAAAATATTTCCGTTCTCATTAAAGGGTGATGCTAAGATATGGTTTAATTCTCTTGATCCTGGTTGTGTGCAAAGTCCCCAGGATATGATCTATTACTTTTCTGCTAAATATTTCCCTGCTCATAAGAAACAAGCTGCTTTGAGGGAAATATACAACTTCGTGCAAATTGAAGAAGAGAGTATCCCACAAGCTTGGGGGAGGCTTCTCAAGTTACTTAATGCTTTGCCTGATCATCCTCTTAAGAAACCTGAAATACTTGATATCTTTTATAATGGACTAACCGATGCTTCCAGAGATTACCTGGTAGTTGTGCTGGTTCTCTTTTCAGGGAAAGAACACTGGATGAAGCTGAAATTCTATTGAATAATATGTTGACAAATGAAAATAATTGGGCACCTCCCGAGCTAGCTCCTGAGCCAATTATTGAGCCTATTCCTAGACCAACTCCGAAGAAGAGAGGTGTTCTATTTATCAGTCCCGAAGATATGCAAGAGGCAAAGAAATCAATGGAAGAAAAAGGTATTAAAGCTGAAGATATTAAGAATTTACCTCATATTGAAGAAATACATTATCTTAATTTACCGCGTGTTGAATAAGTATATGATCTAAATTACTTATTTACTGAAGAACCTCCTGATATCCCGACACAGGTAGTAAAGGTAAATTCTCTCTATAGATATGATAAAGCTAAAGTCCCTCCTACTAAAATTGCTAGTCAGTGCTTGGATGAGTTTGATAACTTTATGTTTAAGCAAGATGACTTTAATGCTTATTTTGGTAGACAATTAAAACAAGATGCTTATATGATTAAACGCTTGGGTGATTATATGGCTGATAGGTGAACTTGAACTTGTTAGCAAACATGCTTCTATGGTTACCACTCAAGTAGAACAAGTACTTAAAGCTCAGAAAGAAGTGCTTGATGAAATGAATAGTAAGAAAAATGATTATGTTGTTAGAGTGGCTACTAGAACTGGTAGAATGACTCAGGAACCTTTGTATCCTAAAGGCCACCCTAAGAGAATCGAGCAAGATTCTCAGAGAAATGATATTGATGTACCTAGTTCTTCTAAAAGGAAGAAAAAGAAAATGATAGGACTTTGCAAACTTCTAGTGAACCTATTGCTGAGCCACCTGAGAGTCCAAATGATATCTCTATTTCTGATGCTGAAACGCAACCAGGTGATGAACATGAACCTAGTGATAATGTTAATGATAATGTTCATGTTAATGTTCAACCTAGTAATGATAATGATGTAGAAGTTGAACCTGGTGTTGATCTTGATAACCCACAATCAAGGAATCAGCGTTATGATAAAAGAGACTTTGTTGCTAAGAAACATGGTGAAGAAAGGGAACCATGGGTTCAGAAACCCATGCCTTTTCCTCCAAAACCATCCAAGAAAAAGGATGATGAGGATTTTGAGCGCTTTGCTGAAATGATTAGACCCATCTTTTTGCGTATGCGATTAACTGATGTGCTCAAAACAAATCCTTATGCTAAGTATATGAAGGATATTATTACTAATAAAAGAAAGATACCTGAAGCTAAAATTTCCACCATGCTTGCTAACTATACTTTTAAGGGTGGAATACCAAAGAAACTTGGAGATCCAGGAGTACCTACTATACCATGCTCCATTAAGAGAAATTATGTTAAAACTGCTTTATGTGATCTTGGAGCCGGTGTTAGTGTTATGCCTCTCTCTTTATATCGTAGACTTGACTTGAATAAGTTGACACCTACTGAAATATCTTTGCAAATGGCTGATAAATCAACTGTTATACCTGTCGGTATTTGTGAGGATGTGCCTGTTGTGGTTGCAAAAGTTACTATTTTAACGGACTTTGTTATTCTTGATATTCCCGAGGATGATAGTATGTCTATTATTCATGGAAGACCTTTCCTTAACACTGCAGGGCCTGTTATTGATTGCAACAAAGGCAATGTCATTTTTCATGTTAATGGCAATGAGCACATGGTACACTTTCCAAGGAAACAACCTCAAGTTTATAGTATCAACTCTATTGGAAAATTTCCATCGATTATATTTGGAGGTTTTGAATTTCCTCTCCCTACTATCAAGAAAAAGTATGATATTCTTATTGTTGGGGATGTCCATATCCCCGTTGAGGTAACATAGTGATATTTGAAATTTCTCCGGTTCCATGTTAATTGGAATGAGATTGTTAACAAGACTTGATCAACCTTGTTAGTGGATTATTTTTGATGAGCATGAGATGGATGAAACTAGAAGAACAACCTCCCGTACCCTTTTTATATTTTCTGTTATTTGGTAGAAATAAAGTAAAATAGTATTTTTCTGTCTGTTTCCTGACTTATCCGTGCAATATAAAAATATCCCGAAAATAAAAGTCCTTAGAATGCCATGCCAATTTAATATGATTTTTTCGGGAATATTTGAGAATTTACTATGCAAAAATCACCGCGGGGGGAGCTGCCACCTGTCCACGAGGGTGGAGGGCGTGCCCTACCCCCCTAGGCGCGCCCCCTGCCTCGTGGGCCCACGATGGCCCTCCTCCACTTATCCCTGTACCCATCTTCTTCCTCTGCCTCACACAAACACGAACAACCAACTCAAGCACGAGTTCCAGCCCCCATTGCTGTGATTTTCGATCTCCTTGCTCAAAGCACCTCTCGCAAAACTACTTGGGGAGATTGTTCCTTGGTATGTGACTCCTCCATTGGTCCAATTAGTTTTTGTTCTAGTGCTTTATTCATTGCAAATTTGTGCTGCATAGGTGACCATGTTCTTGAGCTTGCATGTCAAATTTATATGGTTCCAAGTAGTTCCAATGCTTTATATAGGCTCTAGGCACTTGTAGGAGTTGTTGCTATCAATTTTATTGACGTTGGTTCACTTTTATTTGAAGTTACTAAGATTTTCAGAAATTTCTCAGAGGAAGCATTATGTTTAGGAGGATGTTCCAAGGTGGCCCTTCAAGGAAGCAAGGTCCCAGGCTTGCAATACGTGATGCTGACGAGGAACCACCAAGAGATGCTCCTGTGAGGCCCTGTGAATGGCCTTCGGAAAATTTTATGAATCAAGTGGGAATCAAAGAAGAATTTAGTGCATATTTGCGCAACGCCGGTCTTGAGGATTTTGAAGCTGAAAAATGCCCCCAGTATCATGATCTCACAACTTCATTTGTGAGGAGGTTTGAGTTTTCATCTTCGCGTAATTCTCCTTCAGTCATGTTTGACCTTTATGACAAATCTTATACCATGGACTTAGAAGATTTTACTTCTGCTTGCAAACTTCCATCATGGGGAAGTGTCAGGGATCCCCCTAAATCTGAATATAGAGACTTTCTTGCTAGAATAACTGTGGGGGAATCTAGAGATATAACACAAGCCACTTTACGGAGTATTCACTTTCCTGCTATACATTATTTTGCTCTCTTCATAGGTAGATGCATAAATGCTAAGGATGAAGCATGTCACATGTGTGTCCCTGATCTTAGCATTCTTAGGAGTGCTGTGTTAGGAGACCAATCTTATCATATGGGAGCCATTGTAGCTCGTAGGTTGCATCAGAATAGACATAACGGAGATTTCTTTGGAGGAATTTATGCAACCCGCTTCGCTAATTTTCTTGAGATAGACATTCGTGAGGGTGATATGGAGTTACCCCCTTCTTATTTAGATTTTGACTCTATGGTTTCCCACCAGTTTGTTGAGAGGACAGAACCACCTCTCCAGTATCGACTAATGTCCATATTGCTCTTCCTGCTCCTGCCTTCTTTGATTTTCAGACAAAAGGAAGATATATTATTACCAGAGAGGAGGCAGATGAGTATGAGAAAAGAGAGGAGGCAGCTCGACGCTACGCTGCAGCTCAGGAGGCGATAGCCGCTGCGTCACAGTATGACCCCAGCTGCACATACGGGTATCTGCAGGCTATCCCTGGCAATAGACCAACTTAGGCCAAAATCCTAAGCTTGGGGGAGTACATATTTCCCACCGACATTACATTCATGTTCACACACAGTCATTGCTAGATGTTGTTGTTCATACTTTTTCACTGTAATATCCATGCTAGTTTATTTTCTTTTTCCTGCTTTCTTCTTGTGTGTTTAATAAACCTTAAGAAAAACAAAAAAAATTAGTAGTAGTTTATTTCTTTGCTGTAGTAATCAAAAAGGAAAGCCCAAAAATATTTCCCGTTCTTCTTTTGCTTGTTGGGAGCTTTCCCGTGTAAATAGTTTTTATTTCTTTTCTTTTCTTTTCTTTGGGGGTCAGTAGGAGAAGACCATGATTAAATTGTTGAAGTGGCTCTTATATGCATGATTGTTTATTTAACTTAGAGCCCATATTACTTGTCTTCTCTTGTTTATTGAATGCTTGCAGATTCTAGCTTAGTCCAATGCACGCGCACTCCTATTATTATTCACATCGTTCGGTTGTGCAAGTGAAAGGCAATAATGATGATATATGATGGACTTATTGGGATGAGAAAAGCTGGTATGAACTCGACCTCTCTTGTTTTTGTAAATATGAGGATTCATCGCTCCTGAGTTAGCTATTATGAAGTAAGCATATTTGCAATGACATTTCGAGATTATAGTTGCTTGTGTCATGCTTGATTAGCTATGAGTTATAATGGTTTACCTTGCATGCCAACATGCTATTAGAATGATTATGATGTGGTATGATGGGATGGTATCCTCCTTTAAATGAATTGAGTGACTCGACTTGGCACATGTTCACGCATGTAGTTGAATCAAATCAACGCAATCTTCATGATATTTATGTTCATGGTGGATTATATCCTACTCATGCTTATAATTGGTGTGAATTAATTTTAATGCATGTTCACGACTGTTGTCGCTCTCCCAGTTGGTCGCTTCGCAGTCTTTTGCTAGCCCTCACCTGTACTAAGCGGGAACACTGCTTGTGCATCCAAACTAATTAAACCCCAAAGTTGTTCCATATGAGTCCACTATACCTTCCTATATGCGGTATTTACCTGCTGTTCCAAGTAAATTTGTATGTGCCAAACTCCAAACCTTCAAATGAAATTCTGTTTTGTATGCTCGAGCAGCTCATGTTTCAACTAGGGCTATCCTTATCTTCCATGTTAGGCGGTTATTATCAAGAGGAGTGGACTCCGCTCCTCATTCACGAGAAAATGGCTGGTCACAGGATGCCCAATCCCATGCTTTATGCAAACTAAATCAAAATAACTGCAAACAAAACTCCCCCTGGGACCCATTGAATGTTGGAGGCACTCGTTGTTTCGAGCAAGCCATGGATTGATGCTTGTGGATGAGGGGGAGTATAAAATTTACCATTCTATTTGGGAATCGCCTATAATTTGTTTAGCATGGAAGATATCGTCATCTCATAGTTGTTGCGTTGATAGCAAAAGTATGCCGCTCAAAATGTTATTCAATCTCTATTTTAAAAACCGAGCTCTGGCACCTCTACAAATCCCTGCTTCCCTCTGCGAAGGGCCTATCTATTTACTTTTATGTTGAGTCATCACCCTTCTTATTAAAAAGCACCTGCTGGAGAGCACACTGTTGTTTGCATTCATTATAATTGGTTTACATTGGGTATGACTTGACTGGATCTCTTTTACTATGAATTACAATGTTTAGTCAGTCCTTGATCTTTGAAGGTGCTCTGCATTTATGTTTTGCGGTCTCAGAAAGGGCTAACGAGATACCACTTTGTTATATCATGTTATGATTATTTTGAGAAAGTGTTGTCATCCGAGTTTTGCTATTATGGCTCGCTAGCTGATTATGCTATTGATATGAGTAATTATGAGACCTATGTGTTATTGTGAGTATGGTTAGTTCATAATATTTGCTGAAACTTGAATGCTGGCTTTTCATGTTTACAACAAAAAGAGCAAACAGAGTTTCTAAAAGTTTTTCTTTTTCTCTTTTAGTTTGTCAACTGAATTGCTTGAGGACAAGCAAGGGTTTAAGCTTGGGGGAGTTGATACGTCTCTGTCGTGTCTACTTTTCCAAACACTTTTGCCCTTGTTTTGGACTCTAACTTGTATGATTTGAATGGAACTAACCCGGACTGACGCTGTTTTCAGCAGAATTGCCATGGTGTTGTTTTATGTGCAGAAAATAAAAGTTCTCGGAACGACCTGAAACTCCACGGAATATCTTAGGATAAATAATAAAAAATCCTCACCAAAGATGAAGACCAGGGGGCCCACACCCTGTCCACGAGGGTGGGGGCGCCCCCCCTGGGCGTGCCCCCTTACCTCGTGGGCCCCCTGGTGTCCCTCCGACGCCAACTCCAACTCCATATATTGGCTTTCGGGGAGAAAAAAATCAGAGAGAAGAAATCATCGCGTTTTACGATACAGAGCCGCCACCAAGTCCTAATCTCTCTCGGGAGGGCTGATCTGGAGTCCGTTCGGGGCTCCGGAGAGGGGGATACATCGACGTCGTCATCATCAACCAACCTCCATCACCAATTTCATGATGCTCACCGCCGTGTGTGAGTAATTCCATCGTAGGCTTGCTGGATGGTGATGGGTTGGATGAGATTTATCATGTAACCGAGTTAGTTTTGTTAGGGTTTGATCCCTAGTATCCGCTATGTTCTGAGATTGATGTTGCTATGACTTTGCTATGCTTAATGCTTGTCACTAGGGCCCGAGTGCCATGATTTCAGATCTGAACCTATTATGTTTTCATGAATATATGTGAGTTCTTGATCCTGTCTTGCAAGTCTATAGTCACCTACTATGTTTTATGATCCGGCAACCCCGAAGTGACAATAATCGAAACCACTCCCGGTAATGACCATAGTTTGAGGAGTTCATGTATTCACTATGTGCTAATGCTTTGTTCCGGTTTTCTATTAAAAGGAGGCCTTAATATCCCTTAGTTTCCAATAGGACCCTGCTGCCACGGGAGGGTAGGACAAAAGATGTCATGCAAGTTCTTTTCCATAAGCACGTATGACTATATTCGGAATACATGCCTACATTACATTGATGAACTGGAGCTAGTTCTGTGTCACCTTATGTTATAACGGTTACATGGCGAACCACATCCGGCATAATTATCCATCACTGATCCGGTGCCTACGAGTTTTCCATATACTGGTTCTCGCTTATTACTTTCCCGTTGCTACTGTTACAATCACTACAAAATACCAAAAACATTACTTTTGCTGTCTTTACCTTTGTTACCGTTACTACCACTATCATATTACTTTGCTACTAAACACTTTGCTGCAGATACTAAGTTTCTAGGTGTGTTTGAATTGACAACTCAGCTGCTAATACTTGAGAATATTCTTTGGCTCCCCTTGTGTCGAATCAATAAATTTGGGTTGAATACTCTCCCCTCGAAAACTGTTGCGATCCCCTATACTTGTGGGTTATCAGGGCACAACCATGAACTTGGCCAAGGCAGGTTGGCCAAGTAAAGCATGGTAAGGGCTCTCTAAGTCCACCACTTCAAACCAGACTACTTCTTGGCGGAAGTGATCTTTGTCTCCGAAGACGACATCTATCTTGATCTTGCCGATTGGTGAGCAGGACAGGCCGGGCACAATGCCATGGAACACGGTTCGACTGGGCAAGAGTTGCTTCGTCTTGATGTTCAGCTTCTCCATGGTGTCACGGTACAGGATGTTGATGATGTTTCCTCCATCAATCAGCACTCGGGAGAAGCGGGCGACCTGCCTTTCTGTTGCAAAGGTGGCATCCAACACCAACGCGTAAGAGCCTGGAGACGGCATCACCTCTGGGTGATCAGCTCGACTCTAGCTGATAGGCTTTTCAGACCAATGCATAAATTCTGGGTCCCTGGAGGCAATTGCATTGACTTCTTGGTGCTGTCGGCGCCGGCTGCGCCTGTCTTCAGCTTGGCTTGTGAAGATGACGTAGGTTGCATGCTCGCCAGGGAACTCGTCTTGAATGGCTCTGACTGCTGGGCGAGCGGCTGACTGTTGAGGAGCCGGAGGTGGCTGGCCAGCAGGCGGAGGAGGCAGTAGTCCTTCGCCCTTGGAGATCCGTGTGAGCCAATGACATTTCTGAGCTATGTGGTTGGACGGCTTCGCGCCGCTATGGAACTTGCAGGGAGCATCAAGGGTTTGCTCATAGGAAAAAGCCGGCTGCCAAGCCCGCCTGCCGCCCTTCGGACCTTTGGGCGCGGGCTGCCCTTCAGGCTATTCATCTTCGACTGTGGCCACCTACCGACTGGTGGAAGGCGGCATTGGAGCCTTGCGCTTGTTGTCATTCTGGTCTGGGCGTCGGTTGGAGTCGCCAGCCGGCGTCCTTGGAGCCGGAGGAAGCACCTTTCCAGACGCGTCCACTTGGAGCTCAGTCTTCATCGAGGAGTCGGACATGGTGTACTTGTCTGCTATGATCAGCAGTTTGTCGAGTGTAGCCGGCTCGTCGCAGAGAAGTCGGTGCTTGAGGAAGGTGCCCTCTCGGAACCCAGTGGTGAAGTGCTCTATCGCTTGCACCTCATGCACGCCCTCGCAAGAGTTACAGAGCTTGGCCCAACGCGTAAGGTAGTCGCGGGTTGATTCGCTGGGGCCTTGGACAGACAAGGAGAGCTGGCGGGGCTTGGGAGGCCGCTTGTATGTGTTGGTGAAGTTGCGGATGAAGACTTCCGTGAAGTCTAGCCAGCTGTTGACGTTGTATGGCTTCTGGTTGTTCAGCCAGGTGCGTGCCGTGCCTTGAAGCATGAGGGGGACGTACTTCACGGCGACACACCGGTTGCCGTTTGCTATGCTGACTGCAGTGGAGTAGTCGATCAACCAGTCTTCCGGCTTCACCGAGCCATTGTACTTTGGTGTGTCTCTTGGGAGTGAGAACCCTTTGGGGAAGAGCTTGTCGCGGATGCGGGGGCCGAAACAGGGCGGGCCGACATCATCTTCTTCTTCTAGCGCCAGGAATCGCGCCAGGCGGTCGATCCGATGGCGGGCATCATTCTCGCTGATTCCCTTGCGGCGACCAAGGCGGTCGCCGAGTGTCGGGTGCATGACAGGCGGCGGGGTGGGATATCTCTCCTTGCGAGGCGGAGGAGGAGGCGGGTTGCCTCGTCGTTCCACGGCACGGGGGCGGCCTTCTGCGTCACGCTCGATGGAGAGGCGAGTCCGGCTGTGACTAGCAGCCGGCTCCTTGTTTTTTCGCTCCCAGGCGCCGCCTGCTGACGGCATCCGGGAGGTCGCGCTGTGGTCCCAGCGAGGAGGCGGATCGTTGTTTTGCTGGTCGGGTGCACCAGTGCGGCAGCCGGCCTCATGCTACTCGGCAGCCGCATCGAGGAGCCACTGGACGCGCTCCGTCATGTGGCGACGCTCATCGTTGTCGAGCTTGTCTAGCTCGTCTACTGCCGCCTGGGCAGCTCGAATGTTCTCCGCGGGTGTGGCGTAAACCGGGTGATCTGCCCCGAACACGCTGGCGATGGTCGCACCATGTTGCCGGATCGTGCCGATGCGGCTAGGCCCACCAGGAGCCGGCGTGCCGCCGATGGCGCGGTCCATCTCGCGCCAGTAGGCCTTCGAAAAGCGTCTCATGCTGGCCCACCTGTTGGCGCTTTCGACAAGCTGGACACGGCGTGCCTCCAGCGTATCGGCGTCGGCGTCGGCCGAGATGGGGACGGACAAGTCGTGCAGCACCATCTACAGGACATCGTGGGAGTTCTTGCCGGAGCCGACGCCATGACTGATGGCCAGCACCTCGGTGACGGTGCTGCTGCTGCTGGTGGCTCGAGGAAGATGGTCGTCGATGACCACCACGTTGGTGGGGAAGGCGTCAAGCGATGCCGTGTCGGAGTCGACAAGCATCGGGTCGGTTGAGCCAACTGACTCCAAGTCCCCAGCAGGCTCGCTGGCGACATGGAGCAGGTCGAGGAGGCTGGCAAGGCGGTTCTCTGGGCAGTCTGTGCCTACGTCAGACGCAGGCTCGTCGGAGAGGCGGACCTCGCTGAGAAGATCGGTGACGCAGCTCGCTAGACAGGTGTTGTTGACGCCATGCACATCGGGGCAAGCGCCATCGGGCATGCGGGGCTGGCTATGCTCGCTGGGGAGGAAGAGGGTTCCCGTCCAGAGCAGGTCTCCGGATGACGGTGCACTTGGCCCCACGGTGAGCGCCAAATGTCGGGTGGTAGGTGCGACATATGCCAACAAGTGGCTTATCATTGTGTGAGCCAGTAAGACATCGCCGGTGCCTGGAACCGGAATAAGGCGAAGACATGCACGCCGGCGAATCTTACCCAGGTTTGGGGCTCTCCGTGGAGATAACACCCCTAGTCCTTCTCTGCGGGGTCTCCGCATGATCACTAGATCGAGACAAGTAGCTACAAGAGGCTCCTTGAGTTGTTCGGCTAGAGGAAGAAGAAGGACAAGGCTAGCTCTCCTCTTCTCTCTATGTGGCATCTAAAACTTTAAGAGATCAACCCTTTGCATGGGTGCCCTCAGGGGGTTATATAGGCCTACCCCCCAGGGATACAATGGTGATCCGGCTAGATGCGGGTCCAGGCCGTCAGTGTCTGTAGTCGCCGGCTTCTCCGCCGGCCGCTGGGGCCCGCTGACTGGTGGGTCCTGCCGGTTGCCGGCTTCTAGGCTGACAGAATGGGCCCACAGTCCGGGAGTCTTGTCGGTTGCTGGTTACTGTGGCCTTACTCTTGGTGACGAAGGCTTTGTCGAGGTAAGCATGGCTACAGTGCTGCCGCCTGGCGGGCTTTCACTGTAGCCTTACCCCGTCTTATCCGCTTAATGGCGCACAAACTTCCAGGACGGGAGTGAGCCGGCTGTTAGGAGCCGGCTCCCCCCTAAGCCGACTGGTGGAGCTTGGCCGCCTTCCTTATCTCTCTGGCCGGAGGGGCCCGCCGCCTGCGGGGCGTACTGGCGGCCTGTCGTGGGTGATGTCATGGTCAACATGGCAACTGTGTCGCGCCGGACGGGGAGTGGCCGCCCCATACGGCGCACTGTTGCCATGCTTGCTCCGGGATTCGGGGGTGGCAGGCTTCACTGTAGCCACGCCCCGTCTTATCGCCGTTATGTGGGTGCAGACTTAAAGGGTGTGAGCCGGGCCGCCTGCTAGGAGACGGCTCTCTGATGGCCGGCTGCTAGGAGTCGACCCTTGTTGAGAGGGCTTGCAGAGCCTTGCCGCCTTCAGGCAGCCGGCCGGTTGGACAGCCGGCCAGGAGAAGGCGGCCCTGTGTCTTGGATGTTGGAGGGCACCGTCGGTCTGATATTTTTCGAAGAGCCAGGAGAGCTGGTTAGGCTACCTGTGGCCATTTACTCCGACAGTATGCATCGCCCAGATGCAGAGGCCGGGGGTCATCCTCCTTTTCTAAATTTTTTTCTATTTTGATTCTAACTACACATATGAATAATTAATATAAAAAACTAGAAGCCATATACTTTGGTGCATTGCTGCATCTTTCAAGTATTTTCCAATACCCTGTTACCGTTATTGATTCGTGAATTAACAATCAACCAAATAAATGATAGAAAAGTAGAATGGCACAGCAAGGCGCGCGTATGGTTCTAGTAATGAAAACATAGGAGGCAAAAATCGCAGTAGTAGTATATAAAATGCACAGTTCAGGGACACCATACGGATGGGATGCCACGAGGAAGAAATGACATGTTCCTGGTTTGGTACTATGCTAACACTGCAGAAGGCTCTAGTTTATGAAAACGAAGAATCGTTTTGTCGAGCCAATCTTGATTGTGTTTAAACCAAATAGAGTACTAAACTAACTTAACCAAGTGGCCGAGGTGATATCGTCACACATTTGCATCGTCGAGTTGATTGCATTGCTCCGCCAAATTAATACATTTTCAACAACTGCAGTTCTGTATCCTGTTTATTTTAGCTGTTTCTTCTTCTTTCTTGGTTACTAGGTTGGTTGGCTCCTTGGACAGTTGTAAAGATCTTAGTTACTGCTTCAGAGAGTTTAATTAGTCAAGCAGTATTTTATTACTGAGATTCCTACTAATGAACTCTTGCTCTCATAACAAACTGGTTTTTTACCGTGTTTTGAACTAAACACGCACACGCCTGATGCTAACAGGAAGGTACTGCTGGCAGCAGTCACACAATTGGCATATACGCACCGACTATTTTTCCAATAACGCGTATGAACGATTGTGATTTGTGGCTGCTATGTTTTCATTATGTTTCGACAAGCGTTTCAGATGCATCTAGATGTCGTTGACCTCAACGAGATGCTCCATCGATTAGTTTTTGAAGGTGCATCTTGATTATAAACGTTTTGCACACCGAAAATCTAGAAATGCATGATTGCATCCGTGAACAAGCACGTCCAGCACACATCCAAATTTGCAAGTGAACAACAACCTTCGGTTGTCCATCAGCTATCGTGTCCAATAATGTGAACGAAGAGAGCACTGTGCTGGTTAACATCAAAATCTCTTTGTAATGGAAAAAAATAGTTTGTAGTGGATCTTACTATCCTTTTTTTTAGGGCAGTGGATCTTACTATCCTTAATGCGATCCCTTTTGTCATGCGTAGGTCTCAATCATTTTTATTCGGAAACACTAACGCCCACACGTGTGGCCGTTTCCCAACTCGCCGCTACACCTATATCGTCGTTCACTGTCTTTTGCACGAATGTTGACACGAAAATGTGGACTTAGCACCGGAGGAGCGCCACATAGAACCTCCAAGCAGTGTATCAAAAACGTGATGCTCCCAACAGACGAACGACGTCGGAGACGCCGTCATCATGCCGGTCCAACCGGACCTAGGCTTTCGCCCGGAGACACTACCAACCAAGCTCAAGGAAGATGCCGACACACCTCGGTGTCGCCTCCAAGGAGGAAAATGACACCCTCAGGCGCCATCGGCACCGGCTCTTGTTGTGCAGGACTTTCGTCCGTATCGTCGCACACCTCCGCTCAAGCCCTACGGAGCTCGTCCATGTTGTCTCTCACCGCCGCCGCCGCAGCACCTTGTTGTTGAAGCCGTGAAGGCATGGTCCACCTCCCCACGGCGAGCATGCAGAGGCCAGATCGGGCCCCGCATCCCGCATCTACCACGGCTGGAGGCTCCCTGCTCCAGCAAGCGCAGCCCTCCCAGATCCAGCGCGGCCCATCAGTGTCCTCGACGCCCTCCACTCACCGCCCGGTGCAGTGCCGACGCCGCCTTCCACGGTGCCCACCTCCGCGCCAGGCCAGGAGCAGCATGGGGCGGAACTCGGGCCCTCGAGGAGGCAGCACGCCAGATCCGCGCCACTGCCACCGTCGGACCGCTGCCCAGCCCTACGCCGGCCAGATCCGCACCGGCCCTCATCCCCGCGCCCTCCTCCTCCTTTACCGCAACCCCTCTCGGCACCCTCTTCCTCCACCTCGCCATCTCCCGAGCGCCGCACCAGATCCGCTCGCATGGACGCGCCGCTTGACACCGCAAGCCGCGGAAACAGCCGCCCATCGCCTGACGAAGCCTCCCCCTGCAGCCAACCATAGAGCGCCTCCGACCCGAGGTGATCCGTCATCGGGCCGCGCCCCGCCGCGAAGCCGGCCGTCCTGCGTCGTCCTGGTGCCTCGCGGGGAGGGGAAGGGCCCCGCCGCCGACGACGTACGCGCGGGCTTTGCCCGGCGCCGTCCCCTGGCGGCGGCGAGGGAGGAGGGCGGGGGTGGAGGGGGGCTGCGGTGGCGGGCTGGGGTTTTCGCCCAGCCGCTCGCGGGAGCGGACGAGCGAGTTGCGGACGGTCAAGGCTTTTTTCATATGAGCTGTGAAGCTCTAGGCGCAATGTATGCCATCGGGGATAAGTCCAAGACAAAGCTTTTTCTAGGACCGACCGAGTTCCGCCATCTGCCTGCACTCTGCTTCAAGGGTGGATGGTGCGTTGACAAAGAAAGTCTTAGTTGGAGCTGCTGCTGTCTTCGGAGGATACCGGCGTTGGTCAAGTGACACGGCGGTGACGCTTAGCCTAGGACAGGCCCTCTTTTCTTTGTAGTCGTGTTGGCTGCGATGGTAGCTCGGCAGCTAATAGGGCTGTCGTTTTCTTTTTTCTTTGATCTTTGGATCTTCACCATGTTGTTCTTCCGCTGCTTCATGCTAAATCGAATCAAGCCAGCAATTTGCTGGATCTTTCAAAAAAATGTGGACTTAGTGTGCCACGTAGGACGGGGCTGGTGTATGAGCGTTGGAGAGTTTGCTCACACGCTCGCACCATGCTGTCTGCCAGCTGTGCTGTGTGGGCGAACTAGTTTCTGCCCACACAGCCAGGCACCTAGTTCATGTGCCTGTGGGCGAACTGCTTTTTGCCCACATGATACTCATACATTGTGGATGGCAACTGCAGTTAGGCGAACGTGGCAACTAGGTAAGCACACATGGCAACTGTGATTCTTTGCTAGACGGCAACTGCAGTTGCAAGTACGTGGCAACCAAATAAACACACATGGCAACTGTGATTAATAATACATGACAACTATGGTTGGACCACACCTGGCAACTAGGTAAACACACATGGCAACTACTGTGTGGCAAATAGTTAATCACACATGGCAACTACGGTTTGATTACACGCGGCAACTACCGTAAATTAGACATGGCAACTATAGTTAATCAAAACAGATAGAGTTGCCATGCTTTTACAACTACACTTGCCATCCCGGATAACTACATCTGTCAACCAGGATGGCAACTAAATCATCATCCTGCGGTGTACCTAACGTAGCTGCGCCAGGACGTGTGGGCATTTTTGCTTCGTGCCACACGCGCCGGGTGGAGATGAGTAGTACTTGTTGGGGTGTGGCACGAAGTAGCCACGCCCACACGTGTGGGCAATTCTAATGTCCGCCCACACATAGCCCGTGTGGGTTGCCTCCTGCTCACACCACACATGGTGTGTGGGCGCATGTCTGAAAGGATCGATATAGTTGACTAGAGGGGGGGTGAATAGGCAACTAATATTTTTTAGCTTTTCTTTACCAAATTAAACTTTGCATAAACATGGGTTGTCTAGATATGCAACTAGGTGAGAAACCTATATGGTGCAACAACAACAAGTACACAAGCAAGCAAGGGATACAACACAAATAAGCTTGCACAAGTAAAGGCACGAGATAACTAAGAGTGGAGCCGGTGAAGACGAGGATGTGTTACCAAAGTTCCTTCCTTTTGAGGGGAAGCATGTCTCCGTTAGAGCGGTGTGGAGGCACAATGCTCCCCAAGAAGCCACTAGGGCCACCGTATTCTCCTCACGCCCTCACACAATGCGAGATGCCGTGATTCCACTATTGGTGCCCTTGAAGGCGGCGACCGAACCTTAAAAAACAAGGTTGGGGCAATCTCCACAACTTAATTGGAGGCTCCCAACAACACCACGAAGCTTCACCACAATGGACTATGGCTCCGCGGTGACCTCAACCGTCTAGAATGCTCAAACACCCAAGAGTAACAAGATCCGCTAGGGATTAGTGAGGGGAATCAAATTTCTCTTGGTGGAAGTGTAGATCGGGGCCTTCTCAACCAATCCCGAGCAAATCAAACAAGTTTGATTGGCTAGGGAGAGGGATCGGGCGAAAATGGAGCTTGGAGCAATAATGGAGTTTAGGGTTGGAAGAGGTAGTCAACTAGAGGAAGAAGACACCCCTTATATAGTGAATAGACAAATCCAACCGTTATCCACTAACCAGCCCGCGACCTGTGGTACTACCGCCCAAGACAAGCGGTACTACCGCAAGGGCTCACAGTACTACCGCGACGGACCGCGGTACTACCGCTGCTATGGCAGGAGCTAGCCCAGGCCTGAACCGCAAAGGCCGAGGGCGGTACTACCGCTCCCCCTTGCGGTACTACCGCAAGGCAGGATTGGACTAGCCTGGGAAGGGCGCGGATGAATAAAAATACATCCGAGCCAACTTCCGCTAAAAATCAAACAATGCAAAAATCCGACACAGTACTACCGCGCGTGGCATGCGGTACTACCGCGCAGGGAGCGGATGTAAAAAATTACATCCGTCCCTACTTCCGCTCATGTTGCCATGCTAGACCAGGACTCACGGTACTACCGCTCGCATGGGACGGTACTACTGCACAGGGCACGGATGTAAAAAATTACATCTGTCCCTATAGCCGCACGAGCGGCTGAGTCTGGTCTGAGGCCACGGTACTACCGCTTCTGAGGAGTGGTACTCACTAAAAAAAGACACATCCGTGACATTTTGGGCCGAACGATTTTTTTTCTGTCATACTTATGACACTTCTACGACGATAGTTGTGACAAAACCCGGTATCATCGTAGATGTGGTGGGCTCCTACTTCTATGAAAAAATCATGATTGAGAATGGGCTTTTCGTCCTGGGCGGGCCGGAGACGCAGCTGCATGACATTCTTTGGGCCGTCCATGATGGAAAAAACCGTGGTAGAAGCAAGGGCGAGGAATATTTTGAGGAGTTCTCGGTTACGGTGGGTGTCGGGGGCCGAGCGATGCGCGTTTCTCTAGTACATGTACGCGCGTGTGTGCGAGGCATTGGCTCTAACTGAACCCGAGCGAGGCGTTGGGCTCTAACTGAACCCGAATGATTGCACTGCAGGCTACGCGTTACTAAACCCGAGCGATCGATCGATGGCTGTTAACTGAACCCGATCAAGCGATTCCTTCGCTACTACTGCTGCCTCTAGATAAATAGTGAGTGTTGCGGGGGGGGTTGGATGAACAGTGAGCGGTGGGGGTGGATGAACAGGACCCCGATCGATCGAGCCGGTTGGGGCTGGATGAACAGGACCCCGTGGAGGGCTTGATGAACAGGACGACCCCGTGGAGGGTTGGATGAACAGTAGACGGTGGAGGGGTGGATGAATAGTAGCCTATGGAGGGGTGGTTGAACAGGAGCCCGTGGAGGGGGGTGGTTGAACAATAGCCGGTGGAGTAGCGCGCGGTGGAGGCTGGATGAACAGGAGCCCGTGGATGAACAGTCGCAGGTCGAGGCTGGAGGAGGTCGACGGTGGATGAACAGTAGCCCGTGGAGGCTGGAGGAGGTCGACGGTGGAGATGAACAGTATCCCGTGGAGTCCCGTTTTGCGGTACGCCACACCCCTCCCGATGAACATGACCCCTGTTTCGACCGTAGCGCTCCAACACAAATCCTTTTCATCTGTTTTGCGGTACGCCACACCCCTCCCGATGAACAGGACCCCTGTTTCGACCATAGGAGGTCCGTTTCCTCCATTTTGCGGTACGCCAGACCCCTCCCGATGAACAGGATCCCGTTTCGAACGTGGCCAGTCAAACACAAGGCCGTTTCCTCCATTCTGCGGTACGCCAGGCCTCGTTTCCATCGCCTGTTCCGTCCAAGCCCTCCCGTTGAACACGACGATGCATTCTGTTCCGACCCAGCCGGTTGGCTCCCCATGAACACGACGACGATGATGTTTCTCCGTTCCGACCCAGCCATGTACACGAGCCCTGGCCATACGTATGCGCGAGTAGGTGTTCGAGACCCCGCCCGTATGTATGTACGTGGTCGTATTTTCTTTCTTACACACTGGCTGCTGTACGTACATGTACATGCTACATGCGCGCCTCTACTAAGACACGTGCGCACCTCTACATCGACCAGTATGTACATACACGTCCGCGACCAGAATGACAACGCTACGTACGCTTCGACCAGGTGGGTCCCGACTGTCAGGCACTTCCTTGCGTGCGAAGATGTAGCTGGTGGGTCCCAGCAGTCAGGGGGACGAATCGTTTTTTTTGCCCGGATGTACTTCCTTGCGTGCGAAGATGTAGCTGGTGGGTCTCAGCACTCAGGGGGAAACATTTTATTTGCGAAATAAGGTGGCCCGTCTGATGGGTCCCTGTAGTCAGGTGGAGGAATAAATATTTGGCGAGTAATAAGGAGCCACTTCCTTGCGGCCGCCGTGGACCCAGTTGTCAGCCTCTCTACGTATAGTACTCTTCCGATGGAAGTCGTTCCTTGACCACGTTGACCACGCCGCGCCGAGAGCACCAGGTCAGTGGACGACGGTGAGGCCTAGGAAGGGGACGACGCGGAGCCGGGGAAGACGCGGTAGTGGATGCCCACGCGTAGAGGAGTATGAGGGTTCACTCGTTCGGCTGCGGTGTGAGGCTGTCGTCGCCGCAGAATAACAAGGGGTGTGGGTGAGTAGAGGGATCGCCTGACCAACAGCGGGAGTAGTAGGGGGCGGTGAGGCCTCCGCGGCATCACAGCCGGCCACGGGAGGCAGGAGCATGCGACACGAAGCACTCGCAGGTGCTGCCACTAACTCAACTACTACCGCAACTAACTCCAAAAATCTTGTGCATGTTATAACAGTGCAAGAGACTAGGAGAATTCAGTTACAGAGAGATAGAGCTGCGGGGGAAGGCTACATGGGTGCAACGGTAGGAGTGCAACAGCCTCAACCGCCTGCTCCATCCGGGAACCAAGCCGCCACACTGACTCGAGGCCGATGCCAAGGAGAAACTCGCCTCTGATCCAAGCGCGTCGAGGAGGTTGTGACTTGTGAGGGGGGAACAAGGGTGCACCTGATACACGGTCGTCTTCGGCTGATCGCCACTGGCCAGTGCTCGCTGATGTCCGCCGGCCGCAGGCCACCCCCTCATCCTCGGCCGCCCCCCATACAAATTTGGCTACTAAATTTTTTAAGTGACATCTACCCAGCTCAGTTACAACCTTAAACTACTGGATCACCTTTTACAGTGTTGCTGGAAACGAGTAAAACAGGGGCAGCACGACAACACTATTTTTTTACATTGGTCCCCCATAGGTTCTTGTCAAGCTCCGCCACTGCGTCCATGGGCGTGGTGCGTCCCCATTGTCAGCCTCTCACATACAGTCATCTTCCGATGACTCTCGGTTGTTGACCACGTTGAAAACACCGTGCCGAGCGCACCAAGGCCGGTGGACGACGGCGAGGTCCCTGACTAGAATGACCCGGAGATGGGGAAGACGGGGCAATGGAGTCGCAGATGGAGAGGAGTGGAAAACTTGACTGGTTCGGGTGCCCGGTAGCACATCCGTGGTGCCGCCCACGGGAGACAGGAGCAAGAACAGAGGTTGAAGAAGGAGCACGGCTGTTGGATTAACATCTAATGGTCCAGCTGCTAGAATCGTTTGTTGATTAAGTTGACAAAGCCCTGCGTACATGTCCGCTTAGTAGGCCCACAAGTCAGCCACCAAATCTGACGGGTCCCAGCTGTCAACAAGATGAATAATTTTTTTCGCAAAACAAGGAGGCACTTCCTTCCGTGCAAAGATATAGCCAGTGGGTCCCAGCTGTCAGGTGGAGGAAATTTTTTTTAGCTTAATAAGGAGGAACTTTCCTTGCGTGTGACCATGCACCTCGTGGGTCCCAGCCATCAGGCTCTCCACGTACAGTCCTCTTCCGATGACTCTCGTTTGTTGACTACGCCACACCGAGCGCAGCGAGGCGATGGACAACGGCGAGGCCCCGTACGGGAACGACTCAGAGATGGGAAGACGTGGCAGTGGAGTCGCAGATTGAGAGGAGGAGAAGGATTATAACTGGTTCTGGTGCGGCGTGGAGCTGTAGTCAGTGGAGAATAACAGGAGGTGTGGAGGGGTGGAGGAATAGCCTGGCCGGCGTTGGGGTAGCGCTTCACAGCGATGTGTGCTAAGCAGAACCGCTAACCGCCGGAGGCCAGACCAGGCGGTCCCGGCGACGCTGGAGGAATAAGACGAGAGATTGAAGGTGCATGCCGGCCGTTGTATATAAATCCAATGGCTGTGGATGTCATAATCATTTGTTGATCAAGTTGACAACGCCCTCCATAGGCTTTGACCAATTGGCCCACATGTCAGCCTGCAAAAATGTGGCATATATTTAACCCATGTACAGTCCATTTGCAGGGCTGGGTGAACAAATAATTTCGCATCAATCAGGCCCATTTATATTTTCTAAGAAATCCCAGCCCATTTGCACTTCCTTTAAATACACGAATTGGCTAGGCTCGTTATATATATAATGTTATTTTAGAAGGAGCAATTAATATCAAAGAATAAACTGGAGAGGCACATTATATATATATATAATTAACAAATTAGTGAGTTATTGCTCAAAATAAAAATGAGCGCATTATTATTAAATTGGTCCTTAAAATCTTCGCAAGCTTTTGTATGCAATCACCAGAATTTTCCTTGTGTGTGAGTCAAAAACAACCAAGATTTTCCTTGCCAACTTCTGTTAAACATTTACTTTTATAAGTTAATAACACGTGGGATGTTTTTATAATGTATATATAAGTCTTTATAAAATATACGATAATAATAATAATATAAATATATATAATGTGGTTAGAAGGGAAAATATAAATTGGACACAACATTATTATTCTTATATATAGATAAATAGAACAGAGACCTGTGTTTTAATTAAAAAATACATTGGGTTGCCGATCTTTAAGAAAAAGCCCATATGCCGGTATGGACCTCAAAAAATAAGTTGAAACCACTGTCTCTGTATGTCGTGGGCTACGCATGTTAAAATACAAAACCTAGGCCTAGCTGATACCTGTTCGCCCTCTGGAAAAAAAATGATACCAGATCCCCAAGCGAAATGGATTGAAGAGGGGGCCGGCGGCACGACCGAGGAAGCACATCAGGAGCGATTTTTTTTCTTCAATGGATGGCTCTCAATAGCGTTTTTTTACTTGCCTCTGCACCATACAACTTGTATTTTTAGCCTCTCAGTCCATCATGGTGGACCAGCAGCCCATTTGCTGGGCGGGCCAACCTACAGAAATCAGCACTCAATTTTTCATCAAGCCCCAAAAACAATGCAGTACTATGTTTGTTTTGAGGCCGAAAACATTATGGCAGGGGTTGAGCAGGGGAGAGGGGAAGACAGAGTAATAAAAAGATTAAAAATAGTTGATGCGTCGTTGCTATCCTAACAAAGCAGGTGCAATTCTTCTTGGGAAGAAGGTGTGTCGTAGACACCCACACGTCACATAACCCACAGTAGGCATACTAACAAGTTCACACACCAATACAACAGAAAAGGTAAACATTTGTATCAAACTCAGGTTCACAGGACACATTCATATTCATAGCCAATATTCACTATCAACAACTCAAAAAATTCATATATACACAAGATCAACATATCTATGCATCCAAATGATTAATAGATCACACGACAAATATTCATACATAATTCACAAAAAGATTCAGATATACACATGTTCAGTATGTTTATGCATCCAAATGATTGAGATCATAGCCAATATGATCCATGGACGAACTTTAATTACCTAGGGTACAGACTGGTAAATGGTGTTCAGTCGGAGGTACTTCTTGCTAAAATTAATTCTTGTACGAGTAAACTTTCGAGTAATAAGAGGCAGCACAGACAATCTGAACCTTGCTTGTAGGTTTATCCTCGAATAGTGGCCTCGTGCCGAGCGAGGTTTGAGCAACTTGGCCACTACTTTCATCCAACTAGTTTACTGGCTCATCTTGGTCCTGTAGCTCACCAAAATTCTATATTGCAGACGAGAAAGGAGGCGGTTGAGAAAATGAACCACCCAAATTTTTTGTGCAGTTCAACTGAAATGGAGCATCCTTGGCGTGCAGACTGATTAAGTGCCAGATCAATATACGCGTCAACCAACTTGTCTGGAATCTTTAGACTCCATGCCATACAGTTCGCTACCATATCTGCCGATAACCAAAAGGCACAAGTTGGGACCAAAGACTAGACTCTGTTCTTCTAGGCTATGCGCCAAGCAATATTTTTGGCGTTCACTCTCCTAATACTTGGGAGTTTGACAACTGGTTGACGCCGGTTGATACTCGAATGAATATAGGCACTTCTTATCAAAATCAATGCTTGTCTGAGTGAACTTTGGAGTACATAGCAGCAGTATAAGTATCTGTCCATCTGATCATTTTGTGCAGTTCTACTAAAATCACCCAATGCAATGATTTGCCTGCGAGTTCAGGCTCCAAGTATGTCTTTTATAAAATCGGCAAACAGTAGCACAATACCAAATTACCAATACATGACAAGCATAATAATCAGGATAAAGACCAGTACCAACCTGTGTGAGGTAGCATATCAATTACTATTTCCTTTGACTGGAAGCCAAGATAAGCAAAGCGACTGACAGTGAAGGAAGAAATCAAGCCGAGATTAGCGACTGACAGGAAAGGACGAAAGCTGTCGAGGCAATGAAGCACCCAAAGTTTTTGTGCAGTTCCACCAAAATCGAGCATCCCTGTTGGCACGTATATTGAGAGAGTGAGATTACTGTAATAGTGGGACTAGTTGATGAAACATGCACTAACAAATAGAAGCACCCTCATTATCTTAATGGGTAAAGTTAGCAACATAGTAGTCTTGCTTAAAGAGAGGTATTAGTTTATTTAATCAGTGTAAATTAGCTCAACACTCAAAGCATTGCCATTTATCATAGGTTGCAAAACTTTAATGTGCAAAGATAAAGGAGTTTCTCATGACAGTAGCACGATATAAATAAAGATGACAACAAACTAATATGGATGAAGGCCTTAGGCCCGTACCAACCTAAGAAAAAAAAGCTTATTCATGTACTCCCATAAGAGATGATAAAGCACTCACTGGAATCACTCGATAGTATATATTTTTGTGCACTTCAAATTTATGGTTGAAATCACTCTTGTTTACCAATGCTGAGATTATATCGAAAGATTATCAAGAACTTCCAGCAGAGTTAAAGCACTGGCTGGGATACAGTTCATTGTATTGTCTTGTGTAGTTCCACTAAAATGTATGATTGGCACAACATGATCCCTATTTGCACAAGTAGGAACAAGGTGAAACCTTCATTAGCTTAGTGAGAAAGGATGGGATGACATTAGCATATTACTCTAACAGTAGCATCAAATTCATGATGGATAATACGCAAAACATTGCCTCATTGAACCAATGGCAATAAATTAACATGCAAAACAATACCACTATTGTGTCATGACACTAATAATATTCCCTCCCTGCTCCACCACATGATTCACCTCCATAGACAAACATACACACATACATGATTTAGCATAGGGTCCTACTAAAGATTTGTTTAACTCCGACAGGAAAATTAGGCAACAATAAATTAGTGGTACTTAAGTACACCTAATTAATTAAGTGAGACAGCAGAAGTGGAAGGGCTCCCTGGAGGATCATCTCACATGTAAGGTAGTCGGTTGCTGGAGCCCTTGAATGGCCTCGGTTGAGGCCTCTACTTCAGCAAGATCGCCTTGGCACTGTTTATTCTTCTTCTTCTTCCTCTTCATGCTCTATTTCTCTTTCTCCTCACCAGTTGGTGAAACCAAGTACATGATTGGCCTTCTATTTCAGAATTGGTTTTTTCAGTGAGGGAGTACAAGTGTACTAGTAAAAAATAGCATTATTTTCTCATGGCAGTCGGAAAATAGAGATGAACACATGCATTAAATATCATTCTTACCTAATGGAAGGTTATGGCGCCAATATGGATGATGAGGATTGGAACACAGATCTCCCTTTGTGCATTTCAACCAAAATGAACCAACTGTTCCATTCTGACATTCCAGTTAAACATCACAAAAGTCACTTCTTTTAAGAAGAGTTTTGTGCAGTGCACCAAAAGGTCACAACAGCAACCAGGTGAATTGGATATCCTTGTTTGCACAAAAAGGTACAGAGGAAACAATCAGAGTCTCAAACAATTACAGGCTAAAACATTTGGATAAACTTGCCATGGCTTATAATAGTGGCATGGCTTCATTTTTACCAGGGACATTAGATTAAGGACAGCTAAATATTTGGTATAAGGGCATGGGACAGTGGGTGCACCAGCAGTCCAGCACCATGTACCTAAACAGGGGCATAAAGTGGTGATTCATAGTTTGTTGCCCCGAGAAACAAACATCCAAGAAACATATCTGGGTTGGTATCATTTTTGTTCACTCTAGCCACCTACTCCTATGTGTGGATAGCAAATCTAGTCCTGGTCATACCACTGTGTATAGCGTTACCCCTATATTTCCCTTTTAGACCAAGAGACCGGTTGGATGACCAGTCTGTACTACTTTCACCCCCTTTCCTTCATGTTTGTACCAAGTCTGATGTACATACTAAATTCCCCCACCCCCACTTTATTTCTTGTTTGAACCAAGTACTCCCTCCATCTGGAATTACTTGTCATCAAAATGGATATGTCTAAAACTAAAATACATCTAGATACATCCATTTCAATGACAAGTATTTCCGGACAGAGGGAGTACAAGATTCGACTCCATGAAGTAGCTTTACCTCTAATAATAGAAGAAGAAAGTTGGACCATCCAATCGAGAGGGGCTGAGAGGTAGCAAATGATGCACATGCAGTGACATAGCAAGCTGGGGAAGTAGAGCTAAGGCGGTTTCGAACGAAGATATACCTGAAGGTCGTCGGGATGTGGATAGGTGGGCGGCGGGAGGCCGAATCCGCCCACAGGAAACAACGAAGGGATCGGAGGACCTCCCGCGCTGGCACTCGGCCAGATATAACGGTGCGACCGGCAGTGGGTCTCCTCCCTCGCTGTCGACGACGGCCTAAACGCTGCCCCTCCTCCCCTTCACCGGCGGAGGGGGATACGTCTGGATCTGTAACCAGCGGTGAGGATAGAAAGACAATGTTTTTTGAAGGGAGAAAGACAGTCTTACCACCCCTATCTTGTTTAGATCTCGAGAGGATGAGATTGTATGAATAGAGCAACCCTAGCAAGCAAGCGCGGAGGCTGCGGACTATATATACGTAGTGGGGTAGTTTTCCTTTTTCACTCCATCAAAACAATCATTTAAAATTGTGTACTACATGCCAGGTAGCGTTTTTTTAGTTGTTGATTGTGTTTTGAGATAGCTACCCGCTTGTTCCAAGTGGTGTTACGGTGTGCCAGGTCATACTTTGTATCGCTCAAGTCTGGTACTACAAGTCCCTCCATTAATTGAACAACCACCCCCTCGTAAAAATTGTGAACAAGCCCATGGCTAAAATTAGAGGAAACGTGGGTTGCCCCAACATGCATTATTATTTATATTCTCTACTCCCTCCGTTCCTAAATATAAGCCTTTTTTATTAGGCGCACCTAAGACAAGATTTTTTTTTAGCAGTGAACCCCACATGTCATAGACACAAAAATTGTGGCAAGATTCCCTTAGACAAGCCAAAGTGTGTCTAACAATTTGAGCAACTCAAGTTAGGCAAGCGTGGCAAGTGTGGGAAAAATAATGTGGCAACATAAGACAAACATAGTCACAATCCAAACAGCCCCGTAATTTTTTGTGACATGCATGAAAATTTGGTTAGTTAAATTTATAGTCAAAATTTGGCAAGGTGCATCAAATCAACACATGCAAGTATCAAAAGGAAAGTCATGGCATGCATGCATGTGTTCTAGTCCCTACGTTTCCAAATATAAGTCTTTTTAGAGATTGCAACAAGTGACTACATACGAAGAAGAATATGTCTATATACATCCGTATGTTGAAATGTGTAAAAAGACTTATATCAATATGGTTCAGAAGAGGGAGGAGTGTATCCATCAGAACTGTCCTCATCAGTTTCCTCCTCCTCGATCTCATCCTCATCCACATCCATTGTGGCAGTCGCGGCCTCAGCAGAGGTGGTGGTGTTGGCCCATTGGCTCTTGATGCGGAGCTTGATGGGCTGATGACGAATCCATCCAGGGGCCTCGAACTCCTCATTGGGGAGAAGCTTCTCCCACGTCTTGGAGATCAAGTGAAACAGACAAGGCCCATAGATGGGGACCTTACGGTTGAGCACCGCAAACTAAAGCTCGCACCACATGATATGTGAGACATCGAGGGGTTGAGTCTGAACCCGACGCGCATCGTCACACAGGAGCATCATATCCACCATATAGGCATGCACCTGGCCCATGTCACCGATGCGCGGGAAGAGGGTGTTGCGGAAGATCCGATGCATGATGTCGAGGAAGGAGTTCAGCACCCACTCCTTCTTCTTGCTGGCAAGAGTCTTCTCAACAAGGAAGGGCTGGAGTTTGTTCTTGTTGGCAGATTTAGCGTTGGCATGAGGGCGAATTCTAGTGGGCGTGTCCAGCCCATCATCAAGAACATGAAGCAGATCCATGAACTCCTTCCATTTAGCAGTCAACTTTTGACCATTGGTCATCCTTGTCATGGTCCTTGCGTCATCAGAGTGGAAGTGGACTTGAAAGAACATGCGGTGCCCCCATGTTTGGTTTTGGTAATTGATGACAATCTCTATGGACTAATGGTTGTCTTGAGTTATATTTGAAGGTTTTGTCCATAGGCTTTTCTTGGAGTACATGTGTTGGTTTCAAGGAGAGTTTGTGTCGACCAAGGTGCTTTTCAAGGAATTACCTAAAAGATTGGTCTTTTGAGGGGTTGATCAAGACTAAGTCAAAGAGTGAATCAAGTTCATCAACTCACAAAGCGTAGAAGATGTACCGAGAGGGATCAAGTGATCCCATGGTATGGTAAGCATTGTCAATTACGCTTTGTGTACTAACCCATGGTCTTCGTGAGATTTCTTTGTGGGGTTAGGATGCGGTGTGCAAGTTCAACTGATGCATCACAAAGAGATCAAGTGCTTGAAGCTTGCCGTCCATTGTGGTGACAATGGACTTGTGAAGATGAGTCGAAGAGTGGCTCACCCATAGTGGACTATGGGGGAGCAATCATCTAGTCTTCATCGAGCCAACGCAATCAATAAAGGTGGTCCAACTTGAGGGAGTCAAGATCGTCATCATCTAGCTCAACTGGACCATGTGAGAGGCAAAGGTTTTCCCTTGATAGGTTTTCTATTTTACCGGTCTCATGGTGGTAGTTGGGAGACCGGGTTATAGGATCGATTGTCGTACTATCAAGGGGGGCTCTCGATGAGTAGCTTGATCGTATTGTTCGTAGAGAGCTCAAACCACTGCATCCATCATATTTCTTGGTTCTTGTTTGGTTCTCTTTGTGAGATTTGGAGCTTTTGGTCATCTTGATGACAAGCTCGAGTTCATCGAAAATGGAGTTCACATGCTTCTTCTATGATGTTTTCGATGTTGGAGGTTCTGCCGGTTCTTCTCTGTTGGAGGTTTCTCTCCTCTTTTTGTTAGGCATACCTCCCCTGCCTCTTCTTACTATAACCTTGATGCTACTCGTTGGCTTGTATCCAACAAGCTTGAGTTTGCTCAATTCGGAGCTCATTTGCAGAAGTTATGGCAGTTCTGGTTTTATTGCATCCATGTATTGTCTTCTCTGCAAAATGAAGGACTCATAGTGTTGCTGATCTGGGGCATGCGGTAGTACTGCTCTCCGGAGCGGTAGTACCGCAGTCCCCTGCGGTAGTACTACAGGTGCTCATGGTAGTACCGCTCTGTGGGAGCGGTAGTACCGTGGCCTCAGGCCAGGCATAGCTGCTCAAGCGGCAGTAGGGGCGGATGTAATTTTTTACATCCGTGCCCTATGCGGTAGTACCACGAGACGGGCGCGGTAGTACCGTGGTCTCTGGCTAGGCATAGCAGCATGAGTGGATGTAATTTTTTACATCCGCGCCTACGCGGTAGTACCGCTCCAGGTGTGCGGTAGTACCGTGCCGGATTTTTGCGCAGGTCCTCCCTCAACAGAAGTAGGTATGGAAGTAATTTTTTATTTCCATGCTTTCTCTGCGACTAGTGTTGCCTGCCTTATGATAGTACCGTAGGAGCGCGCGGTAGTACCGCTCCGGCGGTTCTACCGCTCGTTGCCCTGTGCAACAGGCCTTCATCTGGCCAGTGCCGCACAAGCGGTAGTACCGCAACCAGCAGCGGTAGTACCACAGCCGACCGCGGTAGTACCATAGTTTGGTGCGGTAGTACCGCGTCGTGCGGGCTGAGTGAGGGGATAACGGTTGGATTTTTTCCCTCCTATAAAAGGGGGCCTTCTTCCCCATTGAGTCTCATCCTTTGAGCTCGTGTTCTTCCCCCATTGTTGACCTTCTTCGAGCTTGCTAACTCTCAATCCCTCCATGGATTCTTGCTAGTTTTTGAGGGAAAAGAGAGAGGAGATCTAGATCCACATTTCGACCAATCACTTTCTCCTCTATGTGAGGGGAACCCCTTGGATCTAGATCTTGGAGTTCTTGGTGTTCTCCTTCTTGTTCTTCCTCCCATTTTCCTCCCTAGCATTAGTTGCTTCAATGGGATTTGGGAGAGAAGGACTTGGGCACTCCGTGTGCCCTTGCCATTGCATTTGGTGCATCGGTTTGAGTTCTCCACGGTGATACATGGAAGTTTCAAGTTGAGAAGCTTATTACTCTTAGCTGCTTGGTACCCTTGAGCTTGTTCCTCTTGGGTGCTTGGGCGCCCTAGACGGTTGGTGGTGTTTGGAGCTCAATCATTGTGGTGTAAAACTCTGGGCAAGCGTCGGGGTCTCTAATTAGGTTGTGGAGATCGCCCCGAGCAATTTGACGAGTTCCAATGACCGCACCCAAGGGTTGCCAAAGTGTACAGGTTCGGTGACCGCCCCCAAGGGTTGCCATTTGTACGGGTTCGGTGACAGCCCTCAAGGGTCCCTTAGTGGAATCACGGCATCTTGCATTGTGCGAGGGCGTGAGGAGATTACGGTGGCCCTAGTGGCTTATTGGGGAGCATTGTGCCTCCACACCGCTCCAAACGGAGATTAGCATCCGCAAAGGTGTGAACTTCGGGATACATTGTCGTCTCCGCGTGCCTCGGTTATCTCTTACCCGAGCCCTTTACTTATTATGCACTTTTCTCTATGATAGCCATATTGTTTCTTGTCATATATCTTTCTATCACTTAGTTGTTTATCTTGCTTAACATAAGTTGTTGGTGCACATAGGTGAGCCTAGTTGTTGTAGGTTTTGTGCTTGACAAATTAACCGCTAGGTTTATTCCGCATTTGTTCAAGCCTAAACCGTAATTATTTTAAAGCGCCTATTCACCCCCCCCCCCTCTAGGTGACATCCATGATCTTTCAGGACCAAAGCAAAGAACTGAGCCACAATGTCTGGGTCAAAGTCCAGGTGAAAGGTCAGCATGTGCTCAATGCCAAATAGCTCCACCAGATCCAAAGCTTCTCCATAGTAGTTATGATGCTTTTCCTGCCTCATGTGATGCATGTCAATCCAGTGAACTTCCACATAATGGTTCTGCTTGGCCTTGACCACATCCATATAGATGAGGTTCTGCTGCTTGGTCCGGAATAGATCATTCCCTCTGAAGTTGGCTCGGGGATTCACATAGGGGTCCATCTTCCTTCAAACAATGAACTCAGCCAGAGGCATCTCATCCATGCCCATGACGGGCTCCTTCTGCTTGTTGGCGGTGTGCTTGGTTCTGCGTTGGCGGGCATTGGAGCCCTCTGGAGCTTCATCTTGGTTGCACAGCCTCTTGGACCCGGTGTCACGACATGGATTGGAACGACGAGCAGCAACACCTGAGCCACTACCTAAAACACACACCACAAAACAAACATGAAATAGACGTGAGAAGGATCAATGCAAAGAACACAACAAAGCAGGTGAAACAAGTAGACGTAGCACGTGATAATTGCCACATGAGGGATTTGAGACAATGGTAGTATCGCAGTGCGGTGCGGTACTAAAATTTTAGTGCTGCTCCGAGCCACGGTAGTACCGCGCCAGGGAGGCACGGTAGTACCGTGTCTAGGTGCAGCAGTAAAATTTTAGTGCCGTGCCTCGAGCGGTAATACCGCTCGGAGGAGCGGTAGTACCGACGAGCGGTAGTACCGCACCGGAGATGCGGTAGTACCGCATGGTTGCAGATCCGAAACCACAACTAGATCTATGCACAGCTGTGACCACAACACGGTACTACGGTCGATCAAATCCATCACAGGACAACATAGCAAGTATCATATCTACGCATTACTTCTCTCCTACATCCTACTCTTGCAAAGATTTAGCCTAAAATCTCAAGAACATCATGCATCTCCCCAAAAACCTAGAAGCAAAAGAACGAGCCAAAAAGAACGAGCCAAAAAGAGAGGGAGAAACATGGGTCCATGGCAAGAGGAAGTGGTGGGGAACGATCCCACTGGTCGGAATCCGAGGAGAGCGGCCGGAGGAGATCCGGCGAGGGCCTCCGACGCCGGTCTTGGGCAGGAGAGAGAGAGGCGGCGTGGGGAGAGAGAGCGAATGGGTATGGGGGAGTTGGAACTCCCCCTGCCTGCTCTTAACCCCCATGCGCTCGCTACTTCGTGGTAGTACCACGCGTCCTTGTGGTAGTACTGCCCGGGCGGAAGTACCGCGCCATGGGCGGTAGTACTGCACCACCAGCGGCAGTAAAAAATTACTGATGTGCTGGTTGCGGTAGTACTGTATCCTTGCAGTAGTACCGTGGCAGTCCATGGTAGTACCATGAACCCAAGAAAATGCAGTTTCAAACAACAGGAAGAACCACCTTTGCACAGAACCGTCAAGCGAACGAACACACCAGCGAGCTAACAAACTAGACACCACAAGAACAAAAAGGAAGGGACAACAAAGACCAAAAACGAGACACAACCTCTCCACAGAGAGGGCGGTGGCCGGAGCCACCTATGTTGGAGTCGATTGGTATGGCACCACGAAGAATTATCCTTGGGCCCATGACCAAAACTCGTCTTTGAAGCACAAGTACCATAAAAAATGGCTAATGTGAAAGAGTTGGTCAATTTATGCATAATGTGGGGAGGGAGAGTTCATTGAGAGAACAACACTCCCCCTATGTCCATGCCTACACCTAAACTAGACAACAAGTTGAGTGTGGTGTGGTGTGCAAGGGTTCAAGTCACATTGCTCGAATCAATGATATTTAGCTCATTCCTTAACTCGCGAAATCTTGCTTCATCCAAGGGCTTCGTGAAAATATCTGCAAGGTTATCATGAGTGTTGACATAGTTGATCTTGATCTCCCCTCGCCTAGTATGATCCCGGATGAAGTGATACCGAATCTCAATATGCTTCATCTTGAAGTGTTGCATCGGGTTGAGAGAAATCTTGATGGCACTTTCATTATCACACCAAAGAGGCACTTTGTCACAAATGACACTGTAGTCCTTTAAAGTTTGCCTCATCCATAAGAGTTGTGCACAACAACTACCGTCCGCCACATACTCCGCTTCGGTGGACGAGAGAGACACACAACTTTGCTTCTTGGAAGACCAAGTCACCAAAGAGCAACCAAGAAATTGGCACCCTCCAGAAGTGGACTTCCTATCCACTTTGTCTCCCGCCCAATTGGAATCCGAATATCCTTCAAGCTTGAAGTTTGCTCCTCTTGGGTACCATAAGCCAAAGTTTGGGGTATGAGCCAAATATTGAAAGATTCGCTTGACCACCACAAAGTGGCTTTCCTTTGGTGCGGCTTGAAACCATGCACAAATGCGCACACTCAACATGATATCCGGTCTAGATGCACAAAGGTAAATCAAGGAGCCAATCATGGAGCGATATACCTTTCGATCCACCGCTTTACCATTTGGATCAATGTCAAGTTGGCACTTGGTGGGCATTGGGGTGGAAGCCAGCTTGACATCACTTAGCTTGAATCTCTTTAGCATGTCTTGAGTGTATTTGGATTGGTTGATGAAGGTTCCTTCTCTTCTTTCATTGAAAACTCATCGGCCTCATCTTGCACCACTTCATAGTTGGAGCGTTCATTGCTTGCGCTCCCTCGATAGAGAGACACAACACAATGCCATGCGTCTTTGGCCATGGCGTAGGGTCGAAGATAATGGAGATCTTCGGGGGGAATTGCATCTTGGATGATGAATAGAGCATTCTCATTGAATTGATTATCCACGGCTTCTCTAGGGGTGAAGTTGCTTCGGTCATGTGGGTAGAAACCTTCTTCAATGATTCTCCAAAGATTAGTATTCACATGATTTAAATGACGCTTGAAGCGGTAAACCCAAGAATCAAAGTCCTCATTTTTCACAATCTTAGGAGGAGGGCCGGCATGATTTAAATGAGTAGAGGAAATCGGTCCTCCATAAGTTGGAGGTTCCACATGGGCAAAGATGCCGGTGCCATTTCTACCACTAGTAGAAGGACCCTTTTCACTATTAGCTTCCCCCTTGTCGAAGTTAGCATCTGTCACCTTGTTAGTGGGATCGCCCACTTTCATTGGCGAGGTAGATAGTTTAAGTCCTTCTAAGAATTTATTAAACATGCTTTCAACCTCGGTCGTCATGGAGGTTTTCAATGTGTCCAAAGCCACATTGAATTCCTCACGAGAGACCGTGGTTCCCCCATCGGCCGTAGACGAGCTCGGATTCACATCGGAGTGCTCCTCCCACCATCTACGGTGTCAACCATACTCTTCGGACGGCAAAGTCCTTAATAAAGACACGAGGCTCTGATACCAATTGAAAGGATCGATATAGTTGACTAGAGGGGGGGTGAATAGGCAACTAACAATTTTTAGCTTTTCTTTACCAAATTAAACTTTGCATCAACATAGGTCGTCTAGATATGCAACTAGGTGAGCAACATATATGATGCAACAACAACAAGTACACAACCAAGCAAGGGATACAACACAAATAAGCTTGCACAAGTAAAGGCACGAGATAACCAAGAGTAGAGCCGGTGAAGACGAGGATGTGTTACCGAAGTTCCTTCCTTTTGAGGGGAAGTACGTCTCCGTTAGAGCAGTGTGGAGGCACAATGCTCCCCAAGAAGCCACTAGGGCCACCGTATTCTCCTCACACCCTCACACAATGTGAGATGCCGTGATTCCACCATTGGTGCCCTTGAAGGCGGCTACTGAACCTTTACAAACAAGGTTGGGGCAATCTCCACAACTTAATTGGAGGCTCCCAATGACACCACGAAGCTTCACCACAATGGACTATGGCTCCACGGTGACCTCAACCGTTTAGGGTGCTCAAACACCCAAGAGTAACAAGATCCGCTAGGGATTAGTGGGGGAATCAAATTTCTCTTGGTGGAAGTGTACATCAGGGCCTTCTCAACCAATCCCGAGCAAATCAACAAGTTTGATTGGCTAGGGAGAGAGATCGGGTGAAAATGGAGCTTGGAGCAACAATGGAGCTTAGGGTTAGAAGAGGTAGTCAACTAGAGGAAGAATACACCCCTCATATAGTGGAGAGACAAGTCCAACCGTTATCCACTGACCAGCCCGCGACCTATGGTACTACCGCCCAAGACAAGCGATACTACCGCAAGGGCTCACGGTACTACCGCGGCAGACCGTGGTACTACCGCTGCTATGGCAGGAGCTAGCCCAGGCCTGAACTGCAAAGGCTGAGGGCGGTACTAACGCTCCCCCTTCCAGTACTATCGCAAGGCAGGATTGGACTAGCCTCGTAAGGGCGCGGATGAATAAAAATACATTCGTGCCAACTTCCGCTAAAAATCAAACAATGCAAAACTCTGACACAGTACTACCGCGCATGGCATGCAGTACTACCGCGTAGGGAGCGAGTGTAAAAAATTACATACTCCCTACTTCCGCTCATGTTGACGTGCCAGACCAGGACTCACGGTACTACCGCTCGCATGGGGCGGTACTACCACGCAGGGCGCGGATGTAAAAAATTACATCCGCCCCTACAGCCGCACGAGCGGCTGAGTATGGTCCGAGGCCATGGTACTACCGCTTCTCAGGAGCCGTACTATCGTGGGCACCTACGGTACTACCGCAACCTCGTGCGGTACTACCGCAGGTGCCTGCGGTACTACCGCTCCCAGGAGCAGTACTACTGCACGCCCCAAAACAGCAACACTAGGAATCCTTCTCTTTTGCATATATATATATATATATATATATATATATATATATATATATATATATATATATATATATATATATATATACATATATATATATATGAAGAAAACGGAGGATGCTCCAAAGTGCAAAGGGAAAGGCGGTGCAGAGGGAGTAAACGTGTACGTGATGATTCCACCCGAACCTTTCCAACGCGGACCCCCTCTTAATAGTATCGCTTTCCTACGACTCAAATCCACCAAAAAGAAACGTAGAAAAATGCCGTCTTCAATAGTCTTCGAGGGGCACCAAACCGTCTTGTGCCTAGTGACGAAACGTCTGAAATACTCAAGGCACACGATTAGTCCGCAAAAGCATTGTCATCAATCACCAAAACACCTTAGGGATAAATACGCCCTTACAATGTCGAATATACCACACATGTGGCAGTTATCGGCGTCCTTTTTTATTTTGCTAATCAAAGGAAACAATTTAGGTGAGATGCCAAATATCGTCGAGGACGCACACCAGCGGAGACCCAAATGCACGATCGCACTTGGTAGTTACGCTTCCAGTGGAATGGATTTGTGAAACAAATCAGTTTAGAGCATCTACAACCGGGTGCCCTATATCCATCTCATACGCCCTATGTATCGCATCCGAGCGCTCGCGGGTCAATACGGGTGGCAACTCCGGGTCCGGTGCGACGCCCCCTGTCGCCCGTTGATACGTCTCCAACGTATCTATAATTTATGAAGCATCCATGCTATTTTATTATCTGTTTTGAATGATTATGGGCTTTATTATACACTTTTATATTACTTTTGGGACTAACCTATTAACCGGAGGCCCAACCCATATTGCTGTTTTATTGCCTGTTTCAGTATTTCGAAGAAAAGGAATATCAAACGGAGGCCAAACGGAATGAAACCTTCGGCAGCGTGATTTTTGGAAAGATTATGATCCAGGAGACTTGGAGTGCAAGCCGGGGGGTCATCGAGGAAGCCACGACACAGGGGGGCGCGCCCACCCCCCTGGGCGTGCCCTACCCTCTCGTGGGCCCCTCGAGGCTCCCCCGACCGACTTCTTTCGCCTATATAAGCCTACGTACCCTAAAAACATCGAATATCAAGATAGATCGAGAGTTCCGCCGCTGCAAGCCTCTGTAGCCACCAGAAACCTCTCGGGAGCCCTTCCCGGCACCCTGCCGGAGGGGGATCCTTCACCGGTGGCCATCTTCATCATCCCGGCGCTCTCCATGACAAGGAGGGAGTAGTTCACCCTCGGGGCTGAGGGTATGTACCAGTAGCTATGTGTTTGATCTCTCCCTCTCTCGTGTTCTCTCCCGTGTTCCCTCTATGGCATGATCTTGATGTATCCCGAGCTTTGCTATTATAGTTGGATCTTATGATGTTTCTCCCCCTCTACTCTTTTGTGATGAATTGAGTTTTCCCTTTGAAGTTATCTTATCGGATTGAGTCTTTTATGAGAACACTTGATGTATGTCTTGTCGTGCTTATCTGTGGTGACAATGGGATATCATGTGCCACTTGATGTATGTTTTGGTGACCAACTTGCGGGTTCCGCTCATGAACCTATGCATTGGGGTTGGCACACGTTCTTGACTCTCTGGTAGAAACTTTGGGGCACTCTTTGAAGTACTTTGTGTTGGTTGAATAGATGAATCTGAGATTGTGTGATGCATATCATATAATAATGCCCACGGATTCTTGATGTGACAATGGAATATCTAGGTGACATTAGGGTTTTGGTTGATTTGTATCTTAAGGTGTTATTCTAGTACGAACTCTTGAATAGATTGATCCGAAAATATAACTTTGAGGTGGTTTCGTACCCTACCATAATCTCTTCGTTTGTTCTCTGCTATTAGTGTCTTTGGAGTGACTCTTTGTTGCATGTTGGGGGATTGTTATATGATCTATCTATGTTATTATTGTTGAGAGAACTTGCACTAGTGAAAGTATGAACCTTAGGCCTTGTTTCCTACCATTGCAACACCGTTTAAGCTGACTTTTATCATTAGTTACCTTTCTGTTTTTATAATTTCAGATTACAAATACCTTTATCTACTATACATATTGCACTTGTATCACCATCTCTTCGTCGAACTAGTGCACCTATACAATTTACCATTGTATTGGGTGTGTTGGGGACACAAGAGACTCTTTGTTATTTGGTTGCAGGGTTGTTTGAGACGGACCATCTTCATCCTACGCCTCCCACGGATTGATAAACCTTAGGTCATCCACTTGAGGGAAATTTGCTACTGTCCTACAAACCTGTGCACTTGCAGGCCCAACAACGTCTACAAGAAGAAGGTTCTGTAGTAGACATGAAGCTCTTTTCTGGCGCCGTTGCAAGGGAGGTGAGTGCTTGAAGGTATATCTTTAGATCTTGCAATCGAATCTTTTTGTTTCTTGTTTTATCACTAGTTTAGTCTATAAAACAAAACTACAAAAAATGGAATTGAGTTTGTCTCATACGCTTCATCTTTTTAATATCTTTCGTGAGAATGATGGTAAGGAAAATTGTGCTCAAGTGCTAGAAAAGAAATCTATAAAATGTTTGTCACTAAATCTTTGAATGATGAGAATGATTGCAATGTTATTAGTATGAATTCTTTGAATACCCATGATGCAAATGATATGCTAAGCCACAAGCTTGGGGATGCTATGTTTGATGAATATGATATTTTTTGTCCCCCAAGTTTTGATGAGAGTATTTTTTATGATGAAAGCATGCCTCCTATTTATGATGATTATATTGATGAAACTGGGTTTGGAAGAGTGTCAACTTTAGGTAGTTTTGATCCCACTATTTTGGAGGATATTGAATCTTATTGTGATGAATATGAAAGTGGATTTGGAAGAGTGTCAACTTTATTTAGTGATAATTCCACTATTTCGGAAGAGGTTCCAATTGTTATGAGAAACAAGTTTCTATATATGATGATTATTGTGATGACTTGTATGCTATTAAGAATAATGATAACCATGAAACTTGTCATCATGATTTTAGTTTTCAATTGGATTATGCCTCACATGATAATTATTTTGTTGAGTTTGCTCCCACTACTATTCATGAGGAGAAATTTGCTTATGTGGAGAGTAGTAAATTTTCTATGCGTGTAGATCATGAAAAGAATGCTTTAGGTGCTGGTTATATTTTTGAATTCGTTCATGATGCTACTGAAAATTATTATGAGGGAAGAACATATGCTTGTAGGAATTGCAATAATGTCAAGTTTCCTCTCTATGTGTTAAATTTTTTGAAGCTATGCTTGTTTTACCTTCCTATGCTAATTGATTATTATTCCCATAAGTTGTTTGCTCACAAAATCCCTATGCATAGGAAGTGGGTTAGACTTAAATGTGCTAGTCATATTCTAAATGATGCTCTGTTTACATTTCGACTCTTATCTTTTATGTGAGCATCATTGCCATCATCATGCCTAGCTAGAAAGGCATTAAAGAAAAGCGCTTGTTGGGAGACAATCCAATATTTACCCTTACTATTTTTGTGTGTTCACATGATTATGCTACTGTAGTAATCATGTTTTATAACTTTTTTTCAATAAAGTGCCAAGTAGAACCTTTGGGAAGACTTGGGTGAAGTCTTTATGATCTTGCTATAAAAAAATAGAAACTTTGCGCTCACGAGATTAGCTGCCATTTTTTACTGAAGAGTTATTTTAGGTTGATTATTTTTGCATATGATTAACAGACAAATTCCTCAGGTCCAGCAATTTACTTCATAATTTTTGGAGTTCCATAAGTATACGTTTGATACCGATTACTAAAGACTATTCTGTTTTTGACAGATTCTGTTTTCATTGTGTTGTTTGCTTATTTTGATGAATCTATGGCTAGTATGTAAGGGTATGAACCATAGAGAACTTGGAATACAGTAGATATTACACCAATATAAATAAAGAATGAGTTCATTACAGTACCTTAAAGTGGTGATTTATTTTCTTATACTAACGGAGCTTACGAGTTCTGTGTTGAGTTTTGTGTGGTTGAAGTTTTCATGTTTTGGGTAAGGATTCGATGGACTATGGAATAAGGAGTGGCAGGAGCCTAAGCTTGGGGATTCCCAAGGCACCGCAAGGTAATATCCAAGGACAACCAAGAGCCTAAGCTTGGGGATGCCCCGGAAGGCATCCCCTCTTTCGTCTACGTTCATCAGTAACTTTACTTGGAGCTATATTTTTATTTACCACATGATATGTGTTTTGCTTGGAGCATCATTTTATTTTGTTAGTATTTTCTTGATGTTATTTAGAATAATGTTTTTCATCTATATTTTCAATAAAAATGTCAAGGATAGCCTTTACCATGCTTATTTTGCTAGTATACATGTTGCTGTTTCAAAACAGAAAGTTTACCACTGTTGCAAAAATTCCCTAGAAAAGTCAGAGAATGATATAATGTTGAATCTTTTTGCATAATGAGATATGATAAAGCTTTTACATCTGAGTATTTTTATTATAATTTTTGAGTTAGGGAAGTATGATGAATCTTGCATTCTTTACAGACTATACTGTTTTGGCAGATTGCTGTTATGTTTGCATTGTTTGCATATGTTTGCTTGTTTAATGATTCTATTTGAGGATAGGAGTATTAAATATGCAGAGACATTTAGTATTCAACGTTGAATAATAATCTTAGTGATTTTTTACAGTAGAAAATGATAAGGTTTTTCATTGTTTTATACTAACCTATCTCACGAGTTCTTGTTGAGTTTGTTGTGAATGAAGCTTTTGAGAAATAGAGAAACCATGATATGAGAGGAATTAAGGAGACACAAAAGCTCAAGCTTGGCGATGCCCAAGGCACCCCAAGATAATATTTCAATAAGTCTCAAGCATCTAAGCTTGGGGATGCCCCGGTAGGCATCCTACCTTTCTTCTTCAACAATTATCGGTTAGTATCGGTTGAGCCTATGTTTTTGCTTCTTCACATGAGTTGTGATATCCTTGCAATGACATTTTGTTTTGTTTTGTTTGCTGTTTAAATACAATACCAAGATCTGAAATTCTTTAATGAGAGAGAGTCTTCACATAGTTGCATAATTATTTAGCTACTCATTGATCTTCACTTATATCTTTTTGGAGTAGTTTTTCATTTACTCGTGTGCTTCACTTATATCCTATGAGTAAATGGTTGAATGAGTTGAATGTAATAAATCTGAAATTATATATGTTTCATTTGCTTATCCCATGGGGAGTAATGACTTCACATCTAAGAAGTAGAGGTTGTAAATTTATTGACGGTTAGCAAGCATTGTATTGGTCATTTGAACAATTCATGAAAGAATATTGAAGGAAGAGAGATTTCACATATAAATATACTATCATAGACATCTTTTATAATTGTGAGCACTCATTAAGTATGACATGCTAAAGAGTTGATGTTGGACAAGGAAGACAACGTCATGGGTTATGTTTTCTCACATCTCAATTAAAGTATATTGTCATGGATCATTCAAACATGTTGAGCTTGCCTTTCCCCCTCATGCTAGCCAAAAATTCCTAGCACCAAGTAGAGATACTACTTGTGCTTCCAAATATCCTTAAACCCAGTTTTGCCATGAGAGTCCACCATACCTACCTATGGATTGAGTCAGATCCTTCAAGTAAGTGGTCATCGGTGCAAGCAATAAAAATTGCTCTCTAAATATGCATGACTTATTAGTGCGGAGAAAATAAGCTTTGTACGATCTTTTTATGGAAGTAATAAAAGCGACGGACTGCATAATAAAGGTCCATATACAAGGGGCAATATAAAGTGACGTTCTTTCGCATTAAGATTTTGTGTATCCAGCCCTAAAAGCGCATGACAACCTCTACTTCCCTCTGCGAAGGGCCTATCTTTTACTTTATGTCTTTTACTTTATGCAAGAGTCAAGGTGATCTTCACCTTTCCCTTTTTCATTTTATCCTTTGGCAAGCACTTTGTGTTAGGGTGATCCTGATATATATATCCAATTGGATGTATGTTAGCATGAACTATTATTGTTGACATCACCAAAGGTGAATACGTTGGAAGGCAACATTATAAGCCCCTATCTTTCTCTGTGTCTGATTAAAACTCCATAACCACAAGTATTGCGTGAGTGTTAGCAATTGTAGAAGACTATATGATAGTTGAGTATGTGAAGTTTGCTAAATCAAAGCTCTGACATAGACCCTTCCTGAAAATAGGATGAATTGCAATTGTTTGATGACTAAGAATGAAGTTTGCTAGTTTTCAAGAAAGTTTATGGTCTATGCTTTAACATGTGAATAGCTTGTTACTTGATTATGAATAGTTTTATGAGATGAACTACTGTTATGACATATAAACATGCTAGAAAAGGTGATTGAAATTATCATTGATCAAACTTGTGCACCTCTAGCATTCACACTTCATAAATTCTTTCTTTTATCATTTACCTACTCGAGGACGAGCAGGAATTAAGCTTGGGGATGCTGATACGTCTCCAACGTATCTATAGTTTATGAAGCATTCATGCTATTTTATCATCTGTTTTGAATGATTATGGGCTTTAATTATTATACACTTTTATATTACTTTTGGGACTAACCTATTAACCGGAGGCCCAGCCCATATTGCTGTTTTATTGCCTGTTTCAGTATTTTGAAGAGAAGGAATAGCAAATTGAGCCCAAACGGAATGAAACCTTCGGCAGCATGATTTTTGGAAAGATTATGATTCAGGAGACTTGGAGTGCAAGCCGGGGGGTCATCGAGGAATCCACGAGACAGTGGGGCGCGCCCTACCCTCTCGTGGGCCCCTCGAGGCTCCCCCGACCGACTTCTTTCGCCTATATAAGCCTACGTACCCTAAAAACATCGAATATCAAGATATATCGGGGGTTCCGCCGCCGCAAGCCTCTGTAGCCACCAGAAACCTCTCGAGAGCCCTTCCCGGCACCCTGCCGGAGGGGGGATCCTTCACCGGTGGCCATCTTCACCATCCCGGCGCTCTCCATGACGAGGAGGGAGTAGTTCACCCTCGGGGCTGAGGGTATGTACCAGTAGCTATGTGTTTGATCACTCTCTCTCTCGTGTTCTCTCTCGTGTTCCCTATATGGCATGATCTTGATGTATCCCGAGCTTTGCTATTATAGTTGAATCTTATGATGTTTCTCCCCCTCTACTCTCTTGTGATGAATTGAGTTTTCCCTTTGAAGTTATCTTATCGGATTGAGTCTTTTATAAGAACACTTGATGTATGTCTTGTCGTGCTTATCTATGGTGACAATGGGATATCATGTGCCACTTGATGTATGTTTTGGTGACCAACTTGCGGGTTCCGCCCATGAACCTATGCATTGGGGTTGGCACACGTTCTTGACTCTCCGGTAGAAACTTTGGGGCACTCTTTGAAGTACTTTGTGTTGGTTGAATAGATGAATCTGAGATTGTGTGATGCATATCATATAATCATGCCCACGGATACTTGAGGTGACAATGGAGTATCTAGGTGACATTAGGGTTTTGGTTGATTTGTATCTTAAGGTGTTATTCTAGTACGAACTCTTGAATAGATTGATCCGAAAGAATAACTTTGAGGTGGTTTCGTACCCTACCATAATCTCTTCGTTTGTTCTACGCTATTAGTGTCTTTGGAGTGACTCTTTGTTGCATGTTGAGGGATTGTTATATGATCTATCTATGTTATTATTGTTGAGAGAACTTGCACTAGTGAAAGTATGAACCTTAGGCCTTGTTTCCTACCATTGCAACACCGTTTAAGCTCACTTTTATCATTAGTTACCTTGCTGTTTTTATAATTTCAGATTACAAATACCTTTATCTACCATACATATTGCACTTGTATCACCATCTCTTCGCCGAACTAGTGCACGTATACAATTTACCATTGTATTGGGTGTGTTGGGGACACAAGAGACTCTTTGTTATTTGGTTGCAGGGTTGTTTGAGACAGACCATCTTCATCCTACGCCTCCCACGGACTGATAAACCTTAAGTCATCCACTTGAGGGAAATTTGCTACTGTCCTACAAACCTGTGCACTTGCAGGCCCAACAACGTCTACAAGAAGAAGATTCTGTAGTAGACATCACCCGTCACGCCGGCACCGATACCGGCGCCGGCCCTTCCCACCCCACGCGCGGATCTGCGAGGCCTGCAAGATCTACTCCTCCCACCCGACGGCCTCCTCCACCTCCGGCCGCTGCTCCGCATGGGCAGCGCTGGGTTCTAGTGCCCGCTCAGCCGACGCCACAGATGCAGACTCCGGAGTCGGAGGCACGAGCTGCCCGCCGCGAGAGGCAGAGGGCTAGGGAGATGGCGCGCGCGTCCGACGGGTCTGCGCGTCCACCCGCCGCCGCTGGGTGCTTGACGAGGAGGACCGGCGTGCCGCCAGTCAGTGACTGAGGCGGAGACGAAGGCCTGACGGCTCCGGAGGCTCAACGCCAAGCAGCTCTGGCTTTGCATTGAGCAATCCGAGCGGGAGGCGGCGGAAGCAGCGAGGGTGGCCAAGCTCAAGCGCCAGCAAGACCGCGTCGTCCGACGCTTGCAAGGCTTCATCGTCATCTCCGATTCCTCCTCCTCTGACGGGTCCGACGACTCCGACGTGGATCCACCTCCTTCCACGGACTCCTACCGCTTCGCTGGTGACCGGAAGGACAAAGGGCCGACGAGGAAGTGGTGAAGATCCGTCTTTATTTCAAGTTTTTAGTTGTAGTTTGAAATTGCCCGCCGTATTATGTGTATTATGTGAACTTTGGCTATCTTTCGATGATCCGGCTGTGATCTTCTGATGAACTGATTGTGCATTTGTATGCCTGCTCATGATCTATGTAGTTTTTATCAATATTGCATAGTTTAGTATGAAAATAGGGGATGGAATATGAGATACGTGGGTCTGAAGAAGCGAATATAGAAAGTGCTCGGTCAGTGCCCGCGGACGCGTCTGGGCGCGTCCGCGGGCGTTTGAGGAACCGGATTGCTGAGTCCGGCCGTAGATGCTCTTAGTTGGCACCTATTTGGCTGCATCCAATGTCCAAGAGGGAGACAGTCCGGGGCCATGGCCAACGGGAGCACCACTAGTACTAGCAAGGCAAAAAAGTGCAAAGGTGTAGCGCATGTGACCTAGCAAAAATGATGTCTCAGTTAAGCGACGTAAGCATGTTTCTTTGCTACAAACGGCAATGGAAAATGTTGCGACGGTATTACAAGCAACAACAATAAATGCTACAACCGTCAATGAAAGATGTTACAACCGATGAGATGACGTGCTACAACTGATGAGGGAGGACATGCTACAACCAGCAAGACGGATGTTGCACACGGTAGAAAAAAATATTGCAAACGATGACATAAAATGCTGCATGGTCGACTGAGACTTGGTTAAATCTCAGTCGACTAATTTTTAGCAGGCCCAAATTTGAAAGTACAGTGCAATTGCACGAAACCAGCATCTTTTGGCGTGCATGAACCCAAGATCAGGTATCCAATTCTCCTTGCTGCGGTTGCAAGCTTGGGAATGCAAGGACGGTCACCCAGGCTGGAAAGCCGGCCAGCAAATGGAGTGGCCACCGTACACAAATAACCGCATATCAAATATTATCTTCCATTTCTAATCTTTTTCAGACATTTTCTTATTTATTTTAGTGTAACAAAATTGGTTTCTCCTATGTTTGCATTCTTGAGTTCTAATGGGCCGTTCTCTGTGATCGTCGGCTTCTAACTTGGAAGATTACTCCCGCACGAGGCAAACCTAAAATGAGGGCATGAGCAATGGAGTTCAGATCGGTAATTGAGCATGCATATTCCACATCGTTTCTACATTATTTAAATTTTGTGCAGGTGCAATATTTACATTACATTGTGCATTTCCTCTTGTTTTCGGATGTTTAAATTAACAATTCCAAAGACGAGACTATTTCTACCACGGCCAGCAACCACCGCACCCAGCACTCTGAGAAACCAAGCGCATGTGCAACGACCCCTTATAGTTTAGAGGAGAATACGGCTGAGTATCCTTTAGATGAGTATATTGGCCCCGCTAAAATATTGTCGTTTCTAACCAATCCCTTGAACTTTACTTCATTTTTCTTTTCAAAATTGTTTAGCTTTGGGCCTCCGAGTTAAATTTCACTACTCAGCTATTTTATTGAATGACATCTTGGTCAGATACTTCACCAGTTCTTATGAGTCTTCTGATCTACATCAAAGACTTCCCGGGTACTACTTCTACAAGTTCTTGGGTTTAAACAAGTTTGCTTCGCCGAAGCGGAAGCCAGAGACGGCATAGAGTTTTGCTCACGGCGCGCCACCGAGGATGCATGAGGAAGAATATTTTGGCACACCTAAGAAATTGATTGTAATTTTCTTTCTCTATACAGGTGTATTTGTAAATACTTGTGATACTTATATATGGCTTTTGACTTTTGTCCTTTTAAAAAAAGATGATAATCAAGTAAAAACATTATAGTTTTTTCCAAGAGTTGGGACATTTTTTAAAGTTTCCCACGGGCCTCTGAATTTTACTGGTTCGGCGGAGCAAACTTAAAAATGCCAGTAACTAAGCATAGTACGTACTCCACATCATTTATACATTTATACAGTATTCACATTAACATATCTGCATGTGCATTCCCTCCTGCTTCTCTGACGTCTAAATTAGCAACGCCCAAAACAGTGAAACACGACTGCTTCTACCACCCAACTTGACAAACTAATCCACATACCATTTGCCGCGTGTATCTCAACCGTCCGATCTAACATCAGCGGCCGGAACCACGCATCTCTCGCGGCTAGGCGGGGCAGGGCTATGTGCAAAAATGCCCCTTTTTTCTGGCAGTCTCGTGTGCCCTGCGCCTCTACTCGCTCTCCAAAATGGCGGTTAAGTCGGGCGAGAACCGCGGCGGCGACCTCCCGCCTCGGTAGGCCACCCTCCGCTTCTGCGGCACCGCCGGCTTCACTGCAAACTTCGCCAAGGTTTCGTCGGAGTAATCCTCCTCCGACGGCGCGAACATGAGCGGCGCCACGGAGCCTCGCCGGCGCCGGCCGCCAGCTGACGAGGCGGTGGCGGCCTTGACGAGGGCGGCGCTGGCCTTGACGACGAGCGAGGCCACCTCCTCGCCTGTGAGGCAGCGGCGCAGCATCTCTGCGGGGAGCACGAAGTAGATCTGCCCCGGCTGGAGCCGCTCACCGGCGGCCATCGCCGCGACGGAGCCCTCGAACCCCATCGCGTCGGCGTCGCAGACGAACCACTCCTGGTGCCCCACCTCCTCAAGAGCCAGCTCTGCCGTCGCGGGAGGCGAGTACTCCCGGAGCTCGCCGCTGGGGAGCACCACCCTCGCGGCCGCCGCGTCGTACGACACACACAGGCCCATTCCGTCTTGTTCGTCGCGTGTGTGCTGCTGCTGCTAGCTGCTTGCTACTGTCTGGTTCTTTCTCTTGTTCGCGCTGTTGTGGTGGTAATTAATGTGGTTGCTGCCGGAGACGGTGATGAGGAGGAAGAGGTATATATAGCGGAGCGGCTGAGGACGACGCAGCACGCAGCGTTGTCGTGTAGCCGGGTGTGGGGGCAGAACAGGCTGGAGGCTTGTTGTGGCCAGCGAGGCCGTGGAGCCGTGGACTCGGCCGGGCTTTTCTTTGCGGTGCGCTCCGCCCAACTAGCAAAACCTCACGAGGTTAAGTTGCACAGCACACACAGCGAGGCACAGTCCAAATACTATCACCGTTCGGAAATACTTTGACGTGGTTTTATTTCATTACACGTACAGTCAAATGCGGCAATGCGTTCTTCATGATAAACATCCAGCAAACAATCTAACATGCAGGTCCTCAGTGCAGCTCCTTGCCGCCAGACTGGCATCCAACGGTTTCAATAATATTTCAAATTCCCGGTTTGGCTTCAAGCTTTCATTTTAAAAATAAAATCCCATTTATCGACAACTTTTTATTTTTATTATCCTAAGCTTTCATTTTTTAATCTGTTTTACTGGTTGAGCTACAAAGAGTGTGAAAATCACATCACCTGCTAATCAAACCCCTTTAAGTCAACGAGTACCAAGTTTTATTTGAAAGTTGAGAGGGTTTGTCTACTTTCTAGAGTTTAGATGACAAAATTGTTCCAGACAACCAGTAAGGGACTTTTGTAATAACAATTTTGTAGTTTGAATTATTGTACAATTTTTGTAGTTTGAATTATTGCCTGACAAGTTTCATTCGAGTTTGTTGGGCAGGAGAGCCATGTGTGTAAAACCAAGACAATGAGAATTGGTCGGATATTAACCCATCTTTTATGGGGCCATGCGCGCGCACACAAATACACATTGGTGACTTTTGAGCTTTTTTTATAGGCTTGCGTGCAACTCTTTGGGTTAGTTCGTTTGGGGCATATAGCTGGTTGTGTAAATAAAATACATCTCTTCCTCAACTTATTCTAGAAGCTCAACCTAAAATTTTATTTTAGAAACTTACTAGTTAATCCTTTATTAGCATGCTTCTAAAATAAAATTTTGGGTTGAGCGTCAAGAATAAGCTGGGGAGTATTTTAGGAATGGGGCTCATTGTATGCAAGGTAATCACAACCTAATATTTTAGGAATTTCATTAGATTTGCAAATGGCCTTGCAAACCTCAACGGGGAGAAAGTACCTTTCTCGTTCAAACGACGAGCGCTTAGCTGCGTGCACGATACAAACGTGAAGCAGAAGTTTATGGAATATCCCCTCCCAACGTTTGCGTCACTGACCTTTTTTCAGTTGCGCGTAGGCCAAAAGCCTTGCCAAAGTCTCATGTACGTACGCATGTAGCCCCCCGTTCGGGAGCGAGACGTGCGAAGTGGGAGCGCCGGAGCGGCGCCATGCCGCGTCTCGTCATGGGCCACGGCGTTACGCGTGGCGCGCCCGGCGGAGCAACGTTGACGGAGTTCATGTGGCCGGCCGCATGGGCCACTGGCCTAATTCGATTCTGCGACGACGGATGTAGACCGTAGCTTGCTAGATACGTACGCGTAGGTTCAGTGAACGGCCGCGTTTTGTTTGTGTGCGTGCATGGTTCCGTCATCCACTACCGGACTCGCGGGCTATGCCTACGGCCCAGGACCATCGGCATAGGTCCTCTGCCATCGGCATATATCTATGCCTACGGCTGCCGTCGGCATAGCCCCGTCAGTGTAGATCACGTCAGCGTAGATGTGTCAGACCGTCGGCGTAGTATAGCCGTCGGCATAGGTCCGTATGCCGATGGCTGTGGGACAGCCGTCGGCATAGTTTAGCCGTCGGCGTTGTTTTCCGTCTGACGGCAACGGACGGCGCCGTCAAAAGCGCTAGCGAACCAGGGGAAGACACGTGGCGCAGGTATGCCGACGGCTAGGGTATGCCGACGGCCTAGCCGTCGGCATACCTGCGCCACGTGTCGTCCCCTGGCTTCTCCTGGCGGCAGGGATATGCCTACGGCAAAGCCGTCGGCATAGATGGAATATGCCTACGGCCAGGCGAAAACTCCTTCAACAGGACAGTGATAAGGCCGTTCGGTTTACGGCCCTTTCTGCGAAGGATCCAGTTACTGCAAAAGAATCAAAGGATTGCCATGTGTACAATAAGGAAATGTTGTCATGTGTTGAAAATATGATTGAGATGCACTTACTCTGTCCCCGCAGGTTCAATGATCCACTTGTGCGCCTCGATAGAAGGTGGTGTAGGTACTCCGGCATTATCACGCAGCCACCCCTGCGGAGCACCCGGTGGCAAGTCACCCCACAACTCGGGGTCAACCTCCCCTCCACCCTCCTCGCCCTCCGCTCACCCTCCTCCTCGGCCTCCTCCTCCTCGCCATCAGGAACATACTCCTCCTCAGACTCAGAAGCTGACTCAGCATAGGAGGGCATCGAAGAAGACCCTCCTATTTCGGACACGGCCCGGAGTTTTTTGGCCCGGTTGCCTCTCCCCCCACCTCCTCGTACTCTAGGGGCTCTCCCCCCACCCCCTCCTCCTCTAGGGTCTCCTCCCCCGACCCCTCCACCTCCCTGTGAGGTGCCATCCTAGCGTAGTCGGGAGGGAACCTTGTGGGCTCGTCCACTCCGAGTAAGTCCTCCTTTGAGTTTACTGAGGAAATTGGCGCCGCTGAACTTGCCCATGATTAGCAAACCTGCATTGAGAAGAGAATAAACAATTAGTAAGGATATAAAAAAAACATATAGGAAAAACATTAATAACAGAAGAGCACATTAAGCATACTATTGTAATGATCATTAAAAGAACTTACATTTTCTAGAACCCATATGAATCATCACTATTGTAATCTATTTGTCAACCGGTCTCATCATCACTATCCCGCATATCTTCTTCGTTGTCTGACGGAGGTGGAGGCTCTTCCTCATCGTCAGCGTCAGCGTCTTCATTTAACTTTTCAAGCATAATTATGTCTCTTTGATTCACAATTGCCTCACCATCAATCCATGCGACATCGTCGTTTGGGTCCAGGTCAACATAACCCAAGTCATCATCCTCCTTGTTTCGGACCACGTCATCATGTTCCTCTTGAAAGAACACTCCCTCGTATGTCATGGGGTTTATGTTGTAGTAATCATCATCGTCCGGGTTCGGTAGCTTACCATGTGGCGACACCTTGAACACAACTTCCCAACCCTTTAGGTACTCTTTCTGGCATGGGTAAGGCAGATAATATACTTGTGTGGCCTAGGTAGCGGCGATAAAGAGATCAGCTCCGGCATAGACGGTTGATGGTTTAACTTCAACTAAACCAACAGAAGGCGTATGTCTCAGACCCTTTTTGGGGTCGAACCATCGGCATTTGAACACAGTGAGACTTAGGTGTTTACGGCCACGTTTGAATGTAAGCCTATATATTTTTCCTACCCTTTCGTAGTAATCTACTTTATTATCTCCTTCGGTGAAGACTCTGGTATTTATGGTTTTGGGATCAGGCCGACTATTCTGGTGCTCCTCTGTATGGAAGCGATACCCATTCACATCATACTTTTGGCATGTCATGACGGTAGGGTCAAAACCCATGGAAACTCATCTCAATTCTTCATCCATTGATTCGTTCGGATCATTTCCCTACAAATTTAATTGAAATTATAGGGTGCATGAGTTTAATTGCAAGTGTGAAATGGGTAATAGGGAAGTGTGAAAAATTACTTTCTCCATGAACCACGCAACAAAATTTTTCCTTCCATCGGCACCCTTTCGGAGAAGAGCAAGTGCCTCCGCTTCAGTAGGAGGCAACATTCCCGTCCACTCTTCCTCAAAGAATCGACTACAATAAGAAAAGCGGTATAAGAACTAGGCAAAGTGAACATAATGAATTGACTAAAAGAATGGTGCAAAGGTATTACCTCATCCACACATCCTCAACTTCCTTGATGTTGTGCAAGATATAGAACATGACATCCTCCCACTCATCTCGTAGCATGACATAAGATGTCGAGCATCCATCCCTGCCACCTTGCCCGATGAATAGAGGCAACTTGGGTTTATACTTGGGTTCTTCTGTATTGTATCGAGACACCTTATTGTCCAACGTGGGAACATGGTCCGGATAGTAGGCTATCCTGAGGTCTGCCACCTCCTCTAGGATAACTGCCTCAGCTATGGAAGCTTCAATCTTAGCTTTGTTTCCACATTTCTGTCTCAGATGCTTGTTCTGTCTCTCAGGGCCGTACTGCCAACGATACTGCACAGGCCCCCCCAACAATACCTCGTTCGCAAGGTGCAAAATGAGATGCGTCATCGGAGTAAAGAAGCCTGGCGGGAAGATCTTCTCTAGCTTGCATATCAACTCCGGCGCCTTCTTATGCATTTCTTTTATCTTCTCGGGACATACTTCTTTAGCACAAAGCGTGCGGAAGAAATGGCTTAACTCCGCAAGCACACGCCAAACATGCTCGGGAACATAGCCCCGAACCATCACCGGCATAATCCGCTCAATCCATACATGATAGTCATGACTCTTGAGCCCGGTCACTCTGCCCGTTGAAAGATTGACCCCCTTACTTATATTCGATGCATAACCATCAGTGAACTTCACGACGTGTTTCAGCCACTTGAATGCCTCCATCTTATGATCCTTTTTAAGTACGAAGCCAGCATCAGGCTTGAACCAAGATTTTTGACTGCCTGTGGGAGGTTGCATGTGAAGACGTGGTCTATCACAAATATTCCGTTGATCGACTCTAGCATTAACATTATCCTTTGTCTTATCAGGAATGTTGAGGATCGTGTGAAAAAGGGACTCTGCGACATTCTTTTCGGTGTGCATCACGTCGATGTTGTATCGAAGTTTGAGGTCCTTAAAATAGGGAAGCTGCGTGAAGGGAGTAATGTGAGTCCAGTTGTGTGTCTCACCATATCCTTCAAAACATTTTTTCCCTTTACCTTTTCCTTTGCCCTCGTCTTTGCCTATGGCTTTGCCTTTGCCTTTGCCTTTGCCTTTGCCTTTGCCTTTGCCTTCACCGGCAAGCTTAAGAGCTTTCAGCTGAGCAAGCACATCCGCACCAGAAAACGTTGGAATCTCGTTTACTTCATGGACAACTTTGCCTTTTGTGAAGTTCTTCTTGTCTTCCCTATTAGGATGGTCTGGAAGGAGGAACTGTCGATGCAGGTCAAAGGAAACATACTTGCCACCCTTCTTCAGCCAAATGAAAATCAAGGCCTGCATGCACATTGGGCAAGGCATCTTTCCACGTGTACACCATCCGCAGAACAGGGCATAGCCGGGAAAGTCCTGCATGCAATACTATAGCCAAACTTTCATCAAGAAATTTTTCTGCAGATGTCAGTCATATGTCAACCTTGGGAAGTACCAAGAATGCTGCAAATCATCCACCAACGGCTTCATAAACACACTCAAATTCTTCCCCGGATATTCAGGCCCCGGAATTATAAGCGACAGGAACATGGTCTTGCGTTGCATTATGGCGCCGGGAGGGAGATTGAGTGGAATAGCAAATATGGGCCAGCAGCTGTATGGATTAGACGACATACCATATGGATTGAACCCATCACCTGTTATAGCAATTTTGACATTCCCAGCCTCGGCTGCTTCCTCCGGGTACTTTATATCGAATGACTTCCATGCTTCACCTTCTGATGTATGTACAATTTTTTTTGGATTGTACCTTTTCCCTTCCTTGTGCCACTTCATCATTTTGGCAGACTCCTCGGTGATGAAAAGGCGCTGCAGTCTTTTTATAAAATCAAGATACTTAAGAACCTTCACAGGGATTTTTGGCTGCTGCTTCTGACCATGCTTATCGACCACCTCAATATACCGAGAGGAACCACACTTCCTACAGTAGTTGTCATCCGCATACTCATGCCTAAACAAAAGGCAATTCTTTGGACAAACATGTATTTTCTCATAGTCCATGGAGAGCGCCTTTATGATTTTCTTCGTACCGTACATGGTTTTCGGCAGTTCATGGCCCTCAGGCAGGCTGTTAGCCCATACTCCCAGAAATGCTTCGAAGCAACCTCGGCTACAGCCGTACTCAGCCTTGACTGCCATCAGTTGCGAGATGGCATCCAGCACAGACAGCTTGGCACCCTCATAGAGAGGTTTCTTTGACGAGGCCAAGATTTCCAGGAAGGCCTTTGCGGTTTCCTCCGGCTCCTCCAGTTCATTCGCTGAATGTGATGGAGGTGTCGGCTATGCAGCAAAGACATCATCTAGCATGTCTCTAACCCCATCGTCCTCATAACGAGCGACGCGTTGTCGTATCACATCCTCTCTACCATGGTCCCGCTGGGCAAAGTTTATCGGCATATTAAAGTTGGGCATAAATCCATTCGTGCGAAGGTGCTTAGTCATCTCACTCTTATTTCTGCGGATACGTCTCTTACATTTGGCACACGGGCATTCTGGCACCATCCTCATTGGACTATGAATATCTCTTTCAAAAACACATCAGTTTTCTCGACCCACTCTGTTGTTACTTGATTCCGACGGAAAAACCCACTATACATCCACTGATTATCTGCCATCTCTGCTTTATTGGAAGCCACATAACAAAATTAAGGATTCATTTAAATTACTCACATCAATATTTTATTTTTTAGAGTGTTGACGAGAAACGACATTTAATCCACCTACATCTCTAATAGGTAAATATGGGTCCTAATCCCACCCGAGAATGTGTAGATTGAGTACGTTGTCCATGCTCTACCCCATTCCAAGACAAAATTTCGGTAGCACCTCTCCGCTGTTCTCCAAATACACATCTCGGCAAAATGCCGAGAGAATGTGCATCCGGAGAACAACAGGGAGGCGCCGCCGAAATCTTGTCTCGGAACGGGGTAGAGCATGAACAACGTACCCAATCTACACATCCTCGGGCTGTCCATGGAAAGCGCTGGACAATCCGAAAGAGCTGCGGTGATAAATATGCAATTGAATGCATATTTATCAATGCAACCCTTTCGGACGGGAGACATCTAGATTACGCGACTTCATGTGAAAATTTAATCTAGTGACATGGAAAAAAGTGGACGAGGTCATGGAATTGTTGCTCACCCTCCGATGTAGAGGATGTAGTCGATCAAAGGAGGGATGATCGTGGACAAACACCTCCAACGTCGACGATCACTCACCGAAGATGGAACACCACAAATCCTATTAATTCCACCGAGTGATAAAAATTTAGGTCATCACCTCACATTAAGCATTGGCACAACATTTATGAATGAACATGAAACAACATGTCAAATTGTAAAAAAAAAGCTTCATTAAGTATTTAGCAAACCAAACAGGGAGGGACTTTTTTGGGACACGCCGAGCATCGCGGGTCAACCCGACGCTCGACCTGAGAGGACGGACCAGATCCCCAATAGTAGCAGCCTGATGAAACCACTTTGTTCATTCAGACGGTCCACCAAGACCGGGCGCAGCGACGAAGCCCGCCCAGCTCATCGACGGCCCCCTCTTCTTTAACTCCGCCTGCACTTTGTGCGCCAAGGCGTGCAGGCGGCGGCCGGGTTTACCAAATTTCCTAATTCCTCCGCATTAAGTATTTTCTCCTTCTTCCTCCCCGTCGTCGGTTAGTTCACACCCTTTCGAATAATCAAACTCTAAACCCGTTCCTACTCCATTCCCTCTCTCCCCCATTCTTTCTCTCTTATAAAAAAACAAACGGAGCTCGTTCATACTCCATTATCTCCCCTCGCTCTTCTCTATACATGCACATATTGAAAAACTTGACCAATATCATCTATCCATATTTTAAACTAAGTGTCCAAATTCACAAAATTGAGCAATACCCATCAATGCATCCATCTATCACAAACTTGACCATCAATTTGTACATGCATGCATATATCCATTCATCACATATCCATCTATGCAAAAAAACAGTAACAAAATGCAAAAAAACTAAAAAAAATCTCACCTTGGCCGCCGGTGCAGCGGGCAGCATGGAGGCCGAGGGGCAACCACCGGGGAAGGGTGGACGGGGCCGGCCAGGGCGCAGCAGGGCGTAGGCGGACGGGCGCAGCAGGGCAGGGCGTCGGCGAAGGGTGGACGGGGCCGGTCGGGGCAGCTGGACACAAGGAGGGCGCGGGGTCGGGGACGGGTGTGGAC